>NC_090931.1:28332884-28637737 GCF_040938575.1 Ambystoma mexicanum
ATCCCCCCACACTCAGCAGTTCCCCTTTCCTCCACTCACAGTTACTACCATCACACTCAGCAGTTCCCCGTTCCTCCACTCTCAGTGACTATCCTCCCCCACACTCAGCAGTTCTCCTTTCCTCTACTCTCAATGACTATCCTCCCCCACACTCAGCAGTTCCACTTTCCTCCACTCCCAGTGACTATCCTCCCCCACATGCAGCAGTTCTCCTTTCCTCCACTCTCAGTGACTATCCACCCCCAAACTCAGCAGTTCCCCTTTCCTCCACTCTCAGTGACTACACTCCCCACACGCAGCCATTCTCATTTATTCCACTCTCAGTGACTATCCTCCCCCACAGTCAGCAGTTCCCCTTTCCTCCATTCTCAGTGACTACCCCCACACTCAGTAGTTCCCCTTTCCTCCACTCTTAGCGACTATCCTCCCCCACACTCAGCAGTTCCCCTTTCCTCCACTCTCAGTGACTATCCTCCCCCACACTCAGCAGTTCCCCTTTCATCCACTGTCAGTGACTATCCCCCCACAGTCAGCAGTTCCCCTTTCCTCTTCTCTCAGAGACTATCCCCCCACACTCAGCAGTTCCCCTTTCCTCCACTCTGTGACTATCCTCCCCCACACTCAGCAGTTCCCATTTCCTCCACTTTCAGTGACTATCCACCCCCACACTCAGCAGTTCCCCTTTCCTCCACTCTCAGTGAGTGTCCCCCCCACACTCAGCAGTTCCCCTTTCATCCACTCTCAGTGACTATCCCCCCACACTCAGCAGTTCCCCTTTCCTCCACTCTCAGTGACTATCACCCCCACACTCAGCAGTTCCCCTTTCCTCCACTCTCAGTGACTATCCCCCCACACCCAGCAATTCCCCTTTCCTCCACTCTCAGTGACTATGCCCCCACACTCAGCAGTTCCCCTTTCCTCCACTCTCAGTGACTTTTTCCCCAACACTTAGCAGATCCCCTTTCCTCCACTATCAGTGACTATCCCCCCACACTCAGCAGTTCCCCTTTCCTCCACTCTCAGTGATTATCCTCCCCCACACTCAGCAGTTCCCCTTTCCCCCATTCTCAGTGACTATCCACCCCCACACTCAGCAGTTCTCCTTTCCTCCACTCTCTGTGACAATCCTCCCCACACTCAGCAGTACCCCTTTCCTCCACTCTTAGTGACTATCCTCCCCCCAAACTCAGCAGTTCCCATTTCCTCCACTCTTAGTGACTACCCCCACACACTCAGCAGTTCCCCTTTCCTCCACTCTCAGTGACTATCCTCACCCACACTCAGCAGTTCTCCTTTCCTTCACTCTCAGTGACTATCCTCCCCCAATCTCAGCAGTTCCACGTTCCTCCACTCTCAGTGACTACCCCCCCACACTCAGCAGTTCCCCTTTCCTCCACTCTCAGTGAATATCCTCCCCCACACTCAGCAGCTCCCCTTTGCTCCACTCTCAGTGACTATCCACCCCCAAACTCAGCAGTTCCCCTTTCCTCCACTCTCAGTGACTACACTCCCCACACGCAGCAGTTCCCATTTATTCCACTCTCAGTGACTATCCTCCCCCACACTCAGCAGTTCCCCTTTCCTCCATTCTCAGTGACTACCCCCACACTCAGTAGTTCCCCTTTCCTCCACTCTTAGTGACTATCCTCCCCCACACTCAGCAGTTCCCCTTTCCTCCACTCTCAGTGACTATCCCCCCACACTCAGCAGTTCCCCTTTCCTCTACTCTCAGAGACTATCCCCCACACTCAGCAGTTCCCCTTTCCTCCATTCTCAGTGACTATCCTCCCCCACACTCAGCAGTTCCCCTTTCCTCCACTCTCAGTGAGTGTCCCCCCCACACTCAGCATTTCCCCTTTCCTCCACTCTCAGTGACTCTCCCCCCACACTCAGCATTTCCCCTTTCCTCCACTCTCAGTGACTATCACCCCCACACTCAGCAGTTCCCCTTTCCTCCACTCTCAGTGACTATCCTCCCCCACACTCAGCAGTTCCCCTTTCCTCCACTCTCAGCGACTATCCACCCCCACACTCAGCAGTTCTCCTTTCCTCTACTCTCAGTGACTATCCTCCCCCACACTCAGCAGTTCTCCTTTCCTCCACTCTCAGGGACTATCCTCCCCACACTCAGCAGTTCCCCTTTCCTCCATTCTCAGTGACTATCCTCCCCCACACTCAGCAGTTCCCCTTTCCTCCATTCTCAGTGACTATGCCCCCACACTCAGCAGTTCCCCTTTCCTCCACTCTCAGTGACTTTTTCCCCAACACTTAGCAGATCCCCTTTCCTCCACTATCAGTGACTATCCCCCCCACACTCAGCAGTTCCCCTTTCCTCCACTCTCAGTGACTATCCTCCCCCAAACTCAGCAGTTCCCCTTTCCTCCACCCTCAGTGACTATCCACCCCCACACTCAGCAGTTCTCCTTTCCTCCACTCTCAGTGACAATCCTCCCCACACTCAGCAGTTCCCCTTTCCTCCACTCTCAGTGACTATCCTCCCCCTCACTCAGAAGTTCCCCTTTCCTCTACTCTCAGTGACTATTCTCCCCCAAACTCAGCAGTTCCCCTTTCTTCCACTCTCAGTGACTACCCCGCCCACACTCAGCAGTTCCCCTTTCCTCCACTCTTAGTGACTATCCTCCCCCCAAACTCAGCAGTTCCCATTTCCTCCACTCTTAGTGACTACCCCCCCACACTCAGCAGTTCCCCTTTCCTCCACTCTCAGTGACTATCCTCACCCACACTCAGCAGTTCTCCTGTACTTCACTCTCAGTGACTATCCTCCCCCAATCTCAGCAGTTCCACTTTCCTCCACTATCAGTGACTACCCCCCACACTCAGCAGTTCCCCTTTCCTCCACTCTCAGTGAATATCCTCCCCCAAACTCAGCAGCTCCCCTTTGCTCCACTCTCAGTGAATCCCCCCACACTCAGCAGTTCCCCTTTCCTCCACTCTCAGTGACTATCCACCCCCACACGCAGAGGTTCTCCTTTCCTCCACTCTCAGTGACTATCCTCCCCCACCCGCAGCAGCTGCCCTTTCCTCCACTCTCAGTGACTATCCTCCCCCACACGCAGCAGCTCCCCTTTCCTCCACTCTCGGGACTATCCACCCCACACTCAGCAGTTCCCCTTTCCGCCACTCTCAGTGACTATCCACCCCTACACGCAGCAGTTCCCCTTCCTCCACTCTCAGTGACTATCCAACCCACACTCAGCAGTTCTCCTTTCCTCTACTCTCAGTGACTATCCACCCCCACACGCAGCAGTTTCCCTTTCTTCCACTCTCAGTGACTATTCTCCCCCACACTCAGCAGTTCCCCTTTCCTCCACTCTCAGTGACTAACCTCCCCCACACGCAGCAGCTCCCCTTTCCTCCACTCGCGGGACTATCCACCCCACACTCAGCAGTTCCCCTTTCCTCCACTCTCAGTGACTATCCTCCCCCACACAGAGCAGCTCCCCTTTCCTCCACTCTCGGGACTATCCACCCCACACTCAGCAGTTCCCCTTTCCTCCACTCTCAGTGACTATCCTCCCCCAAACTCAGCAGTTCTCCTTTCCTCCAATCTGTGACTATCCTCACCCAAACGCAGCAGTTCCCCTTTCCACCACTCTTAGTGACTATCCTCCCCACACTCAGCAGTTCCCCTTTCCTCCACTCTCAGTGACTACCCCACCCACACTCAGCAGTTCCCCTTTCCTTCACTCTTAGTGACTATCCTCCCCACACTCAGCAGTTCCCCTTTTCCATCCACTCTCAGTGACTATCCTCCCCACACTCAGCAGTTCCCCTTTCCTCCACTCTCAGTGACTACCCCACCCACACTCAGCAGTTTCCCTTTCCTCCACTCTCAGTGAGTATCCTCCCCCACACTCAGCAGTTCCCCTTTCCTCCACTCTCAGTGACTATTCTCCCCCACACTCAGCAGTTCCCCTTTCCTCCACTCTCAGTGACTATCCCCCCACACTCAGCAGTTCCCCATCTCTCCACTCTCAGTGGCTATCCTCCCCACACTCAGCAGTGCCCTTTCCTACACTCTCAGCGACTACCCCACCCACACTCAGTAGTTCTCCTTTCCTCCACTCTGTGACTATCCTCCCCCACACTCAGCAGTTCCCCTTTCCTCCACTCTCAGTGACTATCCTCCCCACACTCAGCAGTTCCCCTTTTCTCGACTCTCAGTGACTACCCCACCCACACTCAGCAGTTCCCCTTTCCTCCACTCTCAGTGAGTATCCTCCCCCACACTCAGCAGTTCCCCTTTCCTCCACTCTCAGTGACTATCCTCCCCCACACTCAGCAGTTCCCCTTTCCTCCACTCTCAGTGACTATCCCCCCCACACTCAGCAGTTCCCCGTCCCTCCACTCTCAGTGACTATCCTCCCCACACTCAGCAGTTCCCCTTTGCTCCACTCTCGGTGACTATCCCCCCCACACTCAGCAGTTCCCCTTTCCTTCACTCTCAGTGACTATACACCCCCACACACAGAGGTTCTCCTTTCCTCCACTCTCAGTGAATATCCATCCCCAAACGCAGAGGTTCTCCTTTCCTCCACTCTCAGTGACTATCCACCCCCACACGCAGAGGTTCTCCTTTCCTTCACTCTCAGTGACTATCCACCCCACACTCAGCAGTTCCCGTTTCCTCCACTCTCAGTGACTATCCCCCCCACACGCAACAGTTTCCCTTTCTTACACTCTCAGTGACTATCCTCCCCCACCCGCAGCAGCTCCCCTTTCCTCCACTCTCAGTGACTATCCTCCCCCACACGCAGCAGCTCCCCTTTCCTCCACTCTCGGGACTATCCACCCCACACTCAGCAGTTCCCCTTTCCTCCACTCTCAGTGACTATCCACCCCCACATTCAGCAGTTCCCCTTTCCTCCACTCTCAGTGACTATCCACCCCACACTCAGCAGTTCTCCTTTCCTCCACTCTCAGTGAGTATCCTCTCCCACACGCAGCAGTTCCCCTTTCCTCCACTCTCAGTGACTATCCACCCCCACATGCAGCAGTTCCCCTTTCCTCCACTCTCAGTGACTATCCTCTCCCACACGCAGCAGTTCCCCTTTCCTCCACTCTCAGTGACTATCCTCTCCCACACGCAGCAGTTATCCTTTCCTCCATTCTCAGTGACTATCCTCCCCCACACTCAGTTCTTCTTTCCTCCACTCTAAGTGACTATCCTCCCCACACTCAGCAGTTCCCCTTTCCTCCACTCTCTGTGACTATCCTCCTCCACACTCAGCAGTTCCCCTTTCCTCCACTCTCAGTGACTATCCACCCCCACACACAGCAGTTCTCCTCTCCTCCACTCTCAGTGACTATCCTCTCCCACACGCAGCAGTTCTCCTTTCCTCCATTCTCAGTGACTATCCTCCCCCACACTCAGTTCTTCTTTCCTCCACTCTCAGTGACTATCCTCCCCACACTCAGCAGCTCCCCTTTCCTCCACTCTCTGTGACTATCCTCCTCCACACTCAGCAGTTCCCCTTTCTTCCACTCTCAGTGACTATCCTCCCCCACACGAAGCAGATCCCCTTTCCTCCACTCTCGGGACTATCCACCCCACACTCAGCAGTTCCCCGTCACTCCACTCTCAGTGACTATCCTCCCCACACTCAGCAGTTCCCCATTCCTCCACTCTCAGTGACTATCCTCCCCCACAGTCAGCAGTTCCCCTTTCCTCCACTCTCAGTGACTATCCACCACCACACGCAGCAGTTTCCCTTTCTTCCACTCTCAGTGACTATCCTCCCCCACACTCAGCAGTTCCCCTTTCCTCCACTCTCAGTGACTATCCTCCCCCACACGCAGCAGCCCCCGTTTCCTCCACTCTCAGTGACTATCCTCCCCCAAACTCAGCAGTTCTCCTTTCCTCCACTCTGTTCCTATCCTCACCCAAACACAGCAGTTCCCCTTTCCTCCACTCTTAGTGACTATCCTCCCCACACTCAGCAGTTCCCCGTCCTTCCACTCTCAGTGACTATCCTCCCCCACACGCAGCAGCCCCCGTTTCCTCCACTCTCAATGACTATCCTCCCCCAAACTCAGCAGTTCTCCTTTCCTCCACTCTGTGACTATCCTCACCCAAACGCAGCAGTTCCCCTTTCCTCCAGTCTTAGTGACTATCCTCCCCACACTCAGCAGTTCACCTTTCCTCCACTCTCAGTGACTACCCCACCCACACTCAGCAGTTCCCCTTTCCTCCACTCTTAGTGACTATCCTCCCCACACTCAGCAGTTCCCCGTCCCTCCACTCTCAGTGACTATCCTCCCCCAAACTCAGCAGTTCCCCTTTCCTCCACTCTCAGTGACTATCCTCCCCCACCTGCAGCAGCTCCCCTTTCCTCCACTCTCGGGACTATCCACCCCACACTCAGCAGTTCCCCTTTCCTCCACCCTCAGTGACTATCCTCCCCCACACTCAGCAGTTCTCCTTTCCTCCACTCTCAGTGACTATCCCCCCCACACTCAGCAGTTCCCCTTTCCTCCACTCTCAGTGACTACCCCACCCACACTCAGCAGTTCCCCTTTCCTCCACTCTTAGTGACTATCCTCCCCACACTCAGCAGTTCCCCTTTCCTCCACTCTCAGTGACTACCCCACCCACACTCAGCAGTTCCCCTTTGCTCCACTCTCGGTGACTATCCCCCCCACACTCAGCAGTTCCCCTTTGCTCCACTCTCGGTGACTATCCTCCCTCACACGCAGCAGCTCCCCTTTCCTCCACTCTCAGTGACTATCCACCCCCACACGCAGAGGTTCTCCTTTCCTCCACTCTCAGTGACTATCCACCCCACACTCAGCAGTTCCCCTTTCCTCCACTCTCAGTGACTATCCTCCCCCACACTCAGCAGTTCCCCTTTCCTCCACTCTCAGTGACTATCCACCCCCACACGCAGCCCTTTCCCTTTCTTCCACTCTCAGTGACTATCCTCCCCCACCCGCAGCAGCTCCCCTTTCCTCCACTCTCAGTGGCTATCCTCCCCCACACGCAGCAGCTCCCCTTTCCTCCACTCTCAGTGACTATCCTCCCCCACACTCAGCAGTTCCCCTTTCCTCCACTCTCTGTGACTTTCCTCCCCCACACGCAGCAGCTCCCCTTTCCTCCACTCTCGGGACTATCCACCCCACACTCAGCAGCTCCCCTTTCCTCCACTCTCAGTGACTATCCTCCCCCACATGCAGCAGTTCCCCTTTCCTCCACTCTCAGTGACTATCCACCCCCACACGCAGCAGTTCTCCTTTCCTCCATTCTCAGTGACTATCCTCCCCACACTCAGCAGTTCCCCGTCCCTTCACTCTCAGTGACTATCCTCCCCCACACGCAGCAGCTCCCCTTTCCTCCACTATCGGGACTATCCTCTTCCACACGCAGCAGCTCCCCTTTCCTCCACTCTCAGTGACTATCCTCACCGACACTCAGCAGTTCTCCTGTACTTCACTCTCAGTGACTATCCTCCCCCAATCTCAGCAGTTCCACTTTCCTCCACTCTCAGTGACTACCACCCCACACTCAGCAGTTCCCCTTTCCTCCACTCTCAGTGAATATCCTCCCCCAAACTCAGCAGCTCCCCTTTGCTCCACTCTCAGTGAATCCCCCCCACACTCAGCAGTTCCCCTTTCCTCCACTCTCAGTGACTATCCACGCCCACACGCAGAGGTTCTCCTTTCCTCCACTCCTGGTGACTATCCTCCCCCACAAGCAGAGGTTCTCCTTTCCTCCACTCTCAGTGACTATCCACCCCCACACGGAGAGGTTCTCCTTTCCTCCACTCTCAGTGACTATCCTCCCCCACCCGCAGCAGCTCCCCTTTCCTCCACTCTCTGTGACTATCCTCCTCCACACTCAGCAGCTCCTCTTTCCTCCACTCTCGGGACTATCCACCCCACACTCAGCAGTTCCCCTTTCCTCCACTCTCAGTGACTATCCACCCCTACACGCAGCAGTTCCCCTTCCTCCACTCTCAGTGACTATCCAACCCACACTCAGCAGTTCCCCTTTCCTCCACTCTCAGTGACTATCCCCCCACACTCAGCAGTTCCCCTTTCCTCCACTCTCAGTGACTATCCTCCCCACACTCAGCAGTTCCCCTTTCCTCCACTCTCAGTGACTATCCCCCCCACACTCAGCAGTTCCCCGTCCCTCCACTCTCAGTGACTATCCTCCCCACACTCAGCAGTTCCCCTTTCCTCCACTCTCAGTGACTATCCTCTCCCACACTCAGCAGTTCTCCTTTCCTCCACTCTCAGTGACTATCCCCCCCACACTCAGCTGTTCCCCTTTCCTCCACTCTCAGTGACTATCCACCCCACACTCAGCAGTCCTCCTTTCCTCCACTCTCAGTGACTATCCTCCCCACACTCAGCAGTTCCCCTTTCCTCCACTCTCAGTGACTATCCTCCCCCACACTCAGCAGTTCCCCTTTCCTCCACTCTCAGTGACTACCCCCCCACACTCAGCAGTTCCCCTTTCCTCCACTCTCAGTGACTATCCTCCCCCACACTCAGCAGTTCCCCGACCCTCCACTCTCAGTGACTATCCTCCCCACACTCAGCAGTTTCCCTTTCTTCCACTCTCAGTGACTATCCTCCCCCACCCGCAGCAGCTGCCCTTTCCTTCACTCTCAGTAACTATCCTCCCCCACACGCAGCAGCTGCCCTTTCCTTCACTCTCAGTAACTATCCTCCCCCACACGCAGCAGTTCCCCTTCCTCCACTCTCAGTGACTATCCAACCCACACTCAGCAGTTCCCTGTCCCTCCACTCTCAGTGACTATCCACCCCACACTCAGCAGTTTCCCTTTCTTCCACTCTCAGTGACTATCCCCCCCACACTCAGCAGTTCCCCTTTCCTCCACTCTCAGTGACTATCCCCCCCCACACTCAGCTGTTCCCCTTTCCTCCACTCTCAGTGACTATCCTCCCCACAATCAGCAGTTCCCCTTTCCTCCACTCTCAGTGACTATCCCCCCCACACTCAGCAGTTCCCCGTCCCTCCACTCTCAGTGACTATCCTCCCCACACTCAGCAGTTCCCCTTTCCTCCACTCTCAGTGACTATCCTCCCCCACACTCAGCAGTTCCCCTTTCCTCCACTCTCAGTGACTATCCCCCCCACACTCAGCTGTTCCCTTTTCCTCCACTCTCAGTGACTATCCACCCCACACTCAGCAGTTCTCCTTTCCTCCACTCTCAGTGACTATCCTCCCCACACTCAGCAGTTCCCCTTTCCTACACTCTCAGTGACAATCCTCCCCCACACTCAGCAGTTCCCCTTTCCTCCACTCTCAGTGACTACCCCTCCCCACACTCAGCAGTTCCCCTTTCCTCCACTCTCAGTGACTATCCTCCCCCACACTCAGCAGTTCCCCGTCCCTCCACTCTCAGTGACTATCCTCCCCACACTCAGCAGTTTCCCTTTCTTCCACTCTCAGTGACTATCCTCCCCCACCCGCAGCAGCTGCCCTTTCCTTCACTCTCAGTAACTATCCTCCCCCACACGCAGCAGCTCCCCTTTCCTCCACTCTCAGTGACTATCCTCCCCCACACTCAGCAGTTCCCCTTTCCTCCACTGTCAGTGACTCTCCTCCCCCACTCGCAGCAGTTCCCCTTTCCTCCACTCTCAGTGACTATCCACCCCACACTCAGCAGTTCTCCTTTCCTCCACTCTCAGTGACTATCCTCCCCCACACACAACAGTTCCCCTTTCCTCCACTCTCAGTGACTATCCACCACCACACGCAGCAGTTCCCCTTTCCTCCACTCTCAGTGACTATCCACCCCCACATGCAGCAGTTCTCCTTTCCTCCATTCTCAGTGACTATCCTCCCCCACACTCAGCAGTTCCCCGTCCTTCCACTCTCAGTGACTATCCTCCCCCACACTCAGCAGTTCCCCTTTCCTCCACTCTCAGTGACTATCCACCCCCACACGCAGCAGTTTCCCTTTCTTCCACTCTCAGTGACTATCCTGCCCCACACTCAGCAGTTCCCCTTTCCTCCACTCTCAGTGACTATCCTCCCCCACACGCAGCAGCTCCCCTTTCCTCCACTCTCGGGACTATCCACCCCACACTCAGCAGTTCCCCTTTCCTCCACTCTCAGTGACTATCCATCCCCAAACGCAGAGGTTCTCCTTTCCTCCACTCTCAGTGACTATCCACCCCCACACTCAGCAGTTCCCCTTTCCTCCACTCTCAGTGACTATCCTCCCCCACACTCAGCAGTTCCCCTTTCTTCCACTCTCAGTGACTGTCCCCCCCACACTCAGCAGTTCCCCTTTCCTCCACTCTCAGTGACTATCCCCCACACTCAGCAGTTCCCCTTTCCTCCACTCTCAGTGACGTTTTCCCCAACACTTAGCATATCCCCTTTCCTCCACTATCAGTGACTATCCCCCCCAAACTCAGCAGTTCCCCTTTCTTCCACTCTCAGTGACTACCCCGCCCACACTCAGCAGTTCCCCTTTCCTCCACTCTTAGTGACTATCCTCCCCCCAAACTCAGCAGTTCCCATTTCCTCCACTCTTAGTGACTACCCCCCCACACTCAGCAGTTCCCCTTTCCTCCACTCTCAGTGACTATCCTCACCCACACTCAGCAGTTCTCCTGTACTTCACTCTCAGTGACTATCCTCCCCCAATCTCAGCAGTTCCACTTTCCTCCACTATCAGTGACTACCCCCCACACTCAGCAGTTCCCCTTTCCTCCACTCTCAGTGAATATCCTCCCCCAAACTCAGCAGCTCCCCTTTGCTCCACTCTCAGTGAATCCCCCCACACTCAGCAGTTCCCCTTTCCTCCACTCTCAGTGACTATCCACCCCCACACGCAGAGGTTCTCCTTTCCTCCACTCTCAGTGACTATCCTCCCCCACCCGCAGCAGCTGCCCTTTCCTCCACTCTCAGTGACTATCCTCCCCCACACGCAGCAGCTCCCCTTTCCTCCACTCTCGGGACTATCCACCCCACACTCAGCAGTTCCCCTTTCCGCCACTCTCAGTGACTATCCACCCCTACACGCAGCAGTTCCCCTTCCTCCACTCTCAGTGACTATCCAACCCACACTCAGCAGTTCTCCTTTCCTCTACTCTCAGTGACTATCCACCCCCACACGCAGCAGTTTCCCTTTCTTCCACTCTCAGTGACTATTCTCCCCCACACTCAGCAGTTCCCCTTTCCTCCACTCTCAGTGACTAACCTCCCCCACACGCAGCAGCTCCCCTTTCCTCCACTCGCGGGACTATCCACCCCACACTCAGCAGTTCCCCTTTCCTCCACTCTCAGTGACTATCCTCCCCCACACACAGCAGCTCCCCTTTCCTCCACTCTCGGGACTATCCACCCCACACTCAGCAGTTCCCCTTTCCTCCACTCTCAGTGACTATCCTCCCCCAAACTCAGCAGTTCTCCTTTCCTCCAATCTGTGACTATCCTCACCCAAACGCAGCAGTTCCCCTTTCCACCACTCTTAGTGACTATCCTCCCCACACTCAGCAGTTCCCCTTTCCTCCACTCTCAGTGACTACCCCACCCACACTCAGCAGTTCCCCTTTCCTCCACTCTTAGTGACTATCCTCCCCACACTCAGCAGTTCCCCTTTTCCATCCACTCTCAGTGACTATCCTCACCACACTCAGCAGTTCCCCTTTCTTCCACTCTCAGTGACTACCCCACCCACACTCAGCAGTTTCCCTTTCCTCCACTCTCAGTGAGTATCCTCCCCCACACTCAGCAGTTCCCCTTTCCTCCACTCTCAGTGACTATTCTCCCCCACACTCAGCAGTTCCCCTTTCCTCCACTCTCAGTGACTATCCCCCCACACTCAGCAGTTCCCCATCTCTCCACTCTCAGTGGCTATCCTCCCCACACTCAGCAGTGCCCTTTCCTACACTCTCAGCGACTACCCCACCCACACTCAGTAGTTCTCCTTTCCTCCACTCTGTGACTATCCTCCCCCACACTCAGCAGTTCCCCTTTCCTCCACTCTCAGTGACTATCCTCCCCACACTCAGCAGTTCCCCTTTTCTCGACTCTCAGTGACTACCCCACCCACACTCAGCAGTTCCCCTTTCCTCCACTCTCAGTGAGTATCCTCCCCCACACTCAGCAGTTCCCCTTTCCTCCACTCTCAGTGACTATCCTCCCCCACACTCAGCAGTTCCCCTTTCCTCCACTCTCAGTGACTATCCCCCCCACACTCAGCAGTTCCCCGTCCCTCCACTCTCAGTGACTATCCTCCCCACACTCAGCAGTTCCCCTTTGCTCCACTCTCGGTGACTATCCCCCCCACACTCAGCAGTTCCCCTTTCCTTCACTCTCAGTGACTATACACCCCCACACACAGAGGTTCTCCTTTCCTCCACTCTCAGTGAATATCCATCCCCAAACGCAGAGGTTCTCCTTTCCTCCACTCTCAGTGACTATCCACCCCCACACGCAGAGGTTCTCCTTTCCTTCACTCTCAGTGACTATCCACCCCACACTCAGCAGTTCCCGTTTCCTCCACTCTCAGTGACTATCCCCCCCACACGCAACAGTTTCCCTTTCTTACACTCTCAGTGACTATCCTCCCCCACCCGCAGCAGCTCCCCTTTCCTCCACTCTCAGTGACTATCCTCCCCCACACGCAGCAGCTCCCCTTTCCTCCACTCTCGGGACTATCCACCCCACACTCAGCAGTTCCCCTTTCCTCCACTCTCAGTGACTATCCACCCCCACATTCAGCAGTTCCCCTTTCCTCCACTCTCAGTGACTATCCACCCCACACTCAGCAGTTCTCCTTTCCTCCACTCTCAGTGAGTATCCTCTCCCACACGCAGCAGTTCCCCTTTCCTCCACTCTCAGTGACTATCCACCCAAACATGCAGCAGTTCCCCTTTCCTCCACTCTCAGTGACTATCCTCTCCCACACGCAGCAGTTCCCCTTTCCTCCACTCTCAGTGACTATCCTCTCCCACACGCAGCAGTTCTCCTTTCCTCCATTCTCAGTGACTATCCTCCCCCACACTCAGTTCTTCTTTCCTCCACTCTAAGTGACTATCCTCCCCACACTCAGCAGTTCCCCTTTCCTCCACTCTCTGTGACTATCCTCCTCCACACTCAGCAGTTCCCCTTTCCTCCACTCTCAGTGACTATCCACCCCCACACACAGCAGTTCTCCTCTCCTCCACTCTCAGTGACTATCCTCTCCCACACGCAGCAGTTCTCCTTTCCTCCATTCTCAGTGACTATCCTCCCCCACACTCAGTTCTTCTTTCCTCCACTCTCAGTGACTATCCTCCCCACACTCAGCAGCTCCCCTTTCCTCCACTCTCTGTGACTATCCTCCTCCACACTCAGCAGTTCCCCTTTCTTCCACTCTCAGTGACTATCCTCCCCCACACGAAGCAGATCCCCTTTCCTCCACTCTCGGGACTATCCACCCCACACTCAGCAGTTCCCCGTCACTCCACTCTCAGTGACTATCCTCCCCACACTCAGCAGTTCCCCATTCCTCCACTCTCAGTGACTATCCTCCCCCACAGTCAGCAGTTCCCCTTTCCTCCACTCTCAGTGACTATCCCCCCCACACTCAGCAGTTCCCCTTTCCTCCACTCTCAGTGACTACCCCACCCACACTCAGCAGTTCCCCTTTCCTCCACTCTTAGTGACTATCCTCCCCACACTCAGCAGTTCCCCTTTCCTCCACTCTCAGTGACTACCCCACCCACACTCAGCAGTTCCCCTTTGCTCCACTCTCGGTGACTATCCCCCCCACACTCAGCAGTTCCCCTTTGCTCCACTCTCGGTGACTATCCTCCCTCACACGCAGCAGCTCCCCTTTCCTCCACTCTCAGTGACTATCCACCCCCACACGCAGAGGTTCTCCTTTCCTCCACTCTCAGTGACTATCCACCCCACACTCAGCAGTTCCCCTTTCCTCCACTCTCAGTGACTATCCTCCCCCACACTCAGCAGTTCCCCTTTCCTCCACTCTCAGTGACTATCCACCCCCACACGCAGCCCTTTCCCTTTCTTCCACTCTCAGTGACTATCCTCCCCCACCCGCAGCAGCTCCCCTTTCCTCCACTCTCAGTGGCTATCCTCCCCCACACGCAGCAGCTCCCCTTTCCTCCACTCTCAGTGACTATCCTCCCCCACACTCAGCAGTTCCCCTTTCCTCCACTCTCTGTGACTTTCCTCCCCCACACGCAGCAGCTCCCCTTTCCTCCACTCTCGGGACTATCCACCCCACACTCAGCAGCTCCCCTTTCCTCCACTCTCAGTGACTATCCTCCCCCACATGCAGCAGTTCCCCTTTCCTCCACTCTCAGTGACTATCCACCCCCACACGCAGCAGTTCTCCTTTCCTCCATTCTCAGTGACTATCCTCCCCACACTCAGCAGTTCCCCGTCCCTTCACTCTCAGTGACTATCCTCCCCCACACGCAGCAGCTCCCCTTTCCTCCACTATCGGGACTATCCTCTTCCACACGCAGCAGCTCCCCTTTCCTCCACTCTCAGTGACTATCCTCACCGACACTCAGCAGTTCTCCTGTACTTCACTCTCAGTGACTATCCTCCCCCAATCTCAGCAGTTCCACTTTCCTCCACTCTCAGTGACTACCACCCCACACTCAGCAGTTCCCCTTTCCTCCACTCTCAGTGAATATCCTCCCCCAAACTCAGCAGCTCCCCTTTGCTCCACTCTCAGTGAATCCCCCCCACACTCAGCAGTTCCCCTTTCCTCCACTCTCAGTGACTATCCACGCCCACACGCAGAGGTTCTCCTTTCCTCCACTCCTGGTGACTATCCTCCCCCACAAGCAGAGGTTCTCCTTTCCTCCACTCTCAGTGACTATCCACCCCCACACGGAGAGGTTCTCCTTTCCTCCACTCTCAGTGACTATCCTCCCCCACCCGCAGCAGCTCCCCTTTCCTCCACTCTCTGTGACTATCCTCCTCCACACTCAGCAGCTCCTCTTTCCTCCACTCTCGGGACTATCCACCCCACACTCAGCAGTTCCCCTTTCCTCCACTCTCAGTGACTATCCACCCCTACACGCAGCAGTTCCCCTTCCTCCACTCTCAGTGACTATCCAACCCACACTCAGCAGTTCCCCTTTCCTCCACTCTCAGTGACTATCCCCCCACACTCAGCAGTTCCCCTTTCCTCCACTCTCAGTGACTATCCTCCCCACACTCAGCAGTTCCCCTTTCCTCCACTCTCAGTGACTATCCCCCCCACACTCAGCAGTTCCCCGTCCCTCCACTCTCAGTGACTATCCTCCCCACACTCAGCAGTTCCCCTTTCCTCCACTCTCAGTGACTATCCTCTCCCACACTCAGCAGTTCTCCTTTCCTCCACTCTCAGTGACTATCCCCCCCACACTCAGCTGTTCCCCTTTCCTCCACTCTCAGTGACTATCCACCCCACACTCAGCAGTCCTCCTTTCCTCCACTCTCAGTGACTATCCTCCCCACACTCAGCAGTTCCCCTTTCCTCCACTCTCAGTGACTATCCTCCCCCACACTCAGCAGTTCCCCTTTCCTCCACTCTCAGTGACTACCCCCCCACACTCAGCAGTTCCCCTTTCCTCCACTCTCAGTGACTATCCTCCCCCACACTCAGCAGTTCCCCGACCCTCCACTCTCAGTGACTATCCTCCCCACACTCAGCAGTTTCCCTTTCTTCCACTCTCAGTGACTATCCTCCCCCACCCGCAGCAGCTGCCCTTTCCTTCACTCTCAGTAACTATCCTCCCCCACACGCAGCAGCTGCCCTTTCCTTCACTCTCAGTAACTATCCTCCCCCACACGCAGCAGTTCCCCTTCCTCCACTCTCAGTGACTATCCAACCCACACTCAGCAGTTCCCTGTCCCTCCACTCTCAGTGACTATCCACCCCACACTCAGCAGTTTCCCTTTCTTCCACTCTCAGTGACTATCCCCCCCACACTCAGCAGTTCCCCTTTCCTCCACTCTCAGTGACTATCCCCCCCCACACTCAGCTGTTCCCCTTTCCTCCACTCTCAGTGACTATCCTCCCCACAATCAGCAGTTCCCCTTTCATCCACTCTCAGTGACTATCCCCCCCACACTCAGCAGTTCCCCGTCCCTCCACTCTCAGTGACTATCCTCCCCACACTCAGCAGTTCCCCTTTCCTCCACTCTCAGTGACTATCCTCCCCCACACTCAGCAGTTCCCCTTTCCTCCACTCTCAGTGACTATCCCCCCCACACTCAGCTGTTCCCTTTTCCTCCACTCTCAGTGACTATCCACCCCACACTCAGCAGTTCTCCTTTCCTCCACTCTCAGTGACTATCCTCCCCACACTCAGCAGTTCCCCTTTCCTACACTCTCAGTGACAATCCTCCCCCACACTCAGCAGTTCCCCTTTCCTCCACTCTCAGTGACTACCCCTCCCCACACTCAGCAGTTCCCCTTTCCTCCACTCTCAGTGACTATCCTCCCCCACACTCAGCAGTTCCCCGTCCCTCCACTCTCAGTGACTATCCTCCCCACACTCAGCAGTTTCCCTTTCTTCCACTCTCAGTGACTATCCTCCCCCACCCGCAGCAGCTGCCCTTTCCTTCACTCTCAGTAACTATCCTCCCCCACACGCAGCAGCTCCCCTTTCCTCCACTCTCAGTGACTATCCTCCCCCACACTCAGCAGTTCCCCTTTCCTCCACTGTCAGTGACTCTCCTCCCCCACTCGCAGCAGTTCCCCTTTCCTCCACTCTCAGTGACTATCCACCCCACACTCAGCAGTTCTCCTTTCCTCCACTCTCAGTGACTATCCTCCCCCACACACAACAGTTCCCCTTTCCTCCACTCTCAGTGACTATCCACCACCACACGCAGCAGTTCCCCTTTCCTCCACTCTCAGTGACTATCCACCCCCACATGCAGCAGTTCTCCTTTCCTCCATTCTCAGTGACTATCCTCCCCCACACTCAGCAGTTCCCCGTCCTTCCACTCTCAGTGACTATCCTCCCCCACACTCAGCAGTTCCCCTTTCCTCCACTCTCAGTGACTATCCACCCCCACACGCAGCAGTTTCCCTTTCTTCCACTCTCAGTGACTATCCTGCCCCACACTCAGCAGTTCCCCTTTCCTCCACTCTCAGTGACTATCCTCCCCCACACGCAGCAGCTCCCCTTTCCTCCACTCTCGGGACTATCCACCCCACACTCAGCAGTTCCCCTTTCCTCCACTCTCAGTGACTATCCATCCCCAAACGCAGAGGTTCTCCTTTCCTCCACTCTCAGTGACTATCCACCCCCACACTCAGCAGTTCCCCTTTCCTCCACTCTCAGTGACTATCCTCCCCCACACTCAGCAGTTCCCCTTTCTTCCACTCTCAGTGACTGTCCCCCCCACACTCAGCAGTTCCCCTTTCCTCCACTCTCAGTGACTATCCCCCACACTCAGCAGTTCCCCTTTCCTCCACTCTCAGTGACGTTTTCCCCAACACTTAGCATATCCCCTTTCCTCCACTATCAGTGACTATCCCCCCCAAACTCAGCAGTTCCCCTTTCTTCCACTCTCAGTGACTACCCCGCCCACACTCAGCAGTTCCCCTTTCCTCCACTCTTAGTGACTATCCTCCCCCCAAACTCAGCAGTTCCCATTTCCTCCACTCTTAGTGACTACCCCCCCACACTCAGCAGTTCCCCTTTCCTCCACTCTCAGTGACTATCCTCACCCACACTCAGCAGTTCTCCTGTACTTCACTCTCAGTGACTATCCTCCCCCAATCTCAGCAGTTCCACTTTCCTCCACTATCAGTGACTACCCCCCACACTCAGCAGTTCCCCTTTCCTCCACTCTCAGTGAATATCCTCCCCCAAACTCAGCAGCTCCCCTTTGCTCCACTCTCAGTGAATCCCCCCACACTCAGCAGTTCCCCTTTCCTCCACTCTCAGTGACTATCCACCCCCACACGCAGAGGTTCTCCTTTCCTCCACTCTCAGTGACTATCCTCCCCCACCCGCAGCAGCTGCCCTTTCCTCCACTCTCAGTGACTATCCTCCCCCACACGCAGCAGCTCCCCTTTCCTCCACTCTCGGGACTATCCACCCCACACTCAGCAGTTCCCCTTTCCGCCACTCTCAGTGACTATCCACCCCTACACGCAGCAGTTCCCCTTCCTCCACTCTCAGTGACTATCCAACCCACACTCAGCAGTTCTCCTTTCCTCTACTCTCAGTGACTATCCACCCCCACACGCAGCAGTTTCCCTTTCTTCCACTCTCAGTGACTATTCTCCCCCACACTCAGCAGTTCCCCTTTCCTCCACTCTCAGTGACTAACCTCCCCCACACGCAGCAGCTCCCCTTTCCTCCACTCGCGGGACTATCCACCCCACACTCAGCAGTTCCCCTTTCCTCCACTCTCAGTGACTATCCTCCCCCACACACAGCAGCTCCCCTTTCCTCCACTCTCGGGACTATCCACCCCACACTCAGCAGTTCCCCTTTCCTCCACTCTCAGTGACTATCCTCCCCCAAACTCAGCAGTTCTCCTTTCCTCCAATCTGTGACTATCCTCACCCAAACGCAGCAGTTCCCCTTTCCACCACTCTTAGTGACTATCCTCCCCACACTCAGCAGTTCCCCTTTCCTCCA
Organism: Ambystoma mexicanum; assembly: GCF_040938575.1. Lineage (NCBI taxonomy): Eukaryota > Metazoa > Chordata > Amphibia > Caudata > Ambystomatidae > Ambystoma > Ambystoma mexicanum. The sequence continues at coordinate 28,351,503 of NC_090931.1, forward strand.
CTCTCAGTGACTACCCCACCCACACTCAGCAGTTCCCCTTTCCTCCACTCTTAGTGACTATCCTCCCCACACTCAGCAGTTCCCCTTTTCCATCCACTCTCAGTGACTATCCTCCCCACACTCAGCAGTTCCCCTTTCTTCCACTCTCAGTGACTACCCCACCCACACTCAGCAGTTTCCCTTTCCTCCACTCTCAGTGAGTATCCTCCCCCACACTCAGCAGTTCCCCTTTCCTCCACTCTCAGTGACTATTCTCCCCCACACTCAGCAGTTCCCCTTTCCTCCACTCTCAGTGACTATCCCCCCACACTCAGCAGTTCCCCATCTCTCCACTCTCAGTGGCTATCCTCCCCACACTCAGCAGTGCCCTTTCCTACACTCTCAGCGACTACCCCACCCACACTCAGTAGTTCTCCTTTCCTCCACTCTGTGACTATCCTCCCCCACACTCAGCAGTTCCCCTTTCCTCCACTCTCAGTGACTATCCTCCCCACACTCAGCAGTTCCCCTTTTCTCGACTCTCAGTGACTACCCCACCCACACTCAGCAGTTCCCCTTTCCTCCACTCTCAGTGAGTATCCTCCCCCACACTCAGCAGTTCCCCTTTCCTCCACTCTCAGTGACTATCCTCCCCCACACTCAGCAGTTCCCCTTTCCTCCACTCTCAGTGACTATCCCCCCCACACTCAGCAGTTCCCCGTCCCTCCACTCTCAGTGACTATCCTCCCCACACTCAGCAGTTCCCCTTTGCTCCACTCTCGGTGACTATCCCCCCCACACTCAGCAGTTCCCCTTTCCTTCACTCTCAGTGACTATACACCCCCACACACAGAGGTTCTCCTTTCCTCCACTCTCAGTGAATATCCATCCCCAAACGCAGAGGTTCTCCTTTCCTCCACTCTCAGTGACTATCCACCCCCACACGCAGAGGTTCTCCTTTCCTTCACTCTCAGTGACTATCCACCCCACACTCAGCAGTTCCCGTTTCCTCCACTCTCAGTGACTATCCCCCCCACACGCAACAGTTTCCCTTTCTTACACTCTCAGTGACTATCCTCCCCCACCCGCAGCAGCTCCCCTTTCCTCCACTCTCAGTGACTATCCTCCCCCACACGCAGCAGCTCCCCTTTCCTCCACTCTCGGGACTATCCACCCCACACTCAGCAGTTCCCCTTTCCTCCACTCTCAGTGACTATCCACCCCCACATTCAGCAGTTCCCCTTTTCTCCACTCTCAGTGACTATCCACCCCACACTCAGCAGTTCTCCTTTCCTCCACTCTCAGTGAGTATCCTCTCCCACACGCAGCAGTTCCCCTTTCCTCCACTCTCAGTGACTATCCACCCCCACATGCAGCAGTTCCCCTTTCCTCCACTCTCAGTGACTATCCTCTCCCACACGCAGCAGTTCCCCTTTCCTCCACTCTCAGTGACTATCCTCTCCCACACGCAGCAGTTCTCCTTTCCTCCATTCTCAGTGACTATCCTCCCCCACACTCAGTTCTTCTTTCCTCCACTCTAAGTGACTATCCTCCCCACACTCAGCAGTTCCCCTTTCCTCCACTCTCTGTGACTATCCTCCTCCACACTCAGCAGTTCCCCTTTCCTCCACTCTCAGTGACTATCCACCCCCACACACAGCAGTTCTCCTCTCCTCCACTCTCAGTGACTATCCTCTCCCACACGCAGCAGTTCTCCTTTCCTCCATTCTCAGTGACTATCCTCCCCCACACTCAGTTCTTCTTTCCTCCACTCTCAGTGACTATCCTCCCCACACTCAGCAGCTCCCCTTTCCTCCACTCTCTGTGACTATCCTCCTCCACACTCAGCAGTTCCCCTTTCTTCCACTCTCAGTGACTATCCTCCCCCACACGAAGCAGATCCCCTTTCCTCCACTCTCGGGACTATCCACCCCACACTCAGCAGTTCCCCGTCACTCCACTCTCAGTGACTATCCTCCCCACACTCAGCAGTTCCCCATTCCTCCACTCTCAGTGACTATCCTCCCCCACAGTCAGCAGTTCCCCTTTCCTCCACTCTCAGTGACTATCCTCCCCCACACTCAGCAGTTCCCCTTTCCTCCACTCTCAGTGACTATCCACCACCACACGCAGCAGTTTCCCTTTCTTCCACTCTCAGTGACTATCCTCCCCCACACTCAGCAGTTCCCCTTTCCTCCACTCTCAGTGACTATCCTCCCCCACACGCAGCAGCCCCCGTTTCCTCCACTCTCAGTGACTATCCTCCCCCAAACTCAGCAGTTCTCCTTTCCTCCACTCTGTTCCTATCCTCACCCAAACACAGCAGTTCCCCTTTCCTCCACTCTTAGTGACTATCCTCCCCACACTCAGCAGTTCCCCGTCCCTCCACTCTCAGTGACTATCCTCCCCCACACGCAGCAGCCCCCGTTTCCTCCACTCTCAATGACTATCCTCCCCCAAACTCAGCAGTTCTCCTTTCCTCCACTCTGTGACTATCCTCACCCAAACGCAGCAGTTCCCCTTTCCTCCAGTCTTAGTGACTATCCTCCCCACACTCAGCAGTTCACCTTTCCTCCACTCTCAGTGACTACCCCACCCTCACTCAGCAGTTCCCCTTTCCTCCACTCTTAGTGACTATCCTCCCCACACTCAGCAGTTCCCCGTCCCTCCACTCTCAGTGACTATCCTCCCCCAAACTCAGCAGTTCCCCTTTCCTCCACTCTCAGTGACTATCCTCCCCCACCTGCAGCAGCTCCCCTTTCCTCCACTCTCGGGACTATCCACCCCACACTCAGCAGTTCCCCTTTCCTCCACCCTCAGTGACTATCCTCCCCCACACTCAGCAGTTCTCCTTTCCTCCACTCTCAGTGACTATCCCCCCCACACTCAGCAGTTCCCCTTTCCTCCACTCTCAGTGACTACCCCACCCACACTCAGCAGTTCCCCTTTCCTCCACTCTTAGTGACTATCCTCCCCACACTCAGCAGTTCCCCTTTCCTCCACTCTCAGTGACTACCCCACCCACACTCAGCAGTTCCCCTTTGCTCCACTCTCGGTGACTATCCCCCCCACACTCAGCAGTTCCCCTTTGCTCCACTCTCGGTGACTATCCTCCCTCACACGCAGCAGCTCCCCTTTCCTCCACTCTCAGTGACTATCCACCCCCACACGCAGAGGTTCTCCTTTCCTCCACTCTCAGTGACTATCCACCCCACACTCAGCAGTTCCCCTTTCCTCCACTCTCAGTGACTATCCTCCCCCACACTCAGCAGTTCCCCTTTCCTCCACTCTCAGTGACTATCCACCCCCACACGCAGCCCTTTCCCTTTCTTCCACTCTCAGTGACTATCCTCCCCCACCCGCAGCAGCTCCCCTTTCCTCCACTCTCAGTGACTATCCTCCCCCACACGCAGCAGCTCCCCTTTCCTCCACTCTCAGTGACTATCCTCCCCCACACTCAGCAGTTCCCCTTTCCTCCACTCTCTGTGACTTTCCTCCCCCACACGCAGCAGCTCCCCTTTCCTCCACTCTCGGGACTATCCACCCCACACTCAGCAGCTCCCCTTTCCTCCACTCTCAGTGACTATCCTCCCCCACATGCAGCAGTTCCCCTTTCCTCCACTCTCAGTGACTATCCACCCCCACACGCAGCAGTTCTCCTTTCCTCCATTCTCAGTGACTATCCTCCCCACACTCAGCAGTTCCCCGTCCCTCCACTCTCAGTGACTATCCTCCCCCACACGCAGCAGCTCCCCTTTCCTCCACTATCGGGACTATCCTCTTCCACACGCAGCAGCTCCCCTTTCCTCCACTCTCAGTGACTATCCTCACCGACACTCAGCAGTTCTCCTGTACTTCACTCTCAGTGACTATCCTCCCCCAATCTCAGCAGTTCCACTTTCCTCCACTCTCAGTGACTACCACCCCACACTCAGCAGTTCCCCTTTCCTCCACTCTCAGTGAATATCCTCCCCCAAACTCAGCAGCTCCCCTTTGCTCCACTCTCAGTGAATCCCCCCCACACTCAGCAGTTCCCCTTTCCTCCACTCTCAGTGACTATCCACGCCCACACGCAGAGGTTCTCCTTTCCTCCACTCCTGGTGACTATCCTCCCCCACAAGCAGAGGTTCTCCTTTCCTCCACTCTCAGTGACTATCCACCCCCACACGGAGAGGTTCTCCTTTCCTCCACTCTCAGTGACTATCCTCCCCCACCCGCAGCAGCTCCCCTTTCCTCCACTCTCTGTGACTATCCTCCTCCACACTCAGCAGCTCCTCTTTCCTCCACTCTCGAGACTATCCACCCCACACTCAGCAGTTCCCCTTTCCTCCACTCTCAGTGACTATCCACCCCTACACGCAGCAGTTCCCCTTCCTCCACTCTCAGTGACTATCCAACCCACACTCAGCAGTTCCCCTTTCCTCCACTCTCAGTGACTATCCCCCCACACTCAGCAGTTCCCCTTTCCTCCACTCTCAGTGACTATCCTCCCCACACTCAGCAGTTCCCCTTTCCTCCACTCTCAGTGACTATCCCCCCACACTCAGCAGTTCCCCGTCCCTCCACTCTCAGTGACTATCCTCCCCACACTCAGCAGTTCCCCTTTCCTCCACTCTCAGTGACTATCCTCTCCCACACTCAGCAGTTCTCCTTTCCTCCACTCTCAGTGACTATCCCCCCACACTCAGCTGTTCCCCTTTCCTCCACTCTCAGTGACTATCCACCCCACACTCAGCAGTCCTCCTTTCCTCCACTCTCAGTGACTATCCTCCCCACACTCAGCAGTTCCCCTTTCCTCCACTCTCAGTGACTATCCTCCCCCACACTCAGCAGTTCCCCTTTCCTCCACTCTCAGTGACTACCCCCCCACACTCAGCAGTTCCCCTTTCCTCCACTCTCAGTGACTATCCTCCCCCACACTCAGCAGTTCCCCGACCCTCCACTCTCAGTGACTATCCTCCCCACACTCAGCAGTTTCCCTTTCTTCCACTCTCAGTGACTATCCTCCCCCACCCGCAGCAGCTGCCCTTTCCTTCACTCTCAGTAACTATCCTCCCCCACACGCAGCAGCTGCCCTTTCCTTCACTCTCAGTAACTATCCTCCCCCACACGCAGCAGTTCCCCTTCCTCCACTCTCAGTGACTATCCAACCCACACTCAGCAGTTCCCTGTCCCTCCACTCTCAGTGACTATCCACCCCACACTCAGCAGTTTCCCTTTCTTCCACTCTCAGTGACTATCCCCCCCACACTCAGCAGTTCCCCTTTCCTCCACTCTCAGTGACTATCCCCCCCCACACTCAGCTGTTCCCCTTTCCTCCACTCTCAGTGACTATCCTCCCCACAATCAGCAGTTCCCCTTTCCTCCACTCTCAGTGACTATCCCCCCCACACTCAGCAGTTCCCCGTCCCTCCACTCTCAGTGACTATCCTCCCCACACTCAGCAGTTCCCCTTTCCTCCACTCTCAGTGACTATCCTCCCCCACACTCAGCAGTTCCCCTTTCCTCCACTCTCAGTGACTATCCCCCCCACACTCAGCTGTTCCCTTTTCCTCCAGTCTCAGTGACTATCCACCCCACACCCAGCAGTTCTCCTTTCCTCCACTCTCAGTGACTATCCTCCCCACACTCAGCAGTTCCCCTTTCCTACACTCTCAGTGACAATCCTCCCCCACACTCAGCAGTTCCCCTTTCCTCCACTCTCAGTGACTACCCCCCCCACACTCAGCAGTTCCCCTTTCCTCCACTCTCAGTGACTATCCTCCCCCACACTCAGCAGTTCCCCGTCCCTCCACTCTCAGTGACTATCCTCCCCACACTCAGCAGTTTCCCTTTCTTCCACTCTCAGTGACTATCCTCCCCCACCCGCAGCAGCTGCCCTTTCCTTCACTCTCAGTAACTATCCTCCCCCACACGCAGCAGCTCCCCTTTCCTCCACTCTCAGTGACTATCCTCCCCCACACTCAGCAGTTCCCCTTTCCTCCACTGTCAGTGACTCTCCTCCCCCACTCGCAGCAGTTCCCCTTTCCTCCACTCTCAGTGACTATCCACCCCACACTCAGCAGTTCTCCTTTCCTCCACTCTCAGTGACTATCCTCCCCCACACACAACAGTTCCCCTTTCCTCCACTCTCAGTGACTATCCACCACCACACGCAGCAGTTCCCCTTTCCTCCACTCTCAGTGACTATCCACCCCCACATGCAGCAGTTCTCCTTTCCTCCATTCTCAGTGACTATCCTCCCCCACACTCAGCAGTTCCCCGTCCTTCCACTCTCAGTGACTATCCTCCCCCACACTCAGCAGTTCCCCTTTCCTCCACTCTCAGTGACTATCCACCCCCACACGCAGCAGTTTCCCTTTCTTCCACTCTCAGTGACTATCCTGCCCCACACTCAGCAGTTCCCCTTTCCTCCACTCTCAGTGACTATCCTCCCCCACACGCAGCAGCTCCCCTTTCCTCCACTCTCGGGACTATCCACCCCACACTCAGCAGTTCCCCTTTCCTCCACTCTCAGTGACTATCCATCCCCAAACGCAGAGGTTCTCCTTTCCTCCACTCTCAGTGACTATCCACCCCCACACTCAGCAGTTCCCCTTTCCTCCACTCTCAGTGACTATCCTCCCCCACACTCAGCAGTTCCCCTTTCTTCCACTCTCAGTGACTGTCCCCCCCACACTCAGCAGTTCCCCTTTCCTCCACTCTCAGTGACTATCCCCCACACTCAGCAGTTCTCCTTTCCTCCACTCTCAGTGACGTTTTCCCCAACACTTAGCATATCCCCTTTCCTCCACTATCAGTGACTATCCCCCCCACACTCAGCAGTTCCCCTTTCCTCCACTCTCAGTGACTATCCTCCCCCACACTCAGCAGTTCCCCTTTCCTCCACTCTCAGTGACTATCCACCCCCACACTCAGCAGTTCTCCTTTCCTCCACTCTCAGTGACAATCCTCCCCACACTCAGCAGTTCCCCTTTCCTCCACTCTCAGTGACTATCCTCCCCCTCACTCAGCAGTTCCCCTTTCCCCCACTCTCAGTGACTTTTTCCCCAACACTTAGCATATCCCCTTTCCTCCACTATCAGTGACTATCCCCCCCACACTCAGCAGTTCCCCTTTCCTCCACTCTCAGTGACTACCCTCCCCCACACTCAGCAGTTCCCCTTTCCTCCACTCTCAGTGACTATCCACCCCCACACTCAGCAGTTCTCCTTTCCTCCACTCTCAGTGACAATCCTCCCCACACTCAGCAGTTCCCCTTTCCTCCACTCTCAGTGACTATCCTCCCCCTCACTCAGCAGTTCCCCTTTCCTCCACTCTCAGTGACTATCCTCCCCCACACTCAGCAGTTCCCCTTTCTTCCACTCTCAGTGACTACCCCACCCACACTCAGCAGTTCCCCTTTCCTCCACTCTTAGGGACTATCCTCCCCCCAAACTCAGCAGTTCCCATTTCCTCCACTCTTAGTGACTACCCCCCACACTCAGCAGTTCCCCTTTCCTCCACTCTCAGTGACTATCCTAACCCACACTCAGCAGTTCTCCTGTCCTTCACTCTCAGTGACTATCCTCCCCCAATCTCAGCAGTTCCACTTTCCTCCACTCTCAGTGACTACCCCCCCACACTCAGCTGTTCCCATTTCCTCCACTCTCAGTGAATATCCTCCCCCACACTCAGCAGGTTCCCTTTGCTCCACTCTCAGTGAATCCCCCCCACACTCAGCAGTTCCCCTTTCCTCCACTCTCAGTGACTATCCTCCCCCACACTCAGCAGTTCCCCTTTCTTCCACTCTCAGTGACTACCCCACCCACACTCAGCAGTTCCCCTTTCCTCCACTCTTAGTGACTATCCTCCCCCCAAACTCAGCAGTTCCCATTTCCTCCACTCTTAGTGACTACCCCCCACACTCAGCAGTTCCCCTTTCCTCCACTCTCAGTGACTATCCTCACCCACACTCAGCAGTTCTCCTGTCCTTCACTCTCAGTGACTATCCTCCCCCAATCTCTGCAGTTCCACTTTCCTCCACTCTCAGTGACTACCCCCCCACACTCAGCAGTTCCCCTTTCCTCCACTCTCAGTGACTTTTTCCCCAACATTTAGCATATCCCCTTTCCTCCACTATCAGTGACTATCCCCCCCACACTCAGCAGTTCCCCTTTCCTCCACTCTCAGTGACTATCCACCCCCACACTCAGCAGTTCTCCTTTCCTCCACTCTCAGTGACAATCCTCCCCACACTCAGCAGTTCCCCTTTCCTCCACTCTCAGTGACTATCCTCCCCCACACTCAGCAGTTCCCCTTTCCTCCACTCTCAGTGACTGTCCCCCCCACACTCAGCAGTTCCCCTTTCCTCCACTCTCAGTGACTATCCCCCACACTCAGCAGTTCCCCTTTCCTCCACTCTCAGTGACGTTTTCCCCAACACTTAGCATATCCCCTTTCCTCCACTATCAGTGACTATCCCCCCCACACTCAGCAGTTCCCCTTTCCTCCACTCTCAGTGACTATCCTCCCCCACACTCAGCAGTTCCCCTTTCCTCCACTCTCAGTGACTATCCACCCCCACACTCAGCAGTTCTCCTTTCCTCCACTCTCAGTGACAATCCTCCCCACACTCAGCAGTTCCCCTTTCCTCCACTCTCAGTGACTTTTTCCCCAACACTTAGCATATCCCCTTTCCTCCACTATCAGTGACTATCCCCCCCACACTCAGCAGTTCCCCTTTCCTCCACTCTCAGTGACTACCCTCCCCCACACTCAGCAGTTCCCCTTTCCTCCACTCTCAGTGACTATCCACCCCCACACTCAGCAGTTCTCCTTTCCTCCACTCTCAGTGACAATCCTCCCCACACTCAGCAGTTCCCCTTTCCTCCACTCTCAGTGACTATCCTCCCCCTCACTCAGCAGTTCCCCTTTCCTCCACTCTCAGTGACTATCCTCCCCCACACTCAGCAGTTCCCCTTTCTTCCACTCTCAGTGACTACCCCACCCACACTCAGCAGTTCCCCTTTCCTCCACTCTTAGGGACTATCCTCCCCCCAAACTCAGCAGTTCCCATTTCCTCCACTCTTAGTGACTACCCCCCACACTCAGCAGTTCCCCTTTCCTCCACTCTCAGTGAATATCCTAACCCACACTCAGCAGTTCTCCTGTCCTTCACTCTCAGTGACTATCCTCCCCCAATCTCAGCAGTTCCACTTTCCTCCACTCTCAGTGACTACCCCCCCACACTCAGCTGTTCCCCTTTCCTCCACTCTCAGTGAATATCCTCCCCCACACTCAGCAGGTTCCCTTTGCTCCACTCTCAGTGAATCCCCCCCACACTCAGCAGTTCCCCTTTCCTCCACTCTCAGTGACTATCCTCCCCCACACTCAGCAGTTCCCCTTTCTTCCACTCTCAGTGACTACCCCACCCACACTCAGCAGTTCCCCTTTCCTCCACTCTTAGTGACTATCCTCCCCCCAAACTCAGCAGTTCCCATTTCCTCCACTCTTAGTGACTACCCCCCACACTCAGCAGTTCCCCTTTCCTCCACTCTCAGTGACTTTTTACCCAACACTTAGCATATCCCCTTTCCTCCACTATCAGTGACTATCCCCCCCACACTCAGCAGTTCCCCTTTCCTCCACTCTCAGTGACTATCCTCCCCCACACTCAGCAGTTCCCCTTTCCTCCACTCTCAGTGACTATCCACCCCCACACTCAGCAGTTCTCCTTTCCTCCACTCTCAGTGACAATCCTCCCCACACTCAGCAGTTCCCCTTTCCTCTACTCTCAGTGACTATCCTCCCCCTCACTCAGCAGTTCCCCTTTCCCCCACTCTCAGTGACTTTTTCCCCAACACTTAGCATATCCCCTTTCCTCCACTATCAGTGACTATCCCCCCCACACTCAGCAGTTCCCCTTTCCTCCACTCTCAGTGACTACCCTCCCCCACACTCAGCAGTTCCCCTTTCCTCCACTCTCAGTGACTATCCACCCCCACACTCAGCAGTTCTCCTTTCCTCCACTCTCAGTGACAATCCTCCCCACACTCAGCAGTTCCCCTTTCCTCCACTCTCGGTGACTATCCTCCCCCTCACTCAGCAGTTCCCCTTTCCTCCACTCTCAGTGACTATCCTCCCCCACACTCAGCAGTTCCCCTTTCTTCCACTCTCAGTGACTACCCCACCCACACTCAGCAGTTCCCCTTTCCTCCACTCTTAGGGACTATCCTCCCCCCAAACTCAGCAGTTCCCATTTCCTCCACTCTTAGTGACTACCCCCCACACTCAGCAGTTCCCCTTTCCTCCACTCTCAGTGACTATCCTAACCCACACTCAGCAGTTCTCCTGTCCTTCACTCTCAGTGACTATCCTCCCCCAATCTCAGCAGTTCCACTTTCCTCCACTCTCAGTGACTACCCCCCCACACTCAGCTGTTCCCCTTTCCTCCACTCTCAGTGAATATCCTCCCCCACACTAAGCAGGTTCCCTTTGCTCCACTCTCAGTGAATCCCCCCCACACTCAGCAGTTCCCCTTTCCTCCACTCTCAGTGACTATCCTCCCCCACACTCAGCAGTTCCCCTTTCTTCCACTCTCAGTGACTACCCCACCCACACTCAGCAGTTCCCCTTTCCTCCACTCTTAGTGACTATCCTCCCCCCAAACTCAGCAGTTCCCATTTCCTCCACTCTTAGTGACTACCCCCCACACTCAGCAGTTCCCCTTTCCTCCACTCTCAGTGACTATCCTCACCCACACTCAGCAGTTCTCCTGTCCTTCACTCTCAGTGACTATCCTCCCCCAATCTCTGCAGTTCCACTTTCCTCCACTCTCAGTGACTACCCCCCCACACTCAGCAGTTCCCCTTTCGTCCACTCTCAGTGAATATCCTCCCCTACACTCAGCAGCTCCCCTTTGCTCCACTCTCAGTGAATCCCCCCCACACTCAGCAGTTCCCCTTTCCTCCACTCTCAGTGACTATCCACCCCCAAACTCAGCAGTTCCCCTTTCCTCCACTCTCAGTGACTACACTCCCCACACGCAGCAGTTCCCATTTATTCCACTCTCAGTGACTATCCTCCCCCACACTCAGCAGTTCCCCTTTCCTCCATTCTCAGTGACTACCCCCACACTCAGTAGTTCCCCTTTCCTCCACTCTTAGTGACTATCCTCCCCCACACTCAGCAGTTCCCCTTTCCTCCACTCTCAGTGACTATCCTTCCCCACACTCAGCAGTTCCCCTTTCATCCACTCTCAGTGACTATCCCCCGACACTCAGCAGTTCCCCTTTCCTCTACTCTCAGAGACTATCCCCCCACACTCAGCAGTTCCCCTTTCCTCCACTCACAGTTACTACCATCACACTCAGCAGTTCCCCGTTCCTCCACTCTCAGTGACTATCCTCCCCCACACTCAGCAGTTCTCCTTTCCTCTACTCTCAATGACTATCCTCCCCCACACTCAGCAGTTCTCCTTTCCTCCACTCTCAGTGACTATCCTCCCCCACACGCAGCAGTCACCTTTCCTCCACTCTCAGAGAATTTTCTCCCCACACTCAGCAGTTCTCCTTTCCTTAACTCTCAGTGACAATCCTCCCCCACACTCAGCAGTTCCACTTTCTTCCGCTCCCAGTGACTATCCTCCCCCACATGCAGCAGTTCTCCTTTCCTCCACTCTCAGTGACTATCCTCCCCCACATGCAGCAGTCCCCTTTCCTCCACTCTCAGAGAATTTTCTCCCCACACTCAGCAGTTCTCCTTTCCTTAACTCTCAGTGACAATCCTCACCCACACTCAGCAGTTCTCCTGTCCTTCACTCTCAGTGACTATCCTCCCCCAATCTCTGCAGTTCCACTTTCCTCCACTCTCAGTGACTACCCCCCCACACTCAGCAGTTCCCCTTTCGTCCACTCTCAGTGAATATCCTCCCATACACTCAGCAGCTCCCCTTTGCTCCACTCTCAGTGAATCCCCCCCACACTCAGCAGTTCCCCTTTCCTCCACTCTCAGTGACTATCCACCCCCAAACTCAGCAGTTCCCCTTTCCTCCACTCTCAGTGACTACACTCCCCACACGCAGCAGTTCCCATTTATTCCACTCTCAGTGACTATCCTCCCCCACACTCAGCAGTTCCCCTTTCCTCCATTCTCAGTGACTACCCCCACACTCAGTAGTTCCCCTTTCCTCCACTTTTAGTGACTATCCTCCCCCACACTCAGCAGTTCCCCTTTCCTCCACTCTCAGTGACTATCCTTCCCCACAATCAGCAGTTCCCCTTTCATCCACTCTCAGTGACTATCCCCCGACACTCAGCAGTTCCCCTTTCCTCTACTCTCAGAGACTATCCCCCCACACTCAGCAGTTCCCCTTTCCTCCACTCACAGTTACTACCATCACACTCAGCAGTTCCCCGTTCCTCCACTCTCAGTGACTATCCTCCCCCACACTCAGCAGTTCTCCTTTCCTCTACTCTCAATGACTATCCTCCCCCACACTCAGCAGTTCTCCTTTCCTCCACTCTCAGTGACTATCCTCCCCCACACGCAGCAGTCACCTTTCCTCCACTCTCAGAGAATTTTCTCCCCACACGCAGCAGTTCTCCTTTCCTTAACTCTCAGTGACAATCCTCCCCCACACTCAGCAGTTCCACTTTCTTCCACTCCCAGTGACTATCCTCCCCCACATGCAGCAGTTCTCCTTTCCTCCACTCTCAGTGACTATCCTCCCCCACATGCAGCAGTCCCCTTTCCTCCACTCTCAGAGAATTTTCTCCCCACACTCAGCAGTTCTCCTTTCCTTAACTCTCAGTGACAATCCTCCCCCACACTCAGCAGTTCCACTTTCCTCCACTCCCAGCGACTATCCTCCCCCACATGCAGCAGTTCTCCTTTCCTCCACTCTCAGTGACTATCCTCCCCCACACTCAGCAGTTCCCCTTTCTTCCACTCTCAGTGACTACCCCACCCACACTCAGCAGTTCCCCTTTCCTCCACTCTTAGGGACTATCCTCCCCCCAAACTCAGCAGTTCCCATTTCCTCCACTCTTAGTGACTACCCCAACACACTCAGCAGTTTGCCTTTCCTCCACTCTCAGTGACTATCCTAACCCACACTCAGCAGTTCTCCTGTCCTTCACTCTCAGTGACTATCCTCCCCCAATCTCAGCAGTTCCACTTTCCTCCACTCTCAGTGACTACCCCCACACACTCAGCAGTTCCACTTTCCTCCACTCCCAGTGACTATCCTCCCCCACATGCAGCAGTTCTCCTTTCCTCCTCTCTCAGTGACTATCCTCCCCCACATGCAGCAGCCCCCTTTCCTCCACTCTCAGAGAATTTTCTCCCCACACTCAGCAGTTCTCCTTTCCTTAACTCTCAGTGACAATCCTCCCCCACACTCAGCAGTTCCACTTTCCTCCACTCCCAGTGACTATCCTCCCCCACATGCAGCAGTTCTCCTTTCCTCCACTCTCAGTGACTATCCTCCCCCACACTCAGCAGTTCCCCTTTCTTCCACTCCCAGTGACTACCCCACCCACACGCAGCAGTTCCCCTTTCCTCCACTCTTAGGGACTATCCTCCCCCCAAACTCAGCAGTTCCCATTTCCTCCACTCTTAGTGACTACCCCCCCACACTCAGCAGTTTGCCTTTCCTCCACTCTCAGTGACTATCCTAACCCACACTCAGCAGTTCTCCTGTCCTTCACTCTCAGTGACTATCCTCCCCCAATCTCAGCAGTTCCACTTTCCTCCACTCTCAGTGACTACCCTCCCCCACACTCAGCAGTTCCCCTTTCCTCCACTCTCAGTGAATATCCTCCCCCACACTCAGCAGGTCCCCTTTGCTCCACTCTCAGTGAATCCCCCCCACACTCAGCAGTTCCCCTTTCCTCCACTCTCAGTGACTATCCTCCCCCACACTCAGCAGTTCCCCTTTCTTCCACTCTCAGTGACTACCCCACCCACACTCAGCAGTTCCCCTTTCCTCCACTCTTAGTGACTATCCTCCCCCCAAACTCAGCAGTTCCCATTTTCTCCACTCTTAGTGACTACCCCCCCACACTCAGCAGTTCCCCTTTCTCCACTCTCAGTGAATATCCTCCCCCACACTCAGCAGCTCCCCTTTGCTCCACTCTCAGTGAATCCCCCCCACACTCAGCAGTTCCCCTTTCCTCCACTCTCAGTGACTATCCACCCCCAAACTCAGCAGTTCCCCTTTCCTCCACTCTCAGTGAATCCCCCCCACACTCAGCAGTTCCCCTTTCCTCCACTCTCAGTGACTATCCACCCCCAAACTCAGCAGTTCCCCTTTCCTCCACTCTCAGTGACTACACTCCCCACACGCAGCAGTTCCCATTTATTCCACTCTCAGTGACTATCCTCCCCCACACTCAGCAGTTCCCCTTTCCTCCATTCTCAGTGACTACCCCCACACTCAGTAGTTCCCCTTTCCTCCACTCTCAGTGACTATCCTTCCCCACACTCAGCAGTTCCCCTTTCATCCACTCTCAGTGACTATCCCCCCACACTCAGCAGTTCCCCTTTCCTCTACTCTCAGAGACTATCCACCCACACTCAGCAGTTCCCCTTTCCTCCACTCACAGTTACTACCATCACACTCAGCAGTTCCCCGTTCCTCCACTCTCAGTGACTATCCTCCCCCACACTCAGCAGTTCTCCTTTCCTCTACTCTCAATGACTATCCTCCCCCACACTCAGCAGTTCCACTTTCCTCCACTCCCAGTGACTATCCTCCCCCACATGCAGCAGTTCTCCTTTCCTCCACTCTCAGTGACTATCCACCCCCAAACTCAGCAGTTCCCCTTTCCTCCACTCTCAGTGACTACACTCCCCACACGCAGCCATTCTCATTTATTCCACTCTCAGTGACTATCCTCCCCCACACTCAGCAGTTCCCCTTTCCTCCATTCTCAGTGACTACCCCCACACTCAGTAGTTCCCCTTTCCTCCACTCTTAGCGACTATCCTCCCCCACACTCAGCAGTTCCCCTTTCCTCCACTCTCAGTGACTATCCTCCCCCACACTCAGCAGTTCCCCTTTCATCCACTGTCAGTGACTATCCCCCCACAGTCAGCAGTTCCCCTTTCCTCTTCTCTCAGAGACTATCCCCCCACACTCAGCAGTTCCCCTTTCCTCCACTCTGTGACTATCCTCCCCCACACTCAGCAGTTCCCATTTCCTCCACTTTCAGTGACTATCCACCCCCACACTCAGCAGTTCCCCTTTCCTCCACTCTCAGTGAGTGTCCCCCCCACACTCAGCAGTTCCCCTTTCATCCACTCTCAGTGACTATCCCCCCACACTCAGCAGTTCCCCTTTCCTCCACTCTCAGTGACTATCACCCCCACACTCAGCAGTTCCCCTTTCCTCCACTCTCAGTGACTATCCCCCCACACCCAGCAATTCCCCTTTCCTCCACTCTCAGTGACTATGCCCCCACACTCAGCAGTTCCCCTTTCCTCCACTCTCAGTGACTTTTTCCCCAACACTTAGCAGATCCCCTTTCCTCCACTATCAGTGACTATCCCCCCACACTCAGCAGTTCCCCTTTCCTCCACTCTCAGTGATTATCCTCCCCCACACTCAGCAGTTCCCCTTTCCCCCATTCTCAGTGACTATCCACCCCCACACTCAGCAGTTCTCCTTTCCTCCACTCTCTGTGACAATCCTCCCCACACTCAGCAGTACCCCTTTCCTCCACTCTTAGTGACTATCCTCCCCCCAAACTCAGCAGTTCCCATTTCCTCCACTCTTAGTGACTACCCCCACACACTCAGCAGTTCCCCTTTCCTCCACTCTCAGTGACTATCCTCACCCACACTCAGCAGTTCTCCTTTCCTTCACTCTCAGTGACTATCCTCCCCCAATCTCAGCAGTTCCACGTTCCTCCACTCTCAGTGACTACCCCCCCACACTCAGCAGTTCCCCTTTCCTCCACTCTCAGTGAATATCCTCCCCCACACTCAGCAGCTCCCCTTTGCTCCACTCTCAGTGACTATCCACCCCCAAACTCAGCAGTTCCCCTTTCCTCCACTCTCAGTGACTACACTCCCCACACGCAGCAGTTCCCATTTATTCCACTCTCAGTGACTATCCTCCCCCACACTCAGCAGTTCCCCTTTCCTCCATTCTCAGTGACTACCCCCACACTCAGTAGTTCCCCTTTCCTCCACTCTTAGTGACTATCCTCCCCCACACTCAGCAGTTCCCCTTTCCTCCACTCTCAGTGACTATCCCCCCACACTCAGCAGTTCCCCTTTCCTCTACTCTCAGAGACTATCCCCCACACTCAGCAGTTCCCCTTTCCTCCATTCTCAGTGACTATCCTCCCCCACACTCAGCAGTTCCCCTTTCCTCCACTCTCAGTGAGTGTCCCCCCCACACTCAGCATTTCCCCTTTCCTCCACTCTCAGTGACTCTCCCCCCACACTCAGCATTTCCCCTTTCCTCCACTCTCAGTGACTATCACCCCCACACTCAGCAGTTCCCCTTTCCTCCACTCTCAGTGACTATCCTCCCCCACACTCAGCAGTTCCCCTTTCCTCCACTCTCAGCGACTATCCACCCCCACACTCAGCAGTTCTCCTTTCCTCTACTCTCAGTGACTATCCTCCCCCACACTCAGCAGTTCTCCTTTCCTCCACTCTCAGGGACTATCCTCCCCACACTCAGCAGTTCCCCTTTCCTCCATTCTCAGTGACTATCCTCCCCCACACTCAGCAGTTCCCCTTTCCTCCATTCTCAGTGACTATGCCCCCACACTCAGCAGTTCCCCTTTCCTCCACTCTCAGTGAATATCCTCCCCCACACTCAGCAGCTCCCCTTTGCTCCACTCTCAGTGACTATCCACCCCCAAACTCAGCAGTTCCCCTTTCCTCCACTCTCAGTGACTACACTCCCCACACGCAGCAGTTCCCATTTATTCCACTCTCAGTGACTATCCTCCCCCACACTCAGCAGTTCCCCTTTCCTCCATTCTCAGTGACTACCCCCACACTCAGTAGTTCCCCTTTCCTCCACTCTTAGTGACTATCCTCCCCCACACTCAGCAGTTCCCCTTTCCTCCACTCTCAGTGACTATCCCCCCACACTCAGCAGTTCCCCTTTCCTCTACTCTCAGAGACTATCCCCCACACTCAGCAGTTCCCCTTTCCTCCATTCTCAGTGACTATCCTCCCCCACACTCAGCAGTTCCCCTTTCCTCCACTCTCAGTGAGTGTCCCCCCCACACTCAGCATTTCCCCTTTCCTCCACTCTCAGTGACTCTCCCCCCACACTCAGCATTTCCCCTTTCCTCCACTCTCAGTGACTATCACCCCCACACTCAGCAGTTCCCCTTTCCTCCACTCTCAGTGACTATCCTCCCCCACACTCAGCAGTTCCCCTTTCCTCCACTCTCAGCGACTATCCACCCCCACACTCAGCAGTTCTCCTTTCCTCTACTCTCAGTGACTATCCTCCCCCACACTCAGCAGTTCTCCTTTCCTCTACTCTCAGTGACTATCCTCCCCCACACTCAGCAGTTCTCCTTTCCTCCACTCTCAGGGACTATCCTCCCCACACTCAGCAGTTCCCCTTTCCTCCATTCTCAGTGACTATCCTCCCCCACACTCAGCAGTTCCCCTTTCCTCCACTCTCAGTGACTTTTTCCCCAACACTTAGCAGATCCCCTTTCCTCCACTATCAGTGACTATCCCCCCCACACTCAGCAGTTCCCCTTTCCTCCACTCTCAGTGACTATCCTCCCCCAAACTCAGCAGTTCCCCTTTCCTCCACCCTCAGTGACTATCCACCCCCACACTCAGCAGTTCTCCTTTCCTCCACTCTCAGTGACAATCCTCCCCACACTCAGCAGTTCCCCTTTCCTCCACTCTCAGTGACTATCCTCCCCCTCACTCAGAAGTTCCCCTTTCCTCTACTCTCAGTGACTATTCTCCCCCAAACTCAGCAGTTCCCCTTTCTTCCACTCTCAGTGACTACCCCGCCCACACTCAGCAGTTCCCCTTTCCTCCACTCTTAGTGACTATCCTCCCCCCAAACTCAGCAGTTCCCATTTCCTCCACTCTTAGTGACTACCCCCCCACACTCAGCAGTTCCCCTTTCCTCCACTCTCAGTGACTATCCTCACCCACACTCAGCAGTTCTCCTGTACTTCACTCTCAGTGACTATCCTCCCCCAATCTCAGCAGTTCCACTTTCCTCCACTATCAGTGACTACCCCCCACACTCAGCAGTTCCCCTTTCCTCCACTCTCAGTGAATATCCTCCCCCAAACTCAGCAGCTCCCCTTTGCTCCACTCTCAGTGAATCCCCCCACACTCAGCAGTTCCCCTTTCCTCCACTCTCAGTGACTATCCACCCCCACACGCAGAGGTTCTCCTTTCCTCCACTCTCAGTGACTATCCTCCCCCACCCGCAGCAGCTGCCCTTTCCTCCACTCTCAGTGACTATCCTCCCCCACACGCAGCAGCTCCCCTTTCCTCCACTCTCGGGACTATCCACCCCACACTCAGCAGTTCCCCTTTCCGCCACTCTCAGTGACTATCCACCCCTACACGCAGCAGTTCCCCTTCCTCCACTCTCAGTGACTATCCACCCCCACACGCAGCAGTTTCCCTTTCTTCCACTCTCAGTGACTATTCTCCCCCACACTCAGCAGTTCCCCTTTCCTCCACTCTCAGTGACTAACCTCCCCCACACGCAGCAGCTCCCCTTTCCTCCACTCGCGGGACTATCCACCCCACACTCAGCAGTTCCCCTTTCCTCCACTCTCAGTGACTATCCTCCCCCACACACAGCAGCTCCCCTTTCCTCCACTCTCGGGACTATCCACCCCACACTCAGCAGTTCCCGTTTCCTCCACTCTCAGTGACTATCCTCCCCCAAACTCAGCAGTTCTCCTTTCCTCCAATCTGTGACTATCCTCACCCAAACGCAGCAGTTCCCCTTTCCACCACTCTTAGTGACTATCCTCCCCACACTCAGCAGTTCCCCTTTCCTCCACTCTCAGTGACTACCCCACCCACACTCAGCAGTTCCCCTTTCCTCCACTCTTAGTGACTATCCTCCCCACACTCAGCAGTTCCCCTTTTCCATCCACTCTCAGTGACTATCCTCCCCACACTCAGCAGTTCCCCTTTCCTCCACTCTCAGTGACTACCCCACCCACACTCAGCAGTTTCCCTTTCCTCCACTCTCAGTGAGTATCCTCCCCCACACTCAGCAGTTCCCCTTTCCTCCACTCTCAGTGACTATTCTCCCCCACACTCAGCAGTTCCCCTTTCCTCCACTCTCAGTGATTATCCCCCCACACTCAGCAGTTCCCCATCTCTCCACTCTCAGTGGCTATCCTCCCCACACTCAGCAGTGCCCTTTCCTACACTCTCAGCGACTACCCCACCCACACTCAGTAGTTCTCCTTTCCTCCACTCTGTGACTATCCTCCCCCACACTCAGCAGTTCCCCTTTCCTCCACTCTCAGTGACTATCCTCCCCACACTCAGCAGTTCCCCTTTTCTCGACTCTCAGTGACTACCCCACCCACACTCAGCAGTTCCCCTTTCCTCCACTCTCAGTGAGTATCCTCCCCCACACTCAGCAGTTCCCCTTTCCTCCACTCTCAGTGACTATCCTCCCCCACACTCAGCAGTTCCCCTTTCCTCCACTCTCAGTGACTATCCCCCCCACACTCAGCAGTTCCCCGTCCCTCCACTCTCAGTGACTATCCTCCCCACACTCAGCAGTTCCCCTTTGCTCCACTCTCGGTGACTATCCCCCCCACACTCAGCAGTTCCCCTTTCCTTCACTCTCAGTGACTATACACCCCCACACACAGAGGTTCTCCTTTCCTCCACTCTCAGTGAATATCCATCCCCAAACGCAGAGGTTCTCCTTTCCTCCACTCTCAGTGACTATCCACCCCCACACGCAGAGGTTCTCCTTTCCTTCACTCTCAGTGACTATCCACCCCACACTCAGCAGTTCCCGTTTCCTCCACTCTCAGTGACTATCCCCCCCACACGCAACAATTTCCCTTTCTTACACTCTCAGTGACTATCCTCCCCCACCCGCAGCAGCGCCCCTTTCCTCCACTCTCAGTGACTATCCTCCCCCACACGCAGCAGCTCCCCTTTCCTCCACTCTCGGGACTATCCACCCCACACTCAGCAGTTCCCCTTTCCTCCACTCTCAGTGACTATCCACCCCCACATTCAGCAGTTCCCCTTTCCTCCACTCTCAGTGACTATCCACCCCACACTCAGCAGTTCTCCTTTCCTCCACTCTCAGTGAGTATCCTCTCCCACATGCAGCAGTTCCCCTTTCCTCCACTCTCAGTGACTATCCACCCCCACATGCAGCAGTTCCCCTTTCCTCCACTCTCAGTGACTATCCTCTCCCACACGCAGCAGTTCCCCTTTCCTCCACTCTCAGTGACTATCCTCTCCCACACGCAGCAGTTCTCCTTTCCTCCATTCTCAGTGACTATCCTCCCCCACACTCAGTTCTTCTTTCCTCCACTCTAAGTGACTATCCTCCCCACACTCAGCAGTTCCCCTTTCCTCCACTCTCTGTGACTATCCTCCTCCACACTCAGCAGTTCCCCTTTCCTCCACTCTCAGTGACTATCCACCCCCACACACAGCAGTTCTCCTCTCCTCCACTCTCAGTGACTATCCTCTCCCACACGCAGCAGTTCTCCTTTCCTCCATTCTCAGTGACTATCCTCCCCCACACTCAGTTCTTCTTTCCTCCACTCTCAGTGACTATCCTCCCCACACTCAGCAGCTCCCCTTTCCTCCACTCTCTGTGACTATCCTCCTCCACACTCAGCAGTTCCCCTTTCTTCCACTCTCAGTGACTATCCTCCCCCACACGAAGCAGATCCCCTTTCCTCCACTCTCGGGACTATCCACCCCACACTCAGCAGTTCCCCGTCACTCCACTCTCAGTGACTATCCTCCCCACACTCAGCAGTTCCCCATTCCTCCACTCTCAGTGACTATCCTCCCCCACAGTCAGCAGTTCCCCTTTCCTCCACTCTCAGTGACTATCCTCCCCCACACTCAGCAGTTCCCCTTTCCTCCACTCTCAGTGACTATCCACCACCACACGCAGCAGTTTCCCTTTCTTCCACTCTCAGTGACTATCCTCCCCCACACTCAGCAGTTCCCCTTTCCTCCACTCTCAGTGACTATCCTCCCCCACACGCAGCAGCCCCCGTTTCCTCCACTCTCAGTGACTATCCTCCCCCAAACTCAGCAGTTCTCCTTTCCTCCACTCTGTTCCTATCCTCACCCAAACACAGCAGTTCCCCTTTCCTCCACTCTTAGTGACTATCCTCCCCACACTCAGCAGTTCCCCGTCCCTCCACTCTCAGTGACTATCCTCCCCCACACGCAGCAGCCCCCGTTTCCTCCACTCTCAATGACTATCCTCCCCCAAACTCAGCAGTTCTCCTTTCCTCCACTCTGTGACTATCCTCACCCAAACGCAGCAGTTCCCCTTTCCTCCAGTCTTAGTGACTATCCTCCCCACACTCAGCAGTTCACCTTTCCTCCACTCTCAGTGACTACCCCACCCACACTCAGCAGTTCCCCTTTCCTCCACTCTTAGTGACTATCCTCCCCACACTCAGCAGTTCCCCGTCCCTCCACTCTCAGTGACTATCCTCCCCCAAACTCAGCAGTTCCCCTTTCCTCCACTCTCAGTGACTATCCTCCCCCACCTGCAGCAGCTCCCCTTTCCTCCACTCTCGGGACTATCCACCCCACACTCAGCAGTTCCCCTTTCCTCCCCCCTCAGTGACTATCCTCCCCCACACTCAGCAGTTCTCCTTTCCTCCACTCTCAGTGACTATCCCCCCCACACTCAGCAGTTCCCCTTTCCTCCACTCTCAGTGACTACCCCACCCACACTCAGCAGTTCCCCTTTCCTCCACTCTTAGTGACTATCCTCCCCACACTCAGCAGTTCCCCTTTCCTCCACTCTCAGTGACTACCCCACCCACACTCAGCAGTTCCCCTTTGCTCCACTCTCGGTGACTATCCCCCCCACACTCAGCAGTTCCCCTTTGCTCCACTCTCGGTGACTATCCTCCCTCACACGCAGCAGCTCCCCTTTCCTCCACTCTCAGTGACTATCCACCCCCACACGCAGAGGTTCTCCTTTCCTCCACTCTCAGTGACTATCCACCCCACACTCAGCAGTTCCCCTTTCCTCCACTCTCAGTGACTATCCTCCCCCACACTCAGCAGTTCCCCTTTCCTCCACTCTCAGTGACTATCCACCCCCACACGCAGCCCTTTCCCTTTCTTCCACTCTCAGTGACTATCCTCCCCCACCCGCAGCAGCTCCCCTTTCCTCCACTCTCAGTGACTATCCTCCCCCACACGCAGCAGCTCCCCTTTCCTCCACTCTCAGTGACTATCCTCCCCCACACTCAGCAGTTCCCCTTTCCTCCACTCTCTGTGACTTTCCTCCCCCACACGCAGCAGCTCCCCTTTCCTCCACTCTCGGGACTATCCACCCCACACTCAGCAGCTCCCCTTTCCTCCACTCTCAGTGACTATCCTCCCCCACATGCAGCAGTTCCCCTTTCCTCCACTCTCAGTGACTATCCACCCCCACACGCAGCAGTTCTCCTTTCCTCCATTCTCAGTGACTATCCTCCCCACACTCAGCAGTTCCCCGTCCCTCCACTCTCAGTGACTATCCTCCCCCACACGCAGCAGCTCCCCTTTCCTCCACTATCGGGACTATCCTCTTCCACACGCAGCAGCTCCCCTTTCCTCCACTCTCAGTGACTATCCTCACCGACACTCAGCAGTTCTCCTGTACTTCACTCTCAGTGACTATCCTCCCCCAATCTCAGCAGGTCCACTTTCCTCCACTCTCAGTGACTACCACCCCACACTCAGCAGTTCCCCTTTCCTCCACTCTCAGTGAATATCCTCCCCCAAACTCAGCAGCTCCCCTTTGCTCCACTCTCAGTGAATCCCCCCCACACTCAGCAGTTCCCCTTTCCTCCACTCTCAGTGACTATCCACGCCCACACGCAGAGGTTCTCCTTTCCTCCACTCCTGGTGACTATCCTCCCCCACAAGCAGAGGTTCTCCTTTCCTCCACTCTCAGTGACTATCCACCCCCACATGGAGAGGTTCTCCTTTCCTCCACTCTCAGTGACTATCCTCCCCCACCCGCAGCAGCTCCCCTTTCCTCCACTCTCTGTGACTATCCTCCTCCACACTCAGCAGCTCCTCTTTCCTCCACTCTCGGGACTATCCACCCCACACTCAGCAGTTCCCCTTTCCTCCACTCTCAGTGACTATCCACCCCTACACGCAGCAGTTCCCCTTCCTCCACTCTCAGTGACTATCCAACCCACACTCAGCAGTTCCCCTTTCCTCCACTCTCAGTGACTATCCCCCCACACTCAGCAGTTCCCCTTTCCTCCACTCTCAGTGACTATCCTCCCCACACTCAGCAGTTCCCCTTTCCTCCACTCTCAGTGACTATCCCCCCCACACTCAGCAGTTCCCCGTCCCTCCACTCTCAGTGACTATCCTCCCCACACTCAGCAGTTCCCCTTTCCTCCACTCTCAGTGACTATCCTCTCCCACACTCAGCAGTTCTCCTTTCCTCCACTCTCAGTGACTATCCCCCCCACACTCAGCTGTTCCCCTTTCCTCCACTCTCAGTGACTATCCACCCCACACTCAGCAGTCCTCCTTTCCTCCACTCCCAGTGACTATCCTCCCCACACTCAGCAGTTCCCCTTTCCTCCACTCTCAGTGACTATCCTCCCCCACACTCAGCAGTTCCCCTTTCCTCCACTCTCAGTGACTACCCCCCCACACTCAGCAGTTCCCCTTTCCTCCACTCTCAGTGACTATCCTCCCCCACACTCAGCAGTTCCCCGACCCTCCACTCTCAGTGACTATCCTCCCCACACTCAGCAGTTTCCCTTTCTTCCACTCTCAGTGACTATCCTCCCCCACCCGCAGCAGCTGCCCTTTCCTTCACTCTCAGTAACTATCCTCCCCCACACGCAGCAGCTGCCCTTTCCTTCACTCTCAGTAACTATCCTCCCCCACACGCAGCAGTTCCCCTTCCTCCACTCTCAGTGACTATCCAACCCACACTCAGCAGTTCCCTGTCCCTCCACTCTCAGTGACTATCCACCTCACACTCAGCAGTTTCCCTTTCTTACACTCTCAGTGACTATCCCCCCACACTCAGCAGTTCCCCTTTCCTCCACTCTCAGTGACTATCCCCCCCCACACTCAGCTGTTCCCCTTTCCTCCACTCTCAGTGACTATCCTCCCCACAATCAGCAGTTCCCCTTTCCTCCACTCTCAGTGACTATCCCCCCCACACTCAGCAGTTCCCCGTCCCTCCACTCTCAGTGACTATCCTCCCCACACTCAGCAGTTCCCCTTTCCTCCACTCTCAGTGACTATCCTCCCCCACACTCAGCAGTTCCCCTTTCCTCCACTCTCAGTGACTATCCCCCCCACACTCAGCTGTTCCCTTTTCCTCCACTCTCAGTGACTATCCACCCCACACTCAGCAGTTCTCCTTTCCTCCACTCTCAGTGACTATCCTCCCCACACTCAGCAGTTCCCCTTTCCTACACTCTCAGTGACAATCCTCCCCCACACTCAGCAGTTCCCCTTTCCTCCACTCTCAGTGACTACCCCCCCCACACTCAGCAGTTCCCCTTTCCTCCACTCTCAGTGACTATCCTCCCCCACACTCAGCAGTTCCCCGTCCCTCCACTCTCAGTGACTATCCTCCCCACACTCAGCAGTTTCCCTTTCTTCCACTCTCAGTGACTATCCTCCCACACCCGCAGCAGCTGCCCTTTCCTTCACTCTCAGTAACTATCCTCCCCCACAAGCAGCAGCTCCCCTTTCCTCCACTCTCAGTGACTATCCTCCCCCACACTCAGCAGTTCCCCTTTCCTCCACTGTCAGTGACTCTCCTCCCCCACTCGCAGCAGTTCCCCTTTCCTCCACTCTCAGTGACTATCCACCCCCACATGCAGCAGTTCTCCTTTCCTCCACTCTCAGTGACTATCCTCCCCCACACACAACAGTTCCCCTTTCCTCCACTCTCAGTGACTATCCACCACCACACGCAGCAGTTCCCCTTTCCTCCACTCTCAGTGACTATCCACCCCCACATGCAGCAGTTCTCCTTTCCTCCATTCTCAGTGACTATCCTCCCCCACTCTCAGCAGTTCCCCGTCCTTCCACTCTCAGTGACTATCCTCCCCCACACTCAGCAGTTCCCCTTTCCTCCACTCTCAGTGACTATCCACCCCCACACGCAGCAGTTTCCCTTTCTTCCACTCTCAGTGACTATCCTGCCCCACACTCAGCAGTTCCCCTTTCCTCCACTCTCAGTGACTATCCTCCCCCACACGCAGCAGCTCCCCTTTCCTCCACTCTCGGGACTATCCACCCCACACTCAGCAGTTCCCCTTTCCTCCACTCTCAGTGACTATCCATCCCCAAACGCAGAGGTTCTCCTTTCCTCCACTCTCAGTGACTATCCACCCCCACACGCAGAGGTTCTCCTTTCCTTCACTCTCAGTGACTATCCACCCCACACTCAGCAGTTCCCGTTTCCTCCACTCTCAGTGACTATCCCCCCCACACGCAACAGTTTCCCTTTCTTCCACTCTCAGTGACTATCCTCCCCCACCCGCAGCAGCTCCCCTTTCCTCCACTCTCAGTGACTATCCTCCCCCACACGCAGCAGCTCCCCTTTTCTCCACTCTCGGGACTATCCACCCCACACTCAGCAGTTCCCCTTTCCTCCACTCTCAGTGACTATCCACCCCCACATTCAGCAGTTCCCCTTTCCTCCACTCTCAGTGACTATCCACCCCACACTCAGCAGTTCTCCTTTCCTCCACTCTCAGTGACTATCCTCTCCCACACGCAGCAGTTCCCCTTTCCTCCACTCTCAGTGACTATCCACCCCCACACGCAGCAGTTCCCCTTTCCTCCACTCTCAGTGACTATCCTCTCCCACACGCAGCAGTTCCCCTTTCCTCCACTCTCAGTGACTATCCTCTCCCACACGCAGCAGTTCTCCTTTCCTCCATTCTCAGTGACTATCCTCCCCCACACTCAGTTCTTCTTTCCTCCACTCTCAGTGATTATCCTACCCACACTCAGCAGTTCCCCTTTCCTCCACTCTCTGTGACTATCCTCCTCCACACTCAGCAGTTCCCCTTTCCTCCACTCTCAGTGACTATCCACCCCCACACACAGCAGTTCTCCTTTCCTCCACTCTCAGTGACTATCCTCTCCCACACGCAGCAGTTCTCCTTTCCTCCATTCTCAGTGACTATCCTCCCCCACACTCAGTTCTTCTTTCCTCCACTCTCAGTGACTATCCTCCCCACACTCAGCAGCTCCCCTTTCCTCCACTCTCTGTGACTATCCTCCTCCACACTCAGCAGTTCCCCTTTCTTCCACTCTCAGTGACTATCCTCCCCCACACGAAGCAGATCCCCTTTCCTCCACTCTCGGGACTATCCACCCCACACTCAGCAGTTCCCCGTCACTCCACTCTCAGTGACTATCCTCCCCACACTCAGCAGTTCCCCATTCCACCACTCTCAGTGACTATCCTCCCCCACACTCAGCAGTTCTCCTTTCCTCCACTCTCAGTGAGTATCCTCTCCCACACGCAGCAGTTCCCCTTTCCTCCACTCTCAGTGACTATCCACCCCCACATGCAGCAGTTCCCCTTTCCTCCACTCTCAGTGACTATCCTCTCCCACACGCAGCAGTTCCCCTTTCCTCCACTCTCAGTGACTATCCTCTCCCACACGCAGCAGTTCTCCTTTCCTCCATTCTCAGTGACTATCCTCCCCCACACTCAGTTCTTCTTTCCTCCACTCTCAGTGATTATCCTACCCACACTCAGCAGTTCCCCTTTCCTCCACTCTCTGTGACTATCCTCCTCCACACTCAGCAGTTCCCCTTTCCTCCACTCTCAGTGACTATCCACCCCCACACACAGCAGTTCTCCTTTCCTCCACTCTCAGTGACTATCCTCTCCCACACGCAGCAGTTCTCCTTTCCTCCATTCTCAGTGACTATCCTCCCCCACACTCAGTTCTTCTTTCCTCCACTCTCAGTGACTATCCTCCCCACACTCAGCAGCTCCCCTTTCCTCCACTCTCTGTGACTATCCTCCTCCACACTCAGCAGTTCCCCTTTCTTCCACTCTCAGTGACTATCCTCCCCCACACGAAGCAGATCCCCTTTCCTCCACTCTCGGGACTATCCACCCCACACTCAGCAGTTCCCCGTCACTCCACTCTCAGTGACTATCCTCCCCACACTCAGCAGTTCCCCATTCCTCCACTCTCAGTGACTATCCTCCCCCACACTCAGCAGTTCTCCTTTCCTCCACTCTCAGTGAGTATCCTCTCCCACACGCAGCAGTTCCCCTTTCCTCCACTCTCAGTGACTATCCACCCCCACATGCAGCAGTTCCCCTTTCCTCCACTCTCAGTGACTATCCTCTCCCACACGCAGCAGTTCCCCTTTCCTCCACTCTCAGTGACTATCCTCTCCCACACGCAGCAGTTCTCCTTTCCTCCATTCTCAGTGACTATCCTCCCCTACACTCAGTTCTTCTTTCCTCCACTCTAAGTGACTATCCTCCCCACACTCAGCAGTTCCCCTTTCCTCCACTCTGTGTGACTATCCTCCTCCACACTCAGCAGTTCCCCTTTCCTCCACTCTCAGTGACTATCCACCCCCACACACAGCAGTTCTCCTCTCCTCCACTCTCAGTGACTATCCTCTCCCACACGCAGCAGTTCTCCTTTCCTCCATTCTCAGTGACTATCCTCCCCCACACTCAGTTCTTCTTTCCTCCACTCTCAGTGACTATCCTCCCCACACTCAGCAGCTCCCCTTTCCTCCACTCTCTGTGACTATCCTCCTCCACACTCAGCAGTTCCCCTTTCTTCCACTCTCAGTGACTATCCTCCCCCACACGAAGCAGATCCCCTTTCCTCCACTCTCGGGACTATCCACCCCACACTCAGCAGTTCCCCGTCACTCCACTCTCAGTGACTATCCTCCCCACACTCAGCAGTTCCCCATTCCTCCACTCTCAGTGACTATCCTCCCCCACAGTCAGCAGTTCCCCTTTCCTCCACTCTCAGTGACTATCCTCCCCCACACTCAGCAGTTCCCCTTTCCTCCACTCTCAGTGACTATCCACCACCACACGCAGCAGTTTCCCTTTCTTCCACTCTCAGTGACTATCCTCCCCCACACTCAGCAGTTCCCCTTTCCTCCACTCTCAGTGACTATCCTCCCCCACACGCAGCAGCCCCCGTTTCCTCCACTCTCAGTGACTATCCTCCCCCAAACTCAGCAGTTCTCCTTTCCTCCACTCTGTTCCTATCCTCACCCAAACACAGCAGTTCCCCTTTCCTCCACTCTTAGTGACTATCCTCCCCACACTCAGCAGTTCCCCGTCCCTCCACTCTCAGTGACTATCCTCCCCCACACGCAGCAGCCCCCGTTTCCTCCACTCTCAATGACTATCCTCCCCCAAACTCAGCAGTTCTCCTTTCCTCCACTCTGTGACTATCCTCACCCAAACGCAGCAGTTCCCCTTTCCTCCAGTCTTAGTGACTATCCTCCCCACACTCAGCAGTTCACCTTTCCTCCACTCTCAGTGACTACCCCACCCACACTCAGCAGTTCCCCTTTCCTCCACTCTTAGTGACTATCCTCCCCACACTCAGCAGTTCCCCGTCCCTCCACTCTCAGTGACTATCCTCCCCCAAACTCAGCAGTTCCCCTTTCCTCCACTCTCAGTGACTATCCTCCCCCACCTGCAGCAGCTCCCCTTTCCTCCACTCTCGGGACTATCCACCCCACACTCAGCAGTTCCCCTTTCCTCCACCCTCAGTGACTATCCTCCCCCACACTCAGCAGTTCTCCTTTCCTCCACTCTCAGTGACTATCCCCCCCACACTCAGCAGTTCCCCTTTCCTCCACTCTCAGTGACTACCCCACCCACACTCAGCAGTTCCCCTTTCCTCCACTCTTAGTGACTATCCTCCCCACACTCAGCAGTTCCCCTTTCCTCCACTCTCAGTGACTACCCCACCCACACTCAGCAGTTCCCCTTTGCTCCACTCTCGGTGACTATCCCCCCCACACTCAGCAGTTCCCCTTTGCTCCACTCTCTGTGACTATCCTCCCTCACACGCAGCAGCTCCCCTTTCCTCCACTCTCAGTGACTATCCACCCCCACACGCAGAGGTTCTCCTTTCCTCCACTCTCAGTGACTATCCACCCCACACTCAGCAGTTCCCCTTTCCTCCACTCTCAGTGACTATCCTCCCCCACACTCAGCAGTTCCCCTTTCCTCCACTCTCAGTGACTATCCACCCCCACACGCAGCCCTTTCCCTTTCTTCCACTCTCAGTGACTATACTCCCCCACCCGCAGCAGCTCCCCTTTCCTCCACTCTCAGTGACTATCCTCCCCCACACGCAGCAGCTCCCCTTTCCTCCACTCTCAGTGACTATCCTCCCCCACACTCAGCAGTTCCCCTTTCCTCCACTCTCTGTGACTTTCCTCCCCCACACGCAGCAGCTCCCCTTTCCTCCACTCTCGGGACTATCCACCCCACACTCAGCAGCTCCCCTTTCCTCCACTCTCAGTGACTATCCTCCCCCACATGCAGCAGTTCCCCTTTCCTCCACTCTCAGTGACTATCCACCCCCACACGCAGCAGTTCTCCTTTCCTCCATTCTCAGTGACTATCCTCCCCACACTCAGCAGTTCCCCGTCCCTCCACTCTCAGTGACTATCCTCCCCCACACGCAGCAGCTCCCCTTTCCTCCACTATCGGGACTATCCTCTTCCACACGCAGCAGCTCCCCTTTCCTCCACTCTCAGTGACTATCCTCACCGACACTCAGCAGTTCTCCTGTACTTCACTCTCAGTGACTATCCTCCCCCAATCTCAGCAGTTCCACTTTCCTCCACTCTCAGTGACTACCACCCCACACTCAGCAGTTCCCCTTTCCTCCACTCTCAGTGAATATCCTCCCCCAAACTCAGCAGCTCCCCTTTGCTCCACTCTCAGTGAATCCCCCCCACACTCAGCAGTTCCCCTTTCCTCCAATCTCAGTGACTATCCACGCCCACACGCAGAGGTTCTCCTTTCCTCCACTCCTGGTGACTATCCTCCCCCACAAGCAGAGGTTCTCCTTTCCTCCACTCTCAGTGACTATCCACCCCCACACGGAGAGGTTCTCCTTTCCTCCACTCTCAGTGACTATCCTCCCCCACCCGCAGCAGCTCCCCTTTCCTCCACTCTCTGTGACTATCCTCCTCCACACTCAGCAGCTCCTCTTTCCTCCACTCTCGGGACTATCCACCCCACACTCAGCAGTTCCCCTTTCCTCCACTCTCAGTGACTATCCACCCCTACACGCAGCAGTTCCCCTTCCTCCACTCTCAGTGACTATCCAACCCACACTCAGCAGTTCCCCTTTCCTCCACTCTCAGTGACTATCCCCCCACACTCAGCAGTTCCCCTTTCCTCCACTCTCAGTGACTATCCTCCCCACACTCAGCAGTTCCCCTTTCCTCCACTCTCAGTGACTATCCCCCCCACACTCAGCAGTTCCCCGTCCCTCCACTCTCAGTGACTATCCTCCCCACACTCAGCAGTTCCCCTTTCCTCCACTCTCAGTGACTATCCTCTCCCACACTCAGCAGTTCTCCTTTCCTCCACTCTCAGTGACTATCCCCCCCACACTCAGCTGTTCCCCTTTCCTCCACTCTCAGTGACTATCCACCCCACACTCAGCAGTCCTCCTTTCCTCCACTCTCAGTGACTATCCTCCCCACACTCAGCAGTTCCCCTTTCCTCCACTCTCAGTGACTATCCTCCCCCACACTCAGCAGTTCCCCTTTCCTCCACTCTCAGTGACTACCCCCCCACACTCAGCAGTTCCCCTTTCCTCCACTCTCAGTGACTATCCTCCCCCACACTCAGCAGTTCCCCGACCCTCCACTCTCAGTGACTATCCTCCCCACACTCAGCAGTTTCCCTTTCTTCCACTCTCAGTGACTATCCTCCCCCACCCGCAGCAGCTGCCCTTTCCTTCACTCTCAGTAACTATCCTCCCCCACACGCAGCAGCTGCCCTTTCCTTCACTCTCAGTAACTATCCTCCCCCACACGCAGCAGTTCCCCTTCCTCCACTCTCAGTGACTATCCAACCCACACTCAGCAGTTCCCTGTCCCTCCACTCTCAGTGACTATCCACCCCACACTCAGCAGTTTCCCTTTCTTCCACTCTCAGTGACTATCCCCCCCACACTCAGCAGTTCCCCTTTCCTCCACTCTCAGTGACTATCCCCCCCACACTCAGCTGTTCCCCTTTCCTCCACTCTCAGTGACTATCCTCCCCACAATCAGCAGTTCCCCTTTCCTCCACTCTCAGTGACTACCACCCCACACTCAGCAGTTCCCCTTTCCTCCACTCTCAGTGAATATCCTCCCCCAAACTCAGCAGCTCCCCTTTGCTCCACTCTCAGTGAATCCCCCCCACACTCAGCAGTTCCCCTTTCCTCCAATCTCAGTGACTATCCACGCCCACACGCAGAGGTTCTCCTTTCCTCCACTCCTGGTGACTATCCTCCCCCACAAGCAGAGGTTCTCCTTTCCTCCACTCTCAGTGACTATCCACCCCCACACGGAGAGGTTCTCCTTTCCTCCACTCTCAGTGACTATCCTCCCCCACCCGCAGCAGCTCCCCTTTCCTCCACTCTCTGTGACTATCCTCCTCCACACTCAGCAGCTCCTCTTTCCTCCACTCTCGGGACTATCCACCCCACACTCAGCAGTTCCCCTTTCCTCCACTCTCAGTGACTATCCACCCCTACACGCAGCAGTTCCCCTTCCTCCACTCTCAGTGACTATCCAACCCACACTCAGCAGTTCCCCTTTCCTCCACTCTCAGTGACTATCCCCCCACACTCAGCAGTTCCCCTTTCCTCCACTCTCAGTGACTATCCTCCCCACACTCAGCAGTTCCCCTTTCCTCCACTCTCAGTGACTATCCCCCCCACACTCAGCAGTTCCCCGTCCCTCCACTCTCAGTGACTATCCTCCCCACACTCAGCAGTTCCCCTTTCCTCCACTCTCAGTGACTATCCTCTCCCACACTCAGCAGTTCTCCTTTCCTCCACTCTCAGTGACTATCCCCCCCACACTCAGCTGTTCCCCTTTCCTCCACTCTCAGTGACTATCCACCCCACACTCAGCAGTCCTCCTTTCCTCCACTCTCAGTGACTATCCTCCCCACACTCAGCAGTTCCCCTTTCCTCCACTCTCAGTGACTATCCTCCCCCACACTCAGCAGTTCCCCTTTCCTCCACTCTCAGTGACTACCCCCCCACACTCAGCAGTTCCCCTTTCCTCCACTCTCAGTGACTATCCTCCCCCACACTCAGCAGTTCCCCGACCCTCCACTCTCAGTGACTATCCTCCCCACACTCAGCAGTTTCCCTTTCTTCCACTCTCAGTGACTATCCTCCCCCACCCGCAGCAGCTGCCCTTTCCTTCACTCTCAGTAACTATCCTCCCCCACACGCAGCAGCTGCCCTTTCCTTCACTCTCAGTAACTATCCTCCCCCACACGCAGCAGTTCCCCTTCCTCCACTCTCAGTGACTATCCAACCCACACTCAGCAGTTCCCTGTCCCTCCACTCTCAGTGACTATCCACCCCACACTCAGCAGTTTCCCTTTCTTCCACTCTCAGTGACTATCCCCCCCACACTCAGCAGTTCCCCTTTCCTCCACTCTCAGTGACTATCCCCCCCACACTCAGCTGTTCCCCTTTCCTCCACTCTCAGTGACTATCCTCCCCACAATCAGCAGTTCCCCTTTCCTCCACTCTCAGTGACTATCCCCCCCACACTCAGCAGTTCCCCGTCCCTCCACTCTCAGTGACTATCCTCCCCACACTCAGCAGTTCCCCTTTCCTCCACTCTCAGTGACTATCCTCCCCCACACTCAGCAGTTCCCCTTTCCTCCACTCTCAGTGACTATCCCCCCCACACTCAGCTGTTCCCTTTTCCTCCACTCTCAGTGACTATCCACCCCACACTCAGCAGTTCTCCTTTCCTCCACTCTCAGTGACTATCCTCCCCACACTCAGCAGTTCCCCTTTCCTACACTCTCAGTGACAATCCTCCCGCACACTCAGCAGTTCCCCTTTCCTCCACTCTCAGTGACTACCCCCCCCACACTCAGCAGTTCCCCTTTCCTCCACTCTCAGTGACTATCCTCCCCCACACTCAGCAGTTCCCCGTCCCTCCACTCTCAGTGACTATCCTCCCCACACTCAGCAGTTTCCCTTTCTTCCACTCTCAGTGACTATCCTCCCCCACCCACAGCAGCTGCCCTTTCCTTCACTCTCAGTAACTATCCTCCCCCACACGCAGCAGCTCCCCTTTCCTCCACTCTCAGTGACTATCCTCCCCCACACTCAGCAGTTCCCCTTTCCTCCACTGTCAGTGACTCTCCTCCCCCACTCGCAGCAGTTCCCCTTTCCTCCACTCTCAGTGACTATCCACCCCACACTCAGCAGTTCTCCTTTCCTCCACTCTCAGTGACTATCCTCCCCCACACACAACAGTTCCCCTTTCCTCCACTCTCAGTGACTATCCACCACCACACGCAGCAGTTCCCCTTTCCTCCACTCTCAGTGACTATCCACCCCCACATGCAGCAGTTCTCCTTTCCTCCATTCTCAGTGACTATCCTCCCCCACACTCAGCAGTTCCCCGTCCTTCCACTCTCAGTGACTATCCTCCCCCACACTCAGCAGTTCCCCTTTCCTCCACTCTCAGTGACTATCCACCCCCACACGCAGCAGTTTCCCTTTCTTCCACTCTCAGTGACTATCCTGCCCCACACTCAGCAGTTCCCCTTTCCTCCACTCTCAGTGACTATCCTCCCCCACACGCAGCAGCTCCCCTTTCCTCCACTCTCGGGACTATCCACCCCACACTCAGCAGTTCCCCTTTCCTCCACTCTCAGTGACTATCCATCCCCAAACGCAGAGGTTCTCCTTTCCTCCACTCTCAGTGACTATCCACCCCCACACGCAGAGGTTCTCCTTTCCTTCACTCTCAGTGACTATCCACCCCACACTCAGCAGTTCCCGTTTCCTCCACTCTCAGTGACTATCCCCCCCACACGCAACAGTTTCCCTTTCTTCCACTCTCAGTGACTCTCCTCCCCCACCCGCAGCAGCTCCCCTTTCCTCCACTCTCAGTGACTATCCTCCCCCACACGCAGCAGCTCCCCTTTTCTCCACTCTCGGGACTATCCACCCCACACTCAGCAGTTCCCCTTTCCTCCACTCTCAGTGACTATCCACCCCCACATTCAGCAGTTCCCCTTTCCTCCACTCTCAGTGACTATCCACCCCACACTCAGCAGTTCTCCTTTCCTCCACTCTCAGTGACTATCCTCTCCCACATGCAGCAGTTCCCCTTTCCTCCACTCTCAGTGACTATCCACCCCCACACGCAGCAGTTCCCCTTTCCTCCACTCTCAGTGACTATCCTCTCCCACACGCAGCAGTTCCCCTTTCCTCCACTCTCAGTGACTATCCTCTCCCACACGCAGCAGTTCTCCTTTCCTCCATTCTCAGTGACTATCCTCCCCCACACTCAGTTCTTCTTTCCTCCACTCTCAGTGATTATCCTACCCACACTCAGCAGTTCCCCTTTCCTCCACTCTCTGTGACTATCCTCCTCCACACTCAGCAGTTCCCCTTTCCTCCACTCTCAGTGACTATCCACCCCCACACACAGCAGTTCTCCTTTCCTCCACTCTCAGTGACTATCCTCTCCCACACGCAGCAGTTCTCCTTTCCTCCATTCTCAGTGACTATCCTCCCCCACACTCAGTTCTTCTTTCCTCCACTCTCAGTGACTATCCTCCCCACACTCAGCAGCTCCCCTTTCCTCCACTCTCTGTGACTATCCTCCTCCACACTCAGCAGTTCCCCTTTCTTCCACTCTCAGTGACTATCCTCCCCCACACGAAGCAGATCCCCTTTCCTCCACTCTCGGGACTATCCACCCCACACTCAGCAGTTCCCCGTCACTCCACTCTCAGTGACTATCCTCCCCACACTCAGCAGTTCCCCATTCCACCACTCTCAGTGACTATCCTCCCCCACACTCAGCAGTTCTCCTTTCCTCCACTCTCAGTGAGTATCCTCTCCCACACGCAGCAGTTCCCCTTTCCTCCACTCTCAGTGACTATCCACCCCCACATGCAGCAGTTCCCCTTTCCTCCACTCTCAGTGACTATCCTCTCCCACACGCAGCAGTTCCCCTTTCCTCCACTCTCAGTGACTATCCTCTCCCACACGCAGCAGTTCTCCTTTCCTCCATTCTCAGTGACTATCCTCCCCCACACTCAGTTCTTCTTTCCTCCACTCTCAGTGATTATCCTACCCACACTCAGCAGTTCCCCTTTCCTCCACTCTCTGTGACTATCCTCCTCCACACTCAGCAGTTCCCCTTTCCTCCACTCTCAGTGACTATCCACCCCCACACACAGCAGTTCTCCTTTCCTCCACTCTCAGTGACTATCCTCTCCCACACGCAGCAGTTCTCCTTTCCTCCATTCTCAGTGACTATCCTCCCCCACACTCAGTTCTTCTTTCCTCCACTCTCAGTGACTATCCTCCCCACACTCAGCAGCTCCCCTTTCCTCCACTCTCTGTGACTATCCTCCTCCACACTCAGCAGCTCCCCTTTCCTCCACTCTCTGTGACTATCCTCCTCCACACTCAGCAGTTCCCCGTCCCTCCACTCTCAGTGACTATCCTCCCCCAAACTCAGCAGTTCCCCTTTCCTCCACTCTCAGTGACTATCCTCCCCCACCTGCAGCAGCTCCCCTTTCCTCCACTCTCGGGACTATCCACCCCACACTCAGCAGTTCCCCTTTCCTCCACCCTCAGTGACTATCCTCCCCCACACTCAGCAGTTCTCCTTTCCTCCACTCTCAGTGACTATCCTCCCCCACACGCAGCAGTTCTCCTTTCCTCCATTCTCAGTGACTATCCTCCCCCACACTCAGTTCTTCTTTCCTCCACTCTCAGTGATTATCCTACCCACACTCAGCAGTTCCCCTTTCCTCCACTCTCTGTGACTATCCTCCTCCACACTCAGCAGTTCCCCTTTCCTCCACTCTCAGTGACTATCCACCCCCACACACAGCAGTTCTCCTTTCCTCCACTCTCAGTGACTATCCTCTCCCACACGCAGCAGTTCTCCTTTCCTCCATTCTCAGTGACTATCCTCCCCCACACTCAGTTCTTCTTTCCTCCACTCTCAGTGACTATCCTCCCCACACTCAGCAGCTCCCCTTTCCTCCACTCTCTGTGACTATCCTCCTCCACACTCAGCAGCTCCCCTTTCCTCCACTCTCTGTGACTATCCTCCTCCACACTCAGCAGTTCCCCGTCCCTCCACTCTCAGTGACTATCCTCCCCCAAACTCAGCAGTTCCCCTTTCCTCCACTCTCAGTGACTATCCTCCCCCACCTGCAGCAGCTCCCCTTTCCTCCACTCTCGGGACTATCCACCCCACACTCAGCAGTTCCCCTTTCCTCCACCCTCAGTGACTATCCTCCCCCACACTCAGCAGTTCTCCTTTCCTCCACTCTCAGTGACTATCCCCCCCACACTCAGCAGTTCCCCTTTCCTCCACTCTCAGTGACTACCCCACCCACACTCAGCAGTTCCCCTTTCCTCCACTCTTAGTGACTATCCTCCCCACACTCAGCAGTTCCCCTTTCCTCCACTCTCAGTGACTACCCCACCCACACTCAGCAGTTCCCCTTTGCTCCACTCTCGGTGACTATCCCCCCCACACTCAGCAGTTCCCCTTTGCTCCACTCTCGGTGACTATCCTCCCTCACACGCAGCAGCTCCCCTTTCCTCCACTCTCAGTGACTATCCACCCCCACACGCAGAGGTTCTCCTTTCCTCCACTCTCAGTGACTATCCACCCCACACTCAGCAGTTCCCCTTTCCTCCACTCTCAGTGACTATCCTCCCCCACACTCAGCAGTTCCCCTTTCCTCCACTCTCAGTGACTATCCACCCCCACACACAGCCCTTTCCCTTTCTTCCACTCTCAGTGACTATCCTCCCCCACCCGCAGCAGCTCCCCTTTCCTCCACTCTCAGTGACTATCCTCCCCCACACGCAGCAGCTCCCCTTTCCTCCACTCTCAGTGACTATCCTCCCCCACACTCAGCAGTTCCCCTTTCCTCCACTCTCTGTGACTTTCCTCCCCCACACGCAGCAGCTCCCCTTTCCTCCACTCTCGGGACTATCCACCCCACACTCAGCAGCTCCCCTTTCCTCCACTCTCAGTGACTATCCTCCCCCACATGCAGCAGTTCCCCTTTCCTCCACTCTCAGTGACTATCCACCCCCACACGCAGCAGTTCTCCTTTCCTCCATTCTCAGTGACTATCCTCCCCACACTCAGCAGTTCCCCGTCCCTCCACTCTCAGTGACTATCCTCCCCCACACGCAGCAGCTCCCCTTTCCTCCACTATCGGGACTATCCTCTTCCACACGCAGCAGCTCCCCTTTCCTCCACTCTCAGTGACTATCCTCACCGACACTCAGCAGTTCTCCTGTACTTCACTCTCAGTGACTATCCTCCCCCAATCTCAGCAGTTCCACTTTCCTCCACTCTCAGTGACTACCACCCCACACTCAGCAGTTCCCCTTTCCTCCACTCTCAGTGAATATCCTCCCCCAAACTCAGCAGCTCCCCTTTGCTCCACTCTCAGTGAATCCCCCCCACACTCAGCAGTTCCCCTTTCCTCCACTCTCAGTGACTATCCACGCCCACACGCAGAGGTTCTCCTTTCCTCCACTCCTGGTGACTATCCTCCCCCACAAGCAGAGGTTCTCCTTTCCTCCACTCTCAGTGACTATCCACCCCCACACGGAGAGGTTCTCCTTTCCTCCACTCTCAGTGACTATCCTCCCCCACCCGCAGCAGCTCCCCTTTCCTCCACTCTCTGTGACTATCCTCCTCCACACTCAGCAGCTCCTCTTTCCTCCACTCTCGGGACTATCCACCCCACACTCAGCAGTTCCCCTTTCCTCCACTCTCAGTGACTATCCACCCCTACACGCAGCAGTTCCCCTTCCTCCACTCTCAGTGACTATCCAACCCACACTCAGCAGTTCCCCTTTCCTCCACTCTCAGTGACTATCCCCCCACACTCAGCAGTTCCCCTTTCCTCCACTCTCAGTGACTATCCTCCCCACACTCAGCAGTTCCCCTTTCCTCCACTCTCAGTGACTATCCCCCCCACACTCAGCAGTTCCCCGTCCCTCCACTCTCAGTGACTATCCTCCCCACACTCAGCAGTTCCCCTTTCCTCCACTCTCAGTGACTATCCTCTCCCACACTCAGCAGTTCTCCTTTCCTCCACTCTCAGTGACTATACCCCCCCACACTCAGCTGTTCCCCTTTCCTCCACTCTCAGTGACTATCCACCCCACACTCAGCAGTTCTCCTTTCCTCCACTCTCAGTGACTATCCTCCCCACACTCAGCAGTTCCCCTTTCCTCCACTCTCAGTGACTATCCTCCCCCACACTCAGCAGTTCCCCTTTCCTCCACTCTCAGTGACTACCCCCCCACACTCAGCAGTTCCCCTTTCCTCCACTCTCAGTGACTATCCTCCCCCACACTCAGCAGTTCCCCGACCCTCCACTCTCAGTGACTATCCTCCCCACACTCAGCAGTTTCCCTTTCTTCCACTCTCAGTGACTATCCTCCCCCACCCGCAGCAGCTGCCCTTTCCTTCACTCTCAGTAACTATCCTCCCCCACACGCAGCAGCTGCCCTTTCCTTCACTCTCAGTAACTATCCTCCCCCACACGCAGCAGTTCCCCTTCCTCCACTCTCAGTGACTATCCAACCCACACTCAGCAGTTCCCTGTCCCTCCACTCTCAGTGACTATCCACCCCACACTCAGCAGTTTCCCTTTCTTCCACTCTCAGTGACTATCCCCCCCACACTCAGCAGTTCCCCTTTCCTCCACTCTCAGTGACTATCCCCCCCCACACTCAGCTGTTCCCCTTTCCTCCACTCTCAGTGACTATCCTCCCCACAATCAGCAGTTCCCCTTTCCTCCACTCTCAGTGACTATCCCCCCCACACTCAGCAGTTCCCCGTCCCTCCACTCTCAGTGACTATCCTCCCCACACTCAGCAGTTCCCCTTTCCTCCACTCTCAGTGACTATCCTCCCCCACACTCAGCAGTTCCCCTTTCCTCCACTCTCAGTGACTATCCCCCCCACACTCAGCTGTTCCCTTTTCCTCCACTCTCAGTGACTATCCACCCCACACTCAGCAGTTCTCCTTTCCTCCACTCTCAGTGACTATCCTCCCCACACTCAGCAGTTCCCCTTTCCTCCACTCTCAGTGACAATCCTCCCCCACACTCAGCAGTTCCCCTTTCCTCCACTCTCAGTGACTACCCCCCCCCACACTCAGCAGTTCCCCTTTCCTCCACTCTCAGTGACTATCCTCCCCCACACTCAGCAGTTCCCCGTCCCTCCACTCTCAGTGACTATCCTCCCCACACTCAGCAGTTTCCCTTTCTTCCACTCTCAGTGACTATCCTCCCCCACCCGCAGCAGCTGCCCTTTCCTTCACTCTCAGTAACTATCCTCCCCCACACGCAGCAGCTCCCCTTTCCTCCACTCTCAGTGACTATCCTCCCCCACACTCAGCAGTTCCCCTTTCCTCCACTGTCAGTGACTCTCCTCCCCCACTCGCAGCAGTTCCCCTTTCCTCCACTCTCAGTGACTATCCACCCCACACTCAGCAGTTCTCCTTTCCTCCACTCTCAGTGACTATCCTCCCCCACACACAACAGTTCCCCTTTCCTCCACTCTCAGTGACTATCCACCACCACACGCAGCAGTTCCCCTTTCCTCCACTCTCAGTGACTATCCACCCCCACATGCAGCAGTTCTCCTTTCCTCCATTCTCAGTGACTATCCTCCCCCACACTCAGCAGTTCCCCGTCCTTCCACTCTCAGTGACTATCCTCCCCCACACTCAGCAGTTCCCCTTTCCTCCACTCTCAGTGACTATCCACCCCCACACGCAGCAGTTTCCCTTTCTTCCACTCTCAGTGACTATCCTGCCCCACACTCAGCAGTTCCCCTTTCCTCCACTCTCAGTGACTAT
This sequence comes from Ambystoma mexicanum, assembly GCF_040938575.1. NCBI lineage: Eukaryota > Metazoa > Chordata > Amphibia > Caudata > Ambystomatidae > Ambystoma > Ambystoma mexicanum. The sequence goes on from NC_090931.1 coordinate 28,391,823, forward strand.
CCTCCCCCACACGCAGCAGCTCCCCTTTCCTCCACTCTCGGGACTATCCACCCCACACTCAGCAGTTCCCCTTTCCTCCACTCTCAGTGACTATCCATCCCCAAACGCAGAGGTTCTCCTTTCCTCCACTCTCAGTGACTATCCACCCCCACACGCAGAGGTTCTCCTTTCCTTCACTCTCAGTGACTATCCACCCCACACTCAGCAGTTCCCGTTTCCTCCACTCTCAGTGACTATCCCCCCACACGCAACAGTTTCCATTTCTTCCACTCTCAGTGACTATCCTCCCCCACCCGCAGCAGCTCCCCTTTCCTCCACTCTCAGTGACTATCCTCCCCCACACGCAGCAGCTCCCCTTTTCTCCACTCTCGGGACTATCCACCCCACACTCAGCAGTTCCCCTTTCCTCCACTCTCAGTGACTATCCACCCCCACATTCAGCAGTTCCCCTTTCCTCCACTCTCAGTGACTATCCACCCCACACTCAGCAGTTCTCCTTTCCTCCACTCTCAGTGACTATCCTCTCCCACACGCAGCAGTTCCCCTTTCCTCCACTCTCAGTGACTATCCACCCCCACACGCAGCAGTTCCCCTTTCCTCCACTCTCAGTGACTATCCTCTCCCACACGCAGCAGTTCCCCTTTCCTCCACTCTCAGTGACTATCCTCTCCCACACGCAGCAGTTCTCCTTTCCTCCATTCTCAGTGACTATCCTCCCCCACACTCAGTTCTTCTTTCCTCCACTCTCAGTGATTATCCTACCCACACTCAGCAGTTCCCCTTTCCTCCACTCTCTGTGACTATCCTCCTCCACACTCAGCAGTTCCCCTTTCCTCCACTCTCAGTGACTATCCACCCCCACACACAGCAGTTCTCCTTTCCTCCACTCTCAGTGACTATCCTCTCCCACACGCAGCAGTTCTCCTTTCCTCCATTCTCAGTGACTATCCTCCCCCACACTCAGTTCTTCTTTCCTCCACTCTCAGTGACTATCCTCCCCACACTCAGCAGCTCCCCTTTCCTCCACTCTCTGTGACTATCCTCCTCCACACTCAGCAGTTCCCCTTTCTTCCACTCTCAGTGACTATCCTCCCCCACACGAAGCAGATCCCCTTTCCTCCACTCTCGGGACTATCCACCCCACACTCAGCAGTTCCCCGTCACTCCACTCTCAGTGACTATCCTCCCCACACTCAGCAGTTCCCCATTCCTCCACTCTCAGTGACTATCCTCCCCCACACTCAGCAGTTCCCCTTTCCTCCACTCTCAGTGACTATCCTCCCCCACACTCAGCAGTTCCCCTTTCCTCCACTCTCAGTGACTATCCTCCCCCACACCCAGCAGTTCCCCTTTCCTCCACTCTCAGTGACTATCCACCACCACACGCAGCAGTTTCCCTTTCTTCCACTCTCAGTGACTATCCTCCCCCACACTCAGCAGTTCCCCTTTCCTCCACTCTCAGTGACTATCCTCCCCCACACGCAGCAGCCCCCGTTTCCTCCACTCTCAGTGACTATCCTCCCCCAAACTCAGCAGTTCTCCTTTCCTCCACTCTGTTCCTATCCTCACCCAAACACAGCAGTTCCCCTTTCCTCCACTCTTAGTGACTATCCTCCCCACACTCAGCAGTTCCCCGTCCCTCCACTCTCAGTGACTATCCTCCCCCACACGCAGCAGCCCCCGTTTCCTCCACTCTCAATGACTATCCTCCCCCAAACTCAGCAGTTCTCCTTTCCTCCACTCTGTGACTATCCTCACCCAAACGCAGCAGTTCCCCTTTCCTCCAGTCTTAGTGACTATCCTCCCCACACTCAGCAGTTCACCTTTCCTCCACTCTCAGTGACTACCCCACCCACACTCAGCAGTTCCCCTTTCCTCCACTCTTAGTGACTATCCTCCCCACACTCAGCAGTTCCCCGTCCCTCCACTCTCAGTGACTATCCTCCCCCAAACTCAGCAGTTCCCCTTTCCTCCACTCTCAGTGACTATCCTCCCCCACCTGCAGCAGCTCCCCTTTCCTCCACTCTCGGGACTATCCACCCCACACTCAGCAGTTCCCCTTTCCTCCACCCTCAGTGACTATCCTCTCCCACACTCAGCAGTTCTCCTTTCCTCCACTCTCAGTGACTATCCCCCCCACACTCAGCAGTTCCCCTTTCCTCCACTCTCAGTGACTACCCCACCCACACTCAGCAGTTCCCCTTTCCTCCACTCTTAGTGACTATCCTCCCCACACTCAGCAGTTCCCCTTTACTCCACTCTCAGTGACTACCCCACCCACACTCAGCAGTTCCCCTTTGCTCCACTCTCGGTGACTATCCCCCCCACACTCAGCAGTTCCCCTTTGCTCCACTCTCAGTGACTATCCACCCCCACACGCAGAGGTTCTCCTTTCCTCCACTCTCAGTGACTATCCACCCCACACTCAGCTAGTTCCCCTTTCCTCCACTCTCAGTGACTATCCTCCCCCACACTCAGCAGTTCCCCTTTCCTCCACTCTCAGTGACTATCCACCCCCACACGCAGCCCTTTCCCTTTCTTTCACTCTCAGTGACTATCCTCCCCCACCCGCAGCAGCTCCCCTTTCCTCCACTCTCAGTGACTATCCTCCCCCACACGCAGCAGCTCCCCTTTCCTCCACTCTCAGTGACTATCCTCCCCCACACTCAGCAGTTCCCCTTTCCTCCACTCTCTGTGACTTTCCTCCCCCACACGCAGCAGCTCACTTTCCTCCACTCTCGGGACTATCCACCCCACACTCAGCAGCTCCCCTTTCCTCCACTCTCAGTGACTATCCTCCCCCACATGCAGCAGTTCCCCTTTCCTCCACTCTCAGTGACTATCCACCCCCACACGCAGCAGTTCTCCTTTCCTCCATTCTCAGTGACTATCCTCCCCACACTCAGCAGTTCCCCGTCCCTCCACTCTCAGTGACTATCCTCCCCCACACGCAGCAGCTCCCCTTTCCTCCACTATCGGGACTATCCTCTCCCACACGCAGCAGCTCCCCTTTCCTCCACTCTCAGTGACTATCCTCACCCACACTCAGCAGTTCTCCTGTACTTCACTCTCAGTGACTATCCTCCCCCAATCTCAGCAGTTCCACTTTCCTCCACTCTCAGTGACTACCACCCCACACTCAGCAGTTCCCCTTTCCTCCACTCTCAGTGAATATCCTCCCCCAAACTCAGCAGTTCTCCTTTCCTCCACTCTGTGACTATCCTCACCCAAACGCAGCAGTTCCCCTTTCCTCCAGTCTTAGTGACTATCCTCCCCACACTCAGCAGTTCACCTTTCCTCCACTCTCAGTGACTATCCCACCCACACTCAGCAGTTCCCCTTTCCTCCACTCTTAGTGACTATCCTCCCCACACTCAGCAGTTCCCCGTCCCTCCACTCTCAGTGACTATCCTCCCCCAAACTCAGCAGTTCCCCTTTCCTCCACTCTCAGTGACTATCCTCCCCCACCTGCAGCAGCTCCCCTTTCCTCCACTCTCGGGACTATCCACCCCACACTCAGCAGTTCCCCTTTCCTCCACCCTCAGTGACTATCCTCCCCCACACTCAGCAGTTCTCCTTTCCTCCACTCTCAGTGACTATCCCCCCCACACTCAGCAGTTCCCCTTTCCTCCACTCTCAGTGACTACCCCACCCACACTCAGCAGTTCCCCTTTCCTCCACTCTTAGTGACTATCCTCCCCACACTCAGCAGTTCCCCTTTCCTCCACTCTCAGTGACTACCCCACCCACACTCAGCAGTTCCCCTTTGCTCCACTCTCGGTGACTATCCCCCCCACACTCAGCAGTTCCCCTTTGCTCCACTCTCGGTGACTATCCTCCCTCACACGCAGCAGCTCCCCTTTCCTCCACTCTCAGTGACTATCCACCCCCACACGCAGAGGTTCTCCTTTCCTCCACTCTCAGTGACTATCCACCCCACACTCAGCAGTTCCCCTTTCCTCCACTCTCAGTGACTATCCTCCCCCACACTCAGCAGTTCCCCTTTCCTCCACTCTCAGTGACTATCCACCCCCACACGCAGCCCTTTCCCTTTCTTCCACTCTCAGTGACTATCCTCCCCCACCCGCAGCAGCTCCCCTTTCCTCCACTCTCAGTGACTATCCTCCCCCACACGCAGCAGCTCCCCTTTCCTCCACTCTCAGTGACTATCCTCCCCCACACTCAGCAGTTCCCCTTTCCTCCACTCTCTGTGACTTTCCTCCCCCACACGCAGCAGCTCCCCTTTCCTCCACTCTCGGGACTATCCACCCCACACTCAGCAGCTCCCCTTTCCTCCACTCTCAGTGACTATCCTCCCCCACATGCAGTAGTTCCCCTTTCCTCCACTCTCAGTGACTATCCACCCCCACACGCAGCAGTTCTCCTTTCCTCCATTCTCAGTGACTATCCTCCCCACACTCAGCAGTTCCCCGTCCCTCCACTCTCAGTGACTATCCTCCCCCACACGCAGCAGCTCCCCTTTCCTCCACTATCGGGACTATCCTCTCCCACACGCAGCAGCTCCCCTTTCCTCCACTCTCAGTGACTATCCTCACCCACACTCAGCAGTTCTCCTGTACTTCAATCTCAGTGACTATCCTCCCCCAATCTCAGCAGTTCCACTTTCCTCCACTCTCAGTGACTACCACCCCACACTCAGCAGTTCCCCTTTCCTCCACTCTCAGTGAATATCCTCCCCCAAACTCAGCAGCTCCCCTTTGCTCCACTCTCAGTGAATCCCCCCACACTCAGCAGTTCCCCTTTCCTCCACTCTCAGTGACTATCCACTCCCACACGCAGAGGTTCTCCTTTCCTCCACTCTTGGTGACTATCCTCCCCCACAAGCAGAGGTTCTCCTTTCCTCCACTCTCAGTGACTATCCACCCCCACACGGAGAGGTTCTCCTTTCCTCCACTGTCAGTGACTATCCTCCCCCACCCACAGCAGCTCCCCTTTCCTCCACTCTCTGTGACTATCCTCCTCCACACTCAGCAGCTCCTCTTTCCTCCACTCTCGGGACTATCCACCCCACACTCAGCAGTTCCCCTTTCCTCCACTCTCAGTGACTATCCACCCCTACACGCAGCAGTTCCCCTTCCTCCACTCTCAGTGACTATCCAACCCACACTCAGCAGTTCCCTGTCCCTCCACTCTCAGTGACTATCCACCCCACACTCAGCAGTTTCCCTTTCTTCCACTCTCAGTGACTATCCCCCCACACTCAGCAGTTCCCCTTTCCTCCACTCTCAGTGACTATCCCCCCCCACACTCAGCTGTTCCCCTTTCCTCCACTCTCAGTGACTATCCTCCCCACACTCAGCAGTTCCCCTTTCCTCCACTCTCAGTGACTATCCCCCCCCACACTCAGCAGTTCCCCGTCCCTCCACTCTCAGTGACTATGCTCCCCACACTCAGCAGTTCCCCTTTCCTCAACTCTCAGTGACTATCCTCCCCCACACTCAGCAGTTCCCCTTTCCTCCACTCTCAGTGACTATCCCCCCCACACTCAGCTGTTCCCCTTTCCTCCACTCTCAGTGACTATCCACCCCACACTCAGCAGTTCTCCTTTCCTCCACTCTCAGTGACTATCCTCCCCACACTCAGCAGTTCCCCTTTCCTCCACTCTCAGTGACTATCCTCCCCCACACTCAGCAGTTCCCCTTTCCTCCACTCTCAGTGACTACCCCTACCACACTCAGCAGTTCCCCTTTCCTCCACTCTCAGTGACTATCCTCCCCCACACTCAGCAGTTCCCCGTCCCTCCACTCTCAGTGACTATCCTCCCCACACTCAGCAGTTTCCCTTTCTTCCACTCTCAGTGACTATCCTCCCCCACCCGCAGCAGCTGCCCTTTCCTTCACTCTCAGTAACTATCCTCCCCCACACGCAGCAGCTCCCCTTTCCTCCACTCTCAGTGACTATCCTCCCCCACACTCAGCAGTTCCCCTTTCCTCCACTGTCAGTGACTCTCCTCCCCCACTCGCAGCAGTTCCCCTTTCCTCCACTCTCAGTGACTATCCACCCCACACTCAGCAGTTCTCCTTTCCTCCACTCTCAGTGACTATCCTCCCCCACACACAACAGTTCCCCTTTCCTCCACTCTCAGTAACTATCCACCACCACACGCAGCAGTTCCCCTTTCCTCCACTCTCAGTGACTATCCACCCCCACATGCAGCAGTTCTCCTTTCCTCCATTCTCAGTGACTATCCTCCCCCACACTCAGCAGTTCCCCGTCCTTCCACTCTCAGTGACTATCCTCCCCCACACTCAGCAGTTCCCCTTTCCTCCACTCTCAGTGACTATCCACCCCCACACGCAGCAGTTTCCCTTTCTTCCGGTCTCAGTGACTATCCTGCCCCACACTCAGCAGTTCCCCTTTCCTCCACTCTCAGTGACTATCCTCCCCCACACGCAGCAGCTCCCCTTTCCTCCACTCTCGGGACTATCCACCCCACACTCAGCAGTTCCCCTTTCCTCCACTCTCAGTGACTATCCATCCCCAAACGCAGAGGTTCTCCTTTCCTCCACTCTCAGTGACTATCCACCCCCACACGCAGAGGTTCTCCTTTCCTTCACTCTCAGTGACTATCCACCCCACACTCAGCAGTTCCCGTTTCCTCCACTCTCAGGGACTATCCCCCCCACACGCAACAGTTTCCCTTTCTTCCACTCTCAGTGACTATCCTCCCCCACCCGCAGCAGCTCCCCTTTCCTCCACTCTCAGTGACTATCCTCCCCCACACGCAGCAGCTCCCCTTTCCTCCACTCTCGGGACTATCCACCCCACACTCAGCAGTTCCCCTTTCCTCCACTCTCAGTGACTATCCACCCCCACATTCAGCAGTTCCCCTTTCCTCCACTCTCAGTGACTATCCACCCCACACTCAGCAGTTCTCCTTTCCTCCACTCTCAGTGACTATCCTCTCCCACACGCAGCAGTTCCCCTTTCCTCCACTCTCAGTGACTATCCACCCCCACACGCAGCAGTTCCCCTTTCCTCCACTCTCAGTGACTATCCTCTCCCACACGCAGCAGTTCCCCTTTCCTCCACTCTCAGTGACTATCCTCTCCCACACGCAGCAGTTCTCCTTTCCTCCATTCTCAGTGACTATCCTCCCCCACACTCAGTTCTTCTTTCCTCCACTCTCAGTGACTATCCTCCCCACACTCAGCAGTTCCCCTTTCCTCCACTCTCTGTGACTATCCTCCTCCACACTCAGCAGTTCCCCTTTCCTCCACTCTCAGTGACTATCCACCCCCACACACAGCAGTTCTCCTTTCCTCCACTCTCAGTGACTATCCTCTCCCTCACACAGCAGTTCTCCTTTCCTCCATTCTCAGTGACTATCCTCCCCCACACTCAGTTCTTCTTTCCTCCACTCTGTGACTATCCTCCCCACACTCAGCAGCTCCCCTTTCCTCCACTCTCTGTGACTATCCTCCTCCACACTCAGCAGTTCCCCTTTCTTCCACTCTCAGTGACTATCCTCCCCCACACGAAGCAGATCCCCTTTCCTCCACTCTCGGGACTATCCACCCCACACTCAGCAGTTCCCCGTCACTCCACTCTCAGTGACTATCCTCCCCACACTCAGCAGTTCCCCATTCCTCAACTCTCAGTGACTATCCTCCCCCACACTCAGCAGTTCCCCTTTCCTCCACTCTCAGTGACTATCCTCCCCCACACTCAGCAGTTCCCCTTTCCTCCACTCTCAGTGACTATCCTCCCCCACACCCAGCAGTTCCCCTTTCCTCCACTCTCAGTGACTATCCACCACCACACGCAGCAGTTTCCCTTTCTTCCACTCTCAGTGACTATCCTCCCCCACACTCAGCAGTTCCCCTTTCCTCCACTCTCAGTGACTATCCTCCGCCACACGCAGCAGCCCCCGTTTCCTCCACTCTCAGTGACTATCCTCCCCCAAACTCAGCAGTTCTCCTTTCCTCCACTCTGTTCCTATCCTCACCCAAACACAGCAGTTCCCCTTTCCTCCACTCTTAGTGACTATCCTCCCCACACTCAGCAGTTCCCCGTCCCTCCACTCTCAGTGACTATCCTCCCCCACACGCAGCAGCCCCCGTTTCCTCCACTCTCAATGACTATCCTCCCCCAAACTCAGCAGTTCTCCTTTCCTCCACTCTGTGACTATCCTCACCCAAACGCAGCAGTTCCCCTTTCCTCCAGTCTTAGTGACTATCCTCCCCACACTCAGCAGTTCAACTTTCCTCCACTCTCAGTGACTACCCCACCCACACTCAGCAGTTCCCCTTTCCTCCACTCTTAGTGACTATCCTCCCCACACTCAGCAGTTCCCCGTCCCTCCACTCTCAGTGACTATCCTCCCCCAAACTCAGCAGTTCCCCTTTCCTCCACTCTCAGTGACTATCCTCCCCCACCTGCAGCAGCGCCCCTCTCCTCCACTCTCGGGACTATCCACCCCACACTCAGCAGTTCCCCTTTCCTCCACCCTCAGTGACTATCCTCCCCCACACTCAGCAGTTCTCCTTTCCTCCACTCTCAGTGACTATCCCCCCCACACTCAGCAGTTCCCCTTTCCTCCACTCTCAGTGACTACCCCACCCACACTCAGCAGTTCCCCTTTCCTCCACTCTTAGTGACTATCCTCCCTACACTCAGCAGTTCCCCTTTCCTCCACTCTCAGTGACTACCCCACCCACACTCAGCAGTTCCCCTTTGCTCCACTCTCGGTGACTATCCCCCCCACACTCAGCAGTTCCCCTTTGCTCCACTCTCGGTGACTATCCTCCCTCACACGCAGCAGCTCCCCTTTCCTCCACTCTCAGTGACTATCCACCCCCACATGCAGAGGTTCTCCTTTCCTCCACTCTCAGTGACTATCCACCCCACACTCAGCAGTTCCCCTTTCCTCCACTCTCAGTGACTATCCTCCCCCACACTCAGCAGTTCCCCTTTCCTCCACTCTCAGTGACTATCCACCCCCACACGCAGCCCTTTCCCTTTCTTCCACTCTCAGTGACTATCCTCCCCCACCCGCAGCAGCTCCCCTTTCCTCCACTCTCAGTGACTATCCTCCCCCACACGCAGCAGCCCCCCTTTCCTCCACTCTCAGTGACTATCCTCCCCCACACTCAGCAGTTCCCCTTTCCTCCACTCTCTGTGACTTTCCTCCCCCACACGCAGCAGCTCCCCTTTCCTCCACTCTCGGGACTATCCACCCCACACTCAGCAGCTCCCCTTTCCTCCACTCTCAGTGACTATCCTCCCCCACATGCAGCAGTTCCCCTTTCCTCCACTCTCAGTGACTATCCACCCCCACACGCAGCAGTTCTCCTTTCCTCCATTCTCAGTGACTATCCTCCCCACACTCAGCAGTTCCCCGTCCCTCCACTCTCAGTGACTATCCTCCCCCACACGCAGCAGCTCCCCTTTCCTCCACTATCGGGACTATCCTCTCCCACACGCAGCAGCTCCCCTTTCCTCCACTCTCAGTGACTATCCTCACCCACACTCAGCAGTTCTCCTGTACTTCACTCTCAGTGACTATCCTCCCCCAATCTCAGCAGTTCCACTTTCCTCCACTCTCAGTGACTACCACCCCACACTCAGCAGTTCCCCTTTCCTCCACTCTCAGTGAATATCCTCCCCCAAACTCAGCAGCTCCCCTTTGCTCCACTCTCAGTGAATCCCCCCCACACTCAGCAGTTCCCCTTTCCTCCACTCTCAGTGACTATCCACGCCCACACGCAGAGGTTCTCCTTTCCTCCACTCTTGGTGACTATCCTCCCCCACAAGCAGAGGTTCTCCTTTCCTCCACTCTCAGTGACTATCCACCCCCACACGGAGAGGTTCTCCTTTGCTCCACTCTCAGTGACTATCCTCCCCCACCCGCAGCAGCTCCCCTTTCCTCCACTCTCTGTGACTATCCTCCTCCACACTCAGCAGCTCCTCTTTCCTCCACTCTCGGGACTATCCACCCCACACTCAGCAGTTCCCCTTTCCTCCACTCTCAGTGACTATCCACCCCTACACGCAGCAGTTCCCCTTCCTCCACTCTCAGTGACTATCCAACCCACACTCAGCAGTTCCCTGTCCCTCCACTCTCAGTGACTATCCACCCCACACTCAGCAGTTTCCCTTTCTTCCACTCTCATTGACTATCCCCCCCACACTCAGCAGTTCCCCTTTCCTCCACTCTCAGTGACTATCCCCCCCCACACTCAGCTGTTCCCCTTTCCTCCACTCTCAGTGACTATCCTCCCCACACTCAGCAGTTCCCCTTTCCTCCACTCTCAGTGACTATCCCCCCCCACACTCAGCAGTTCCCCGTCCCTGCACTCTCAGTGACTATCCTCCCCACACTCAGCAGTTCCCCTTTCCTCCACTCTCAGTGACTATCCTCCCCCACACTCAGCAGTTCCCCTTTCCTCCACTCTCAGTGACTATCCCCCCCACACTCAGCTGTTCCCCTTTCCTCCACTCTCAGTGACTATCCACCCCACACTCAGCAGTTCTCCTTTCCTCCACTCTCAGTGACTATCCTCCCCACACTCAGCAGTTCCCCTTTCCTCCACTCTCAGTGACTATCCTCCCCCACACTCAGCAGTTCCCCTTTCCTCCACTCTCAGTGACTACCCCCCCCCACACTCAGCAGTTCCCCTTTCCTCCACTCTCAGTGACTATCCTCCCCCACACTCAGCAGTTCCCCGTCCCTCCACTCTCAGTGACTATCCTCCCCACACTCAGCAGTTTCCCTTTCTTCCACTCTCAGTGACTATCCTCCCCCACCCGCAGCAGCTGCCCTTTCCTTCACTCTCAGTAACTATCCTCCCCCACACGCAGCAGCTCCCCTTTCCTCCACTCTCAGTGACTATCCTCCCCCACACTCAGCAGTTCCCCTTTCCTCCACTGTCAGTGACTCTCCTCCCCCACTTGCAGCAGTTCCCCTTTCCTCCACTCTCAGTGACTATCCACCCCACACTCAGCAGTTCTCCTTTCCTCCACTCTCAGTGACTATCCACCCCCACACGCAGCAGTTCTCCTTTCCTCCATTCTCAGTGACTATCCTCCCCACACTCAGCAGTTCCCCGTCCCTCCACTCTCAGTGACTATCCTCCCCCACACGCAGCAGCTCCCCTTTCCTCCACTATCGGGACTATCCTCTCCCACACGCAGCAGCTCCCCTTTCCTCCACTCTCAGTGACTATCCTCACCCACACTCAGCAGTTCTCCTGTACTTCACTCTCAGTGACTATCCTCCCCCAATCTCAGCAGTTCCACTTTCCTCCACTCTCAGTGACTACCACCCCACACTCAGCAGTTCCCCTTTCCTCCACTCTCAGTGAATATCCTCCCCCAAACTCAGCAGCTCCCCTTTGCTCCACTCTCAGTGAATCCCCCCCACACTCAGCAGTTCCCCTTTCCTCCACTCTCAGTGACTATCCATGCCCACACGCAGAGGTTCTCCTTTCCTCCACTCTTGGTGACTATCCTCCCCCACAAGCAGAGGTTCTCCTTTCCTCCACTCTCAGTGACTATCCACCCCCACACGGAGAGGTTCTCCTTTGCTCCACTCTCAGTGACTATCCTCCCCCACCCGCAGCAGCTCCCCTTTCCTCCACTCTCTGTGACTATCCTCCTCCACACTCAGCAGCTCCTCTTTCCTCCACTCTCGGGACTATCCACCCCACACTCAGCAGTTCCCCTTTCCTCCACTCTCAGTGACTATCCACCCCTACACGCAGCAGTTCCCCTTCCTCCACTCTCAGTGACTATCCAACCCACACTCAGCAGTTCCCTGTCCCTCCACTCTCAGTGACTATCCACCCCACACTCAGCAGTTTCCCTTTCTTCCACTCTCATTGTCTATCCCCCCACACTCAGCAGTTCCCCTTTCCTCCACTCTCAGTGACTACCCCACCCACACTCAGCAGTTCCCCTTTGCTCCACTCTCGGTGACTATCCCCCCCACACTCAGCAGTTCCCCTTTGCTCCACTCTCGGTGACTATCCTCCCTCACACGCAGCAGCTCCCCTTTCCTCCACTCTCAGTGACTATCCACCCCCACACGCAGAGGTTCTCCTTTCCTCCACTCTCAGTGACTATCCACCCCACACTCAGCAGTTCCCCTTTCCTCCACTCTCAGTGACTATCCTCCCCCACACTCAGCAGTTCCCCTTTCCTCCACTCTCAGTGACTATCCACCCCCACACGCAGCCCTTTCCCTTTCTTCCACTCTCAGTGACTATCCTCCCCCACCCGCAGCAGCTCCCCTTTCCTCCACTCTCAGTGACTATCCTCCCCCACACGCAGCAGCTCCCCTTTCCTCCACTCTCAGTGACTATCCTCCCCCACACTCAGCAGTTCCCCTTTCCTCCACTCTCTGTGACTTTCCTCCCCCACACGCAGCAGCTCCCCTTTCCTCCACTCTCGGGACTATCCACCCCACACTCAGCAGCTCCCCTTTCCTCCACTCTCAGTGACTATCCTCCCCCACATGCAGCAGTTCCCCTTTCCTCCACTCTCAGTGACTATCCACCCCCACACGCAGCAGTTCTCCTTTCCTCCATTCTCAGTGACTATCCTCCCCACACTCAGCAGTTCCCCGTCCCTCCACTCTCAGTGACTATCCTCCCCCACACGCAGCAGCTCCCCTTTCCTCCACTATCGGGACTATCCTCTTCCACACGCAGAAGCTCCCCCTTCCTCCACTCTCAGTGACTATCCTCACCGACACTCAGCAGTTCTCCTGTACTTCACTCTCAGTGACTATCCTCCCCCAATCTCAGCAGTTCCACTTTCCTCCACTCTCAGTGACTACCACCCCACACTCAGCAGTTCCCCTTTCCTCCACTCTCAGTGAATATCCTCCCCCAAACTCAGCAGCTCCCCTTTGCTCCACTCTCAGTGAATCCCCCCCACACTCAGCAGTTCCCCTTTCCTCCACTCTCAGTGACTATCCACGCCCACACGCAGAGGTTCTCCTTTCCTCCACTCCTGGTGACTATCCTCCCCCACAAGCAGAGGTTCTCCTTTCCTCCACTCTCAGTGACTATCCACCCCCACACGGAGAGGTTCTCCTTTCCTCCACTCTCAGTGACTATCCTCCCCCACCCACAGCAGCTCCCCTTTCCTCCACTCTCTGTGACTATCCTCCTCCACACTCAGCAGCTCCTCTTTCCTCCACTCTCGGGACTATCCACCCCACACTCAGCAGTTCCCCTTTCCTCCACTCTCAGTGACTATCCACCCCTACACGCAGCAGTTCCCCTTCCTCCACTCTCAGTGACTATCCAACCCACACTCAGCAGTTCCCCTTTCCTCCACTCTCAGTGACTATCCCCCCACACTCAGCAGTTCCCCTTTCCTCCACTCTCAGTGACTATCCTCCCCACACTCAGCAGTTCCCCTTTCCTCCACTCTCAGTGACTATCCCCCCCACACTCAGCAGTTCCCCGTCCCTCCACTCTCAGTGACTATCCTCCCCACACTCAGCAGTTCCCCTTTCCTCCACTCTCAGTGACTATCCTCTCCCACACTCAGCAGTTCTCCTTTCCTCCACTCTCAGTGACTATCCCCCCCACACTCAGCTGTTCCCCTTTCCTCCACTCTCAGTGACTATCCACCCCACACTCAGCAGTTCTCCTTTCCTCCACTCTCAGTGACTATCCTCCCCACACTCAGCAGTTCCCCTTTCCTCCACTCTCAGTGACTATCCTCCCCCACACTCAGCAGTTCCCCTTTCCTCCACTCTCAGTGACTACCCCCCCACACTCAGCAGTTCCCCTTTCCTCCACTCTCAGTGACTATCCTCCCCCACACTCAGCAGTTCCCCGACCCTCCACTCTCAGTGACTATCCTCCCCACACTCAGCAGTTTCCCTTTCTTCCACTCTCAGTGACTATCCTCCCCCACCCGCAGCAGCTGCCCTTTCCTTCACTCTCAGTAACTATCCTCCCCCACACGCAGCAGCTGCCCTTTCCTTCACTCTCAGTAACTATCCTCCCCCACACGCAGCAGTTCCCCTTCCTCCACTCTCAGTGACTATCCAACCCACACTCAGCAGTTCCCTGTCCCTCCACTCTCAGTGACTATCCACCCCACACTCAGCAGTTTCCCTTTCTTCCACTCTCAGTGACTATCCCCCCCACACTCAGCAGTTCCCCTTTCCTCCACTCTCAGTGACTATCCCCCCCCACACTCAGCTGTTCCCCTTTCCTCCACTCTCAGTGACTATCCTCCCCACACTCAGCAGTTCCCCTTTCCTCCACTCTCAGTGACTATCCCCCCCACACTCAGCAGTTCCCCGTCCCTCCACTCTCAGTGACTATCCTCCCCACACTCAGCAGTTCCCCTTTCCTCCACTCTCAGTGACTATCCTCCCCCACACTCAGCAGTTCCCCTTTCCTCCACTCTCAGTGACTATCCCCCCCACACTCAGCTGTTCCCCTTTCCTCCACTCTCAGTGACTATCCACCCCACACTCAGCAGTTCTCCTTTCCTCCACTCTCAGTGACTATCCTCCCCACACTCAGCAGTTCCCCTTTCCTCCACTCTCAGTGACAATCCTCCCCCACACTCAGCAGTTCCCCTTTCCTCCACTCTCAGTGACTACCCCCCCCCACACTCAGCAGTTCCCCTTTCCTCCACTCTCAGTGACTATCCTCCCCCACACTCAGCAGTTCCCCGTCCCTCCACTCTCAGTGACTATCCTCCCCACACTCAGCAGTTTCCCTTTCTTCCACTCTCAGTGACTATCCTCCCCCACCCGCAGCAGCTGCCCTTTCCTTCACTCTCAGTAACTATCCTCCCCCACACGCAGCAGCTCCCCTTTCCTCCACTCTCAGTGACTATCCTCCCCCACACTCAGCAGTTCCCCTTTCCTCCACTGTCAGTGACTCTCCTCCCCCACTCGCAGCAGTTCCCCTTTCCTCCACTCTCGGGACTATCCACCCCACACTCAGCAGTTCCCCTTTCCTCCACTCTCAGTGACTATCCATCCCCAAACGCAGAGGTTCTCCTTTCCTCCACTCTCAGTGACTATCCACCCCCACACGCAGAGGTTCTCCTTTCCTTCACTCTCAGTGACTATCCACCCCACACTCAGCAGTTCCCGTTTCCTCCACTCTCAGTGACTATCCCCCCCACACGCAACAGTTTCCCTTTCTTCCACTCTCAGTGACTATCCTCCCCCACCCGCAGCAGCTCCCCTTTCCTCCACTCTCAGTGACTATCCTCCCCCACACGCAGCAGCTCCCCTTTTCTCCACTCTCGGGACTATCCACCCCACACTCAGCAGTTCCCCTTTCCTCCACTCTCAGTGACTATCCACCCCCACATTCAGCAGTTCCCCTTTCCTCCACTCTCAGTGACTATCCACCCCACACTCAGCAGTTCTCCTTTCCTCCACTCTCAGTGACTATCCTCTCCCACACGCAGCAGTTCCCCTTTCCTCCACTCTCAGTGACTATCCACCCCCACACGCAGCAGTTCCCCTTTCCTCCACTCTCAGTGACTATCCTCTCCCACACGCAGCAGTTCCCCTTTCCTCCACTCTCAGTGACTATCCTCTCCCACACGCAGCAGTTCTCCTTTCCTCCATTCTCAGTGACTATCCTCCCCCACACTCAGTTCTTCTTTCCTCCACTCTCAGTGATTATCCTCCCCACACTCAGCAGTTCCCCTTTCCTCCACTCTCTGTGACTATCCTCCTCCACACTCAGCAGTTCCCCTTTCCTCCACTCTCAGTGACTATCCACCCCCACACACAGCAGTTCTCCTTTCCTCCACTCTCAGTGACTATCCTCTCCCACACGCAGCAGTTCTCCTTTCCTCCATTCTCAGTGACTATCCTCCCCCACACTCAGTTCTTCTTTCCTCCACTCTCAGTGACTATCCTCCCCACACTCAGCAGCTCCCCTTTCCTCCACTCTCTGTGACTATCCTCCTCCACACTCAGCAGTTCCCCTTTCTTCCACTCTCAGTGACTATCCTCCCCCACACGAAGCAGATCCCCTTTCCTCCACTCTCGGGACTAGCCACCCCACACTCAGCAGTTCCCCGTCACTCCACTCTCAGTGACTATCCTCCCCACACTCAGCAGTTCCCCATTCCTCCACTCTCAGTGACTATCCTCCCCCACACTCAGCAGTTCCCCTTTCCTCCACTCTCAGTGACTATCCTCCCCCACACTCAGCAGTTCCCCTTTCCTCCACTCTCAGTGACTATCCTCCCCCACACCCAGCAGTTCCCCTTTCTTCCACTCTCAGTGACTATCCACCACCACACGCATCAGTTTCCCTTTCTTCCACTCTCAGTGACTATCCTCCCCCACACTCAGCAGTTCCCCTTTCCTCCACTCTCAGTGACTATCCTCCCCCACACGCAGCAGCCCCCGTTTCCTCCACTCTCAGTGACTATCCTCCCCCAAACTCAGCAGTTCTCCTTTCCTCCACTCTGTTCCTATCCTCACCCAAACACAGCAGTTCCCCTTTCCTCCACTCTTAGTGACTATCCTCCCCACACTCAGCAGTTCCCCGTCCCTCCACTCTCAGTGACTATCCTCCCCCACACGCAGCAGCCCCCGTTTCCTCCACTCTCAATGACTATCCTCCCCCAAACTCAGCAGTTCTCCTTTCCTCCACTCTGTGACTATCCTCACCCAAACGCAGCAGTTCCCCTTTCCTCCAGTCTTAGTGACTATCCTCCCTACACTCAGCAGTTCACCTTTCCTCCACTCTCAGTGACTACCCCACCCACACTCAGCAGTTCCCCTTTCCTCCACTCTTAGTGACTATCCTCCCCACACTCAGCAGTTCCCCGTTCCTCCACTCTCAGTGACTATCCTCCCCCAAACTCAGCAGTTCCCCTTTCCTCCACTCTCAGTGACTATCCTCCCCCACCTGCAGCAGCTCCCCTTTCCTCCACTCTCGGGACTATCCACCCCACACTCAGCAGTTCCCCTTTCCTCCACCCTCAGTGACTATCCTCCCCCACACTCAGCAGTTCTCCTTTCCTCCACTCTCAGTGACTATCCCCCCCACACTCAGCAGTTCCCCTTTCCTCCACTCTCAGTGACTACCCCACCCACACTCAGCAGTTCCCCTTTCCTCCACTCTTAGTGACTATCCTCCCCACACTCAGCAGTTCCCCTTTCCTCCACTCTCAGTGACTACCCCACCCACACTCAGCAGTTCCCCTTTGCTCCACTCTCGGTGACTATCCCCCCCACACTCAGCAGTTCCCCTTTGCTCCACTCTCGGTGACTATCCTCCCTCACACGCAGCAGCTCCCCTTTCCTCCACTCTCAGTGACTATCCACCCCCACACGCAGAGGTTCTCCTTTCCTCCACTCTCAGTGACTATCCACCCCACACTCAGCTAGTTCCCCTTTCCTCCACTCTCAGTGACTATCCTCCCCCACACTCAGCAGTTCCCCTTTCCTCCACTCTCAGTGACTATCCACCCCCACACGCAGCCCTTTCCCTTTCTTCCACTCTCAGTGACTATCCTCCCCCACCCGCAGCAGCTCCCCTTTCCTCCACTCTCAGTGACTATCCTCCCCCACACGCAGCAGCTGCCCTTTCCTTCACTCTCAGTAACTATCCTCCCCCACACGCAGCAGTTCCCCTTCCTCCACTCTCAGTGACTATCCAACCCACACTCAGCAGTTCCCTGTCCCTCCACTCTCAGTGACTATCCACCCCACACTCAGCAGTTTCCCTTTCTTCCACTCTCAGTGACTATCCCCCCCACACTCAGCAGTTCCCCTTTCCTCCACTCTCAGTGACTATCCCCCCCACACTCAGCTGTTCCCCTTTCCTCCACTCTCAGTGACTATCCTCCCCACACTCAGCAGTTCCCCTTTCCTCCACTCTCAGTGACTATCCCCCCCACACTCAGCAGTTCTCCTTTCCTCCACTGTCAGTGACTAACCTCTCCCACACGCAGCAGTTCCCCTTTCCTCCACTCTCAGTGACTATCCACCCCCACACGCAGCAGTTCCCCTTTCCTCCACTCTCAGTGACTATCCAACCCACACTCAGCAGTTCCCCTTTCCTCCACTCTCAGTGACTATCCCCCCACACTCAGCAGTTCCCCTTTCCTCCACTCTCAGTGACTATCCTCCCCACACTCAGCAGTTCCCCTTTCCTCCACTCTCAGTGACTATCCCCCCCACACTCAGCAGTTCCCCGTCCCTCCACTCTCAATGACTATCCTCCCCACACTCAGCAGTTCCCCTTTCCTCCACTCTCAGTGACTATCCTCTCCCACACTCAGCAGTTCTCCTTTCCTCCACTCTCAGTGACTATCCCCCCCACACTCAGCTGTTCCCCTTTCCTCCACTCTCAGTGACTATCCACCCCACACTCAGCAGTTCTCCTTTCCTCCACTCTCAGTGACTATCCTCCCCACACTCAGCAGTTCCCCTTTCCTCCACTCTCAGTGACTATCCTCCCCCACACTCAGCAGTTCCCCTTTCCTCCACTCTCAGTGACTACCCCCCCACACTCAGCAGTTCCCCTTTCCTCCACTCTCAGTGACTATCCTCCCCCACACTCAGCAGTTCCCCGACCCTCCACTCTCAGTGACTATCCTCCCCACACTCAGCAGTTTCCCTTTCTTCCACTCTCAGTGACTATCCTCCCCCACCCGCAGCAGCTGCCCTTTCCTTCACTCTCAGTAACTATCCTCCCCCACACGCAGCAGCTGCCCTTTCCTTCACTCTCAGTAACTATCCTCCCCCACACCCAGCAGTTCCCCTTCCTCCACTCTCAGTGACTATCCAACCCACACTCAGCAGTTCCCTGTCCCTCCACTCTCAGTGACTATCCACCCCACACTCAGCAGTTTCCCTTTCTTCCACTCTCAGTGACTATCCCCCCCACACTCAGCAGTTCCCCTTTCCTCCACTCTCAGTGACTATCCCCCCCCACACTCAGCTGTTCCCCTTTCCTCCACTCTCAGTGACTATCCTCCCCACACTCAGCAGTTCCCCTTTCCTCCACTCTCAGTGACTATCCCCCCCACACTCAGCAGTTCCCCGTCCCTCCACTCTCAGTGACTATCCTCCCCACACTCAGCAGTTCCCCTTTCCTCCACTCTCAGTGACTATCCTCCCCCACACTCAGCAGTTCCCCTTCCTCCACTCTCAGTGACTATCCAACCCACACTCAGCAGTTCCCTGTCCCTCCACTCTCAGTGACTATCCACCCCACACTCAGCAGTTTCCCTTTCTTCCACTCTCAGTGACTATCCCCCCCACACTCAGCAGTTCCCCTTTCCTCCACTCTCAGTGACTATCCCCCCCCACACTCAGCTGTTCCCCTTTCCTCCACTCTCAGTGACTATCCACCCCCACATTCAGCAGTTCCCCTTTCCTCCACTCTCAGTGACTATCCACCCCACACTCAGCAGTTCTCCTTTCCTCCACTCTCAGTGACTATCCTCTCCCACACGCAGCAGTTCCCCTTTCCTCCACTCTCAGTGACTATCCACCCCCACACGCAGCAGTTCCCCTTTCCTCCACTCTCAGTGACTATCCTCTCCCACACGCAGCAGTTCCCCTTTCCTCCACTCTCAGTGACTATCCTCTCCCACACGCAGCAGTTCTCCTTTCCTCCATTCTCAGTGACTATCCTCCCCCACACTCAGTTCTTCTTTCCTCCACTCTCAGTGATTATCCTCCCCACACTCAGCAGTTCCCCTTTCCTCCACTCTCTGTGACTATCCTCCTCCACACTCAGCAGTTCCCCTTTCCTCCACTCTCAGTGACTATCCACCCCCACACACAGCAGTTCTCCTTTCCTCCACTCTCAGTGACTATCCTCTCCCACACGCAGCAGTTCTCCTTTCCTCCATTCTCAGTGACTATCCTCCCCCACACTCAGTTCTTCTTTCCTCCACTCTCAGTGACTATCCTCCCCACACTCAGCAGCTCCCCTTTCCTCCACTCTCTGTGACTATCCTCCTCCACACTCAGCAGTTCCCCTTTCTTCCACTCTCAGTGACTATCCTCCCCCACACGAAGCAGATCCCCTTTCCTCCACTCTCGGGACTAGCCACCCCACACTCAGCAGTTCCCCGTCACTCCACTCTCAGTGACTATCCTCCCCACACTCAGCAGTTCCCCATTCCTCCACTCTCAGTGACTATCCTCCCCCACACTCAGCAGTTCCCCTTTCCTCCACTCTCAGTGACTATCCTCCCCCACACTCAGCAGTTCCCCTTTCCTCCACTCTCAGTGACTATCCTCCCCCACACCCAGCAGTTCCCCTTTCCTCCACTCTCAGTGACTATCCACCACCACACGCAGCAGTTTCCCTTTCTTCCACTCTCAGTGACTATCCTCCCCCACACTCAGCAGTTCCCCTTTCCTCCACTCTCAGTGACTATCCTCCCCCACACGCAGCAGCCCCCGTTTCCTCCACTCTCAGTGACTATCCTCCCCCAAACTCAGCAGTTCTCCTTTCCTCCACTCTGTTCCTATCCTCACACAAAAACAGCAGTTCCCCTTTCCTCCACTCTTAGTGACTATCCTCCCCACACTCAGCAGTTCCCCGTCCCTCCACTCTCAGTGACTATCCTCCCCCACACGCAGCAGCCCCCGTTTCCTCCACTCTCAATGACTATCCTCCCCCAAACTCAGCAGTTCTCCTTTCCTCCACTCTGTGACTATCCTCACCCAAACGCAGCAGTTCCCCTTTCCTCCAGTCTTAGTGACTATCCTCCCTACACTCAGCAGTTCACCTTTCCTCCACTCTCAGTGACTACCCCACCCACACTCAGCAGTTCCCCTTTCCTCCACTCTTAGTGACTATCCTCCCCACACTCAGCAGTTCCCCGTCCCTCCACTCTCAGTGACTATCCTCCCCCAAACTCAGCAGTTCCCCTTTCCTCCACTCTCAGTGACTATCCTCCCCCACCTGCAGCAGCTCCCCTTTCCTCCACTCTCGGGACTATCCACCCCACACTCAGCAGTTCCCCTTTCCTCCACCCTCAGTGACTATCCTCCCCCACACTCAGCAGTTCTCCTTTCCTCCACTCTCAGTGACTATCCCCCCCACACTCAGCAGTTCCCCTTTCCTCCACTCTCAGTGACTACCCCACCCACACTCAGCAGTTCCCCTTTCCTCCACTCTTAGTGACTATCCTCCCCACACTCAGCAGTTCCCCTTTCCTCCACTCTCAGTGACTACCCCACCCACACTCAGCAGTTCCCCTTTGCTCCACTCTCGGTGACTATCCCCCCCACACTCAGCAGTTCCCCTTTGCTCCACTCTCAGTGACTATCCTCCCTCACACGCAGCAGCTCCCCTTTCCTCCACTCTCAGTGACTATCCACCCCCACACGCAGAGGTTCTCCTTTCCTCCACTCTCAGTGACTATCCACCCCACACTCAGCTAGTTCCCCTTTCCTCCACTCTCAGTGACTATCCTCCCCCACACTCAGCAGTTCCCCTTTCCTCCACTCTCAGTGACTATCCACCCCCACACGCAGCCCTTTCCCTTTCTTCCACTCTCAGTGACTATCCTCCCCCACCCGCAGCAGCTCCCCTTTCCTCCACTCTCAGTGACTATCCTCCCCCACACGCAGCAGCTCCCCTTTCCTCCACTCTCAGTGACTATCCTCCCCCACACTCAGCAGTTCCCCTTTCCTCCACTCTCTGTGACTTTCCTCCCCCACACGCAGCAGCTCCCCTTTCCTCCACTCTCAGTGACTATCCACCCCCACACGCAGCAGTTTCCCTTTCTTCCACTCTCAGTGACTATCCTGCCCCACACTCAGCAGTTCCCCTTTCCTCCACTCTCAGTGACTATCCTCCCCCACACGCAGCAGCTCCCCTTTCCTCCACTCTCGGGACTATCCACCCCACACTCAGCAGTTCCCCTTTCCTCCACTCTCAGTGACTATCCATCCCCAAACGCAGAGGTTCTCCTTTCCTCCACTCTCAGTGACTATCCACCCCCACACGCAGAGGTTCTCCTTTCCTTCACTCTCAGTGACTATCCACCCCACACTCAGCAGTTCCCGTTTCCTCCACTCTCAGTGACTATCCCCCCCACACGCAACAGTTTCCCTTTCTTCCACTCTCAGTGACTATCCTCCCCCACCCGCAGCAGCTCCCCTTTCCTCCACTCTCAGTGACTATCCTCCCCCACACGCAGCAGCTCCTCTTTTCTCCACTCTCGGGACTATCCACCCCACACTCAGCAGTTCCCCTTTCCTCCACTCTCAGTGACTATCCACCCCCACATTCAGCAGTTCCCCTTTCCTCCACTCTCAGTGACTATCCACCCCACACTCAGCAGTTCTCCTTTCCTCCACTCTCAGTGACTATCCTCTCCCACACGCAGCAGTTCCCCTTTCCTCCACTCTCAGTGACTATCCACCCCCACACGCAGCAGTTCCCCTTTCCTCCACTCTCAGTGACTATCCTCTCCCACACGCAGCAGTTCCCCTTTCCTCCACTCTCAGTGACTATCCTCTCCCACACGCAGCAGTTCTCCTTTCCTCCATTCTCAGTGACTATCCTCCCCCACACTCAGTTCTTCTTTCCTCCACTCTCAGTGATTATCCTCCCCACACTCAGCAGTTCCCCTTTCCTCCACTCTCTGTGACTATCCTCCTCCACACTCAGCAGTTCCCCTTTCCTCCACTCTCAGTGACTATCCACCCCCACACACAGCAGTTCTCCTTTCCTCCACTCTCAGTGACTATCCTCTCCCACACGCAGCAGTTCTCCTTTCCTCCATTCTCAGTGACTATCCTCCCCCACACTCAGTTCTTCTTTCCTCCACTCTCAGTGACTATCCTCCCCACACTCAGCAGCTCCCCTTTCCTCCACTCTCTGTGACTATCCTCCTCCACACTCAGCAGTTCCCCTTTCTTCCACTCTCAGTGACTATCCTCCCCCACACGAAGCAGATCCCCTTTCCTCCACTCTCGGGACTATCCACCCCACACTCAGCAGTTCCCCGTCACTCCACTCTCAGTGACTATCCTCCCCACACTCAGCAGTTCCCCATTCCTCCACTCTCAGTGACTATCCTCCCCCACACTCAGCAGTTCCCCTTTCCTCCACTCTCAGTGACTATCCTCCCCCACACTCAGCAGTTCCCCTTTCCTCCACTCTCAGTGACTATCCTCCCCCACACCCAGCAGTTCCCCTTTCCTCCACTCTCAGTGACTATCCACCACCACACGCAGCAGTTTCCCTTTCTTCCACTCTCAGTGACTATCCTCCCCCACACTCAGCAGTTCCCCTTTCCTCCACTCTCAGTGACTATCCTCCCCCACACGCAGCAGCCCCCGTTTCCTCCACTCTCAGTGACTATCCTCCCCCAAACTCAGCAGTTCTCCTTTCCTCCACTCTGTTCCTATCCTCACCCAAACACAGCAGTTCCCCTTTCCTCCACTCTTAGTGACTATCCTCCCCACACTCAGCAGTTCCCCGTCCCTCCACTCTCAGTGACTATCCTCCCCCACACGCAGCAGCCCCCGTTTCCTCCACTCTCAATGACTATCCTGCCCCAAACTCAGCAGTTCTCCTTTCCTCCACTCTGTGACTATCCTCACCCAAACGCAGCAGTTCCCCTTTCCTCCAGTCTTAGTGACTATCCTCCCCACACTCAGCAGTTCACCTTTCCTCCACTCTCAGTGACTACCCCACCCACACTCAGCAGTTCCCCTTTCCTCCACTCTTAGTGACTATCCTCCCCACACTCAGCAGTTCCCCTTTCCTCCACTCTCAGTGACTATCCTCCCCCACCTGCAGCAGCTCCCCTTTCCTCCACTCTCGGGACTATCCACCCCACACTCAGCAGTTCCCCTTTCCTCCACCCTCAGTGACTATCCTCCCCCACACTCAGCAGTTCTCCTTTCCTCCACTCTCAGTGACTATCCCCCCCACACTCAGCAGTTCCCCTTTCCTCCACTCTCAGTGACTATCCTGCCCCACACTCAGCAGTTCCCCTTTCCTCCACTCTCAGTGACTATCCTCCCCCACACGCAGCAGCTCCCCTTTCCTCCACTCTCGGGACTATCCACCCCACACTCAGCAGTTCCCCTTTCCTCCACTCTCAGTGACTATCCTCCCCCACACGCAGCAGCCCCCGTTTCCTCCACTCTCAATGACTATCCTCCCCCAAACTCAGCAGTTCTCCTTTCCTCCACTCTGTGACTATCCTCACCCAAACGCAGCAGTTCCCCTTTCCTCCAGTCTTAGTGACTATCCTCCCTACACTCAGCAGTTCACCTTTCCTCCACTCTCAGTGACTACCCCACCCACACTCAGCAGTTCCCCTTTCCTCCACTCTTAGTGACTATCCTCCCCACACTCAGCAGTTCCCCGTTCCTCCACTCTCAGTGACTATCCTCCCCCAAACTCAGCAGTTCCCCTTTCCTCCACTCTCAGTGACTATCCTCCCCCACCTGCAGCAGCTCCCCTTTCCTCCACTCTCGGGACTATCCACCCCACACTCAGCAGTTCCCCTTTCCTCCACCCTCAGTGACTATCCTCCCCCACACTCAGCAGTTCTCCTTTCCTCCACTCTCAGTGACTATCCCCCCCACACTCAGCAGTTCCCCTTTCCTCCACTCTCAGTGACTACCCCACCCACACTCAGCAGTTCCCCTTTCCTCCACTCTTAGTGACTATCCTCCCCACACTCAGCAGTTCCCCTTTCCTCCACTCTCAGTGACTACCCCACCCACACTCAGCAGTTCCCCTTTGCTCCACTCTCGGTGACTATCCCCCCCACACTCAGCAGTTCCCCTTTGCTCCACTCTCGGTGACTATCCTCCCTCACACGCAGCAGCTCCCCTTTCCTCCACTCTCAGTGACTATCCACCCCCACACGCAGAGGTTCTCCTTTCCTCCACTCTCAGTGACTATCCACCCCACACTCAGCTAGTTCCCCTTTCCTCCACTCTCAGTGACTATCCTCCCCCACACTCAGCAGTTCCCCTTTCCTCCACTCTCAGTGACTATCCACCCCCACACGCAGCCCTTTCCCTTTCTTCCACTCTCAGTGACTATCCTCCCCCACCCGCAGCAGCTCCCCTTTCCTCCACTCTCAGTGACTATCCTCCCCCACACGCAGCAGCTGCCCTTTCCTTCACTCTCAGTAACTATCCTCCCCCACACGCAGCAGTTCCCCTTCCTCCACTCTCAGTGACTATCCAACCCACACTCAGCAGTTCCCTGTCCCTCCACTCTCAGTGACTATCCACCCCACACTCAGCAGTTTCCCTTTCTTCCACTCTCAGTGACTATCCCCCCCACACTCAGCAGTTCCCCTTTCCTCCACTCTCAGTGACTATCCCCCCCCACACTCAGCTGTTCCCCTTTCCTCCACTCTCAGTGACTATCCTCCCCACACTCAGCAGTTCCCCTTTCCTCCACTCTCAGTGACTATCCCCCCCACACTCAGCAGTTCTCCTTTCCTCCACTGTCAGTGACTAACCTCTCCCACACGCAGCAGTTCCCCTTTCCTCCACTCTCAGTGACTATCCACCCCCACACGCAGCAGTTCCCCTTTCCTCCACTCTCAGTGACTATCCAACCCACACTCAGCAGTTCCCCTTTCCTCCACTCTCAGTGACTATCCCCCCACACTCAGCAGTTCCCCTTTCCTCCACTCTCAGTGACTATCCTCCCCACACTCAGCAGTTCCCCTTTCCTCCACTCTCAGTGACTATCCCCCCCACACTCAGCAGTTCCCCGTCCCTCCACTCTCAGTGACTATCCTCCCCACACTCAGCAGTTCCCCTTTCCTCCACTCTCAGTGACTATCCTCTCCCACACTCAGCAGTTCTCCTTTCCTCCACTCTCAGTGACTATCCCCCCCACACTCAGCTGTTCCCCTTTCCTCCACTCTCAGTGACTATCCACCCCACACTCAGCAGTTCTCCTTTCCTCCACTCTCAGTGACTATCCTCCCCACACTCAGCAGTTCCCCTTTCCTCCACTCTCAGTGACTATCCTCCCCCACACTCAGCAGTTCCCCTTTCCTCCACTCTCAGTGACTACCCCCCCACACTCAGCAGTTCCCCTTTCCTCCACTCTCAGTGACTATCCTCCCCCACACTCAGCAGTTCCCCGACCCTCCACTCTCAGTGACTATCCTCCCCACACTCAGCAGTTTCCCTTTCTTCCACTCTCAGTGACTATCCTCCCCCACCCGCAGCAGCTGCCCTTTCCTTCACTCTCAGTAACTATCCTCCCCCACACGCAGCAGCTGCCCTTTCCTTCACTCTCAGTAACTATCCTCCCCCACACCCAGCAGTTCCCCTTCCTCCACTCTCAGTGACTATCCAACCCACACTCAGCAGTTCCCTGTCCCTCCACTCTCAGTGACTATCCACCCCACACTCAGCAGTTTCCCTTTCTTCCACTCTCAGTGACTATCCCCCCCACACTCAGCAGTTCCCCTTTCCTCCACTCTCAGTGACTATCCCCCCCCCACACTCAGCTGTTCCCCTTTCCTCCACTCTCAGTGACTATCCTCCCCACACTCAGAAGTTCCCCTTTCCTCCACTCTCAGTGACTATCCCCCCCACACTCAGCAGTTCCCCGTCCCTCCACTCTCAGTGACTATCCTCCCCACACTCAGCAGTTCCCCTTTCCTCCACTCTCAGTGACTATCCTCCCCCACACTCAGCAGTTCCCCTTCCTCCACTCTCAGTGACTATCCAACCCACACTCAGCAGTTCCCTGTCCCTCCACTCTCAGTGACTATCCACCCCACACTCAGCAGTTTCCCTTTCTTCCACTCTCAGTGACTATCCCCCCCACACTCAGCAGTTCCCCTTTCCTCCACTCTCAGTGACTATCCCCCCCCACACTCAGCTGTTCCCCTTTCCTCCACTCTCAGTGACTATCCACCCCCACATTCAGCAGTTCCCCTTTCCTCCACTCTCAGTGACTATCCACCCCACACTCAGCAGTTCTCCTTTCCTCCACTCTCAGTGACTATCCTCTCCCACACGCAGCAGTTCCCCTTTCCTCCACTCTCAGTGACTATCCACCCCCACACGCAGCAGTTCCCCTTTCCTCCACTCTCAGTGACTATCCTCTCCCACACGCAGCAGTTCCCCTTTCCTCCACTCTCAGTGACTATCCTCTCCCACACGCAGCAGTTCTCCTTTCCTCCATTCTCAGTGACTATCCTCCCCCACACTCAGTTCTTCTTTCCTCCACTCTCAGTGATTATCCTCCCCACACTCAGCAGTTCCCCTTTCCTCCACTCTCTGTGACTATCCTCCTCCACACTCAGCAGTTCCCCTTTCCTCCACTCTCAGTGACTATCCACCCCCACACACAGCAGTTCTCCTTTCCTCCACTCTCAGTGACTATCCTCTCCCACACGCAGCAGTTCTCCTTTCCTCCATTCTCAGTGACTATCCTCCCCCACACTCAGTTCTTCTTTCCTCCACTCTCAGTGACTATCCTCCCCACACTCAGCAGCTCCCCTTTCCTCCACTCTCTGTGACTATCCTCCTCCACACTCAGCAGTTCCCCTTTCTTCCACTCTCAGTGACTATCCTCCCCCACACGAAGCAGATCCCCTTTCCTCCACTCTCGGGACTAGCCACCCCACACTCAGCAGTTCCCTGTCACTCCACTCTCAGTGACTATCCTCCCCACACTCAGCAGTTCCCCATTCCTCCACTCTCAGTGACTATCCTCCCCCACACTCAGCAGTTCCCCTTTCCTCCACTCTCAGTGACTATCCTCCCCCACACTCAGCAGTTCCCCTTTCCTCCACTCTCAGTGACTATCCTCCCCCACACCCAGCAGTTCCCCTTTCCTCCACTCTCAGTGACTATCCACCACCACACGCAGCAGTTTCCCTTTCTTCCACTCTCAGTGACTATCCTCCCCCACACTCAGCAGTTCCCCTTTCCTCCACTCTCAGTGACTATCCTCCCCCACACGCAGCAGCCCCCGTTTCCTCCACTCTCAGTGACTATCCTCCCCCAAACTCAGCAGTTCTCCTTTCCTCCACTCTGTTCCTATCCTCACCCAAAAACAGCAGTTCCCCTTTCCTCCACTCTTAGTGACTATCCTCCCCACACTCAGCAGTTCCCCGTCCCTCCACTCTCAGTGACTATCCTCCCCCACACGCAGCAGCCCCCGTTTCCTCCACTCTCAATGACTATCCTCCCCCAAACTCAGCAGTTCTCCTTTCCTCCACTCTGTGACTATCCTCACCCAAACGCAGCAGTTCCCCTTTCCTCCAGTCTTAGTGACTATCCTCCCTACACTCAGCAGTTCACCTTTCCTCCACTCTCAGTGACTACCCCACCCACACTCAGCAGTTCCCCTTTCCTCCACTCTTAGTGACTATCCTCCCCACACTCAGCAGTTCCCCGTCCCTCCACTCTCAGTGACTATCCTCCCCCAAACTCAGCAGTTCCCCTTTCCTCCACTCTCAGTGACTATCCTCCCCCACCTGCAGCAGCTCCCCTTTCCTCCACTCTCGGGACTATCCACCCCACACTCAGCAGTTCCCCTTTCCTCCACCCTCAGTGACTATCCTCCCCCACACTCAGCAGTTCTCCTTTCCTCCACTCTCAGTGACTATCCCCCCCACACTCAGCAGTTCCCCTTTCCTCCACTCTCAGTGACTACCCCACCCACACTCAGCAGTTCCCCTTTCCTCCACTCTTAGTGACTATCCTCCCCACACTCAGCAGTTCCCCTTTCCTCCACTCTCAGTGACTACCCCACCCACACTCAGCAGTTCCCCTTTGCTCCACTCTCGGTGACTATCCCCCCCACACTCAGCAGTTCCCCTTTGCTCCACTCTCGGTGACTATCCTCCCTCACACGCAGCAGCTCCCCTTTCCTCCACTCTCAGTGACTATCCACCCCCACACGCAGAGGTTCTCCTTTCCTCCACTCTCAGTGACTATCCACCCCACACTCAGCTAGTTCCCCTTTCCTCCACTCTCAGTGACTATCCTCCCCCACACTCAGCAGTTCCCCTTTCCTCCACTCTCAGTGACTATCCACCCCCACACGCAGCCCTTTCCCTTTCTTCCACTCTCAGTGACTATCCTCCCCCACCCGCAGCAGCTCCCCTTTCCTCCACTCTCAGTGACTATCCTCCCCCACACGCAGCTGCTCCCCTTTCCTCCACTCTCAGTGACTATCCTCCCCCACACTCAGCAGTTCCCCTTTCCTCCACTCTCTGTGACTTTACTCCCCCACACGCAGCAGCTCCCCTTTCCTCCACTCTCAGTGACTATCCACCCCCACACGCAGCAGTTTCCCTTTCTTCCACTCTCAGTGACTATCCTGCCCCACACTCAGCAGTTCCCCTTTCCTCCACTCTCAGTGACTATCCTCCCCCACACGCAGCAGCTCCCCTTTCCTCCACTCTCGGGACTATCCACCCCACACTCAGCAGTTCCCCTTTCCTCCACTCTCAGTGACTATCCATCCCCAAACGCAGAGGTTCTCCTTTCCTCCACTCTCAGTGACTATCCTCCCCCACCCGCAGCAGCTCCCCTTTCCTCCACTCTCAGTGACTATCCTCCCCCACACTCAGCAGTTCCCCTTTCCTCCACTCTCAGTGACTATCCACCCCCACACGCAGCCCTTTCCCTTTCTTCCACTCTCAGTGACTATCCTCCCCCACCCGCAGCAGCTCCCCTTTCCTCCACTCTCAGTGACTATCCTCCCCCACACGCAGCAGCTGCCCTTTCCTTCACTCTCAGTAACTATCCTCCCCCACACGCAGCAGTTCCCCTTCCTCCACTCTCAGTGACTATCCAACCCACACTCAGCAGTTCCCTGTCCCTCCACTCTCAGTGACTATCCACCCCACACTCAGCAGTTTCCCTTTCTTCCACTCTCAGTGACTATCCCCCCCACACTCAGCAGTTCCCCTTTCCTCCACTCTCAGTGACTATCCCCCCCCACACTCAGCTGTTCCCCTTTCCTCCACTCTCAGTGACTATCCTCCCCACACTCAGCAGTTCCCCTTTCCTCCACTCTCAGTGACTATCCCCCCCACACTCAGCAGTTCTCCTTTCCTCCACTGTCAGTGACTAACCTCTCCCACACGCAGCAGTTCCCCTTTCCTCCACTCTCAGTGACTATCCACCCCCACACGCAGCAGTTCCCCTTTCCTCCACTCTCAGTGACTATCCAACCCACACTCAGCAGTTCCCCTTTCCTCCACTCTCAGTGACTATCCCCCCACACTCAGCAGTTCCCCTTTCCTCCACTCTCAGTGACTATCCTCCCCACACTCAGCAGTTCCCCTTTCCTCCACTCTCAGTGACTATCCCCCCCACACTCAGCAGTTCCCCGTCCCTCCACTCTCAGTGACTATCCTCCCCACACTCAGCAGTTCCCCTTTCCTCCACTCTCAGTGACTATCCTCTCCCACACTCAGCAGTTCTCCTTTCCTCCACTCTCAGTGACTATCCCCCCCACACTCAGCTGTTCCCCTTTCCTCCACTCTCAGTGACTATCCACCCCACACTCAGCAGTTCTCCTTTCCTCCACTCTCAGTGACTATCCTCCCCACACTCAGCAGTTCCCCTTTCCTCCACTCTCAGTGACTATCCTCCCCCACACTCAGCAGTTCCCCTTTCCTCCACTCTCAGTGACTACCCCCCCACACTCAGCAGTTCCCCTTTCCTCCACTCTCAGTGACTATCCTCCCCCACACTCAGCAGTTCCCCGACCCTCCACTCTCAGTGACTATCCTCCCCACACTCAGCAGTTTCCCTTTCTTCCACTCTCAGTGACTATCCTCCCCCACCCGCAGCAGCTGCCCTTTCCTTCACTCTCAGTAACTATCCTCCCCCACACGCAGCAGCTGCCCTTTCCTTCACTCTCAGTAACTATCCTCCCCCACACCCAGCAGTTCCCCTTCCTCCACTCTCAGTGACTATCCAACCCACACTCAGCAGTTCCCTGTCCCTCCACTCTCAGTGACTATCCACCCCACACTCAGCAGTTTCCCTTTCTTCCACTCTCAGTGACTATCCCCCCCACACTCAGCAGTTCCCCTTTCCTCCACTCTCAGTGACTATCCCCCCCCACACTCAGCTGTTCCCCTTTCCTCCACTCTCAGTGACTATCCTCCCCACACTCAGCAGTTCCCCTTTCCTCCACTCTCAGTGACTATCCCCCCCACACTCAGCAGTTCCCCGTCCCTCCACTCTCAGTGACTATCCTCCCCACACTCAGCAGTTCCCCTTTCCTCCACTCTCAGTGACTATCCTCCCCCACACTCAGCAGTTCCCCTTCCTCCACTCTCAGTGACTATCCAACCCACACTCAGCAGTTCCCTGTCCCTCCACTCTCAGTGACTATCCACCCCACACTCAGCAGTTTCCCTTTCTTCCACTCTCAGTGACTATCCCCCCCACACTCAGCAGTTCCCCTTTCCTCCACTCTCAGTGACTATCCCCCCCCACACTCAGCTGTTCCCCTTTCCTCCACTCTCAGTGACTATCCACCCCCACATTCAGCAGTTCCCCTTTCCTCCACTCTCAGTGACTATCCACCCCACACTCAGCAGTTCTCCTTTCCTCCACTCTCAGTGACTATCCTCTCCCACACGCAGCAGTTCCCCTTTCCTCCACTCTCAGTGACTATCCACCCCCACACGCAGCAGTTCCCCTTTCCTCCACTCTCAGTGACTATCCTCTCCCACACGCAGCAGTTCCCCTTTCCTCCACTCTCAGTGACTATCCTCTCCCACACGCAGCAGTTCTCCTTTCCTCCATTCTCAGTGACTATCCTCCCCCACACTCAGTTCTTCTTTCCTCCACTCTCAGTGATTATCCTCCCCACACTCAGCAGTTCCCCTTTCCTCCACTCTCTGTGACTATCCTCCTCCACACTCAGCAGTTCCCCTTTCCTCCACTCTCAGTGACTATCCACCCCCACACACAGCAGTTCTCCTTTCCTCCACTCTCAGTGACTATCCTCTCCCACACGCAGCAGTTCTCCTTTCCTCCATTCTCAGTGACTATCCTCCCCCACACTCAGTTCTTCTTTCCTCCACTCTCAGTGACTATCCTCCCCACACTCAGCAGCTCCCCTTTCCTCCACTCTCTGTGACTATCCTCCTCCACACTCAGCAGTTCCCCTTTCTTCCACTCTCAGTGACTATCCTCCCCCACACGAAGCAGATCCCCTTTCCTCCACTCTCGGGACTAGCCACCCCACACTCAGCAGTTCCCCGTCACTCCACTCTCAGTGACTATCCTCCCCACACTCAGCAGTTCCCCATTCCTCCACTCTCAGTGACTATCCTCCCCCACACTCAGCAGTTCCCCTTTCCTCCACTCTCAGTGACTATCCTCCCCCACACTCAGCAGTTCCCCTTTCCTCCACTCTCAGTGACTATCCTCCCCCACACCCAGCAGTTCCCCTTTCCTCCACTCTCAGTGACTATCCACCACCACACGCAGCAGTTTCCCTTTCTTCCACTCTCAGTGACTATCCTCCCCCACACTCAGCAGTTCTCCTTTCCTCCACTCTCAGTGACTATCCTCCCCCACACGCAGCAGCCCCCGTTTCCTCCACTCTCAGTGACTATCCTCCCCCAAACTCAGCAGTTCTCCTTTCCTCCACTCTGTTCCTATCCTCACCCAAAAACAGCAGTTCCCCTTTCCTCCACTCTTAGTGACTATCCTCCCCACACTCAGCAGTTCCCCGTCCCTCCACTCTCAGTGACTATCCTCCCCCACACGCAGCAGCCCCCGTTTCCTCCACTCTCAATGACTATCCTCCCCCAAACTCAGCAGTTCTCCTTTCCTCCACTCTGTGACTATCCTCACCCAAACGCAGCAGTTCCCCTTTCCTCCAGTCTTAGTGACTATCCTCCCTACACTCAGCAGTTCACCTTTCCTCCACTCTCAGTGACTACCCCACCCACACTCAGCAGTTCCCCTTTCCTCCACTCTTAGTGACTATCCTCCCCACACTCAGCAGTTCCCCGTCCCTCCACTCTCAGTGACTATCCTCCCCCAAACTCAGCAGTTCCCCTTTCCTCCACTCTCAGTGACTATCCTCCCCCACCTGCAGCAGCTCCCCTTTCCTCCACTCTCGGGACTATCCACCCCACACTCAGCAGTTCCCCTTTCCTCCACCCTCAGTGACTATCCTCCCCCACACTCAGCAGTTCTCCTTTCCTCCACTCTCAGTGACTATCCCCCCCACACTCAGCAGTTCCCCTTTCCTCCACTCTCAGTGACTACCCCACCCACACTCAGCAGTTCCCCTTTCCTCCACTCTTAGTGACTATCCTCCCCACACTCAGCAGTTCCCCTTTCCTCCACTCTCAGTGACTACCCCACCCACACTCAGCAGTTCCCCTTTGCTCCACTCTCGGTGACTATCCCCCCCACACTCAGCAGTTCCCCTTTGCTCCACTCTCGGTGACTATCCTCCCTCACACGCAGCAGCTCCCCTTTCCTCCACTCTCAGTGACTATCCACCCCCACACGCAGAGGTTCTCCTTTCCTCCACTCTCAGTGACTATCCACCCCACACTCAGCTAGTTCCCCTTTCCTCCACTCTCAGTGACTATCCTCCCCCACACTCAGCAGTTCCCCTTTCCTCCACTCTCAGTGACTATCCACCCCCACATGCAGCCCTTTCCCTTTCTTCCACTCTCAGTGACTATCCTCCCCCACCCGCAGCAGCTCCCCTTTCCTCCACTCTCAGTGACTATCCTCCCCCACACGCAGCAGCTCCCCTTTCCTCCACTCTCAGTGACTATCCTCCCCCACACTCAGCAGTTCCCCTTTCCTCCACTCTCTGTGACTTTCCTCCCCCACACGCAGCAGCTCCCCTTTCCTCCACTCTCAGTGACTATCCACCCCCACACGCAGCAGTTTCCCTTTCTTCCACTCTCAGTGACTATCCTGCCCCACACTCAGCAGTTCCCCTTTCCTCCACTCTCAGTGACTATCCTCCCCCACACGCAGCAGCTCCCCTTTCCTCCACTCTCGGGACTATCCACCCCACACTCAGCAGTTCCCCTTTCCTCCACTCTCAGTGACTATCCATCCCCAAACGCAGAGGTTCTCCTTTCCTCCACTCTCAGTGACTATCCACCCCCACACGCAGAGGTTCTCCTTTCCTTCACTCTCAGTGACTATCCACCCCACACTCAGCAGTTCCCGTTTCCTCCACTCTCAGTGACTATCCCCCCCACACGCAACAGTTTCCCTTTCTTCCACTCTCAGTGACTATCCTCCCCCACCCGCAGCAGCTCCCCTTTCCTCCACTCTCAGTGACTATCCTCCCCCACACGCAGCAGCTCCTCTTTTCTCCACTCTCGGGACTATCCACCCCACACTCAGCAGTTCCCCTTTCCTCCACTCTCAGTGACTATCCACCCCCACATTCAGCAGTTCCCCTTTCCTCCACTCTCAGTGACTATCCACCCCACACTCAGCAGTTCTCCTTTCCTCCACTCTCAGTGACTATCCTCTCCCACACGCAGCAGTTCCCCTTTCCTCCACTCTCAGTGACTATCCACCCCCACACGCAGCAGTTCCCCTTTCCTCCACTCTCAGTGACTATCCTCTCCCACACGCAGCAGTTCCCCTTTCCTCCACTCTCAGTGACTATCCTCTCCCACACGCAGCAGTTCTCCTTTCCTCCATTCTCAGTGACTATCCTCCCCCACACTCAGTTCTTCTTTCCTCCACTCTCAGTGATTATCCTCCCCACACTCAGCAGTTCCCCTTTCCTCCACTCTCTGTGACTATCCTCCTCCACACTCAGCAGTTCCCCTTTCCTCCACTCTCAGTGACTATCCACCCCCACACACAGCAGTTCTCCTTTCCTCCACTCTCAGTGACTATCCTCTCCCACACGCAGCAGTTCTCCTTTCCTCCATTCTCAGTGACTATCCTCCCCCACACTCAGTTCTTCTTTCCTCCACTCTCAGTGACTATCCTCCCCACACTCAGCAGCTCCCCTTTCCTCCACTCTCTGTGACTATCCTCCTCCACACTCAGCAGTTCCCCTTTCTTCCACTCTCAGTGACTATCCTCCCCCACACGAAGCAGATCCCCTTTCCTCCACTCTCGGGACTATCCACCCCACACTCAGCAGTTCCCCGTCACTCCACTCTCAGTGACTATCCTCCCCACACTCAGCAGTTCCCCATTCCTCCACTCTCAGTGACTATCCTCCCCCACACTCAGCAGTTCCCCTTTCCTCCACTCTCAGTGACTATCCTCCCCCACACTCAGCAGTTCCCCTTTCCTCCACTCTCAGTGACTATCCTCCCCCACACCCAGCAGTTCCCCTTTCCTCCACTCTCAGTGACTATCCACCACCACACGCAGCAGTTTCCCTTTCTTCCACTCTCAGTGACTATCCTCCCCCACACTCAGCAGTTCCCCTTTCCTCCACTCTCAGTGACTATCCTCCCCCACACGCAGCAGCCCCCGTTTCCTCCACTCTCAGTGACTATCCTCCCCCAAACTCAGCAGTTCTCCTTTCCTCCACTCTGTTCCTATCCTCACCCAAACACAGCAGTTCCCCTTTCCTCCACTCTTAGTGACTATCCTCCCCACACTCAGCAGTTCCCCGTCCCTCCACTCTCAGTGACTATCCTCCCCCACACGCAGCAGCCCCCGTTTCCTCCACTCTCAATGACTATCCTCCCCCAAACTCAGCAGTTCTCCTTTCCTCCACTCTGTGACTATCCTCACCCAAACGCAGCAGTTCCCCTTTCCTCCAGTCTTAGTGACTATCCTCCCCACACTCAGCAGTTCACCTTTCCTCCACTCTCAGTGACTACCCCACCCACACTCAGCAGTTCCCCTTTCCTCCACTCTTAGTGACTATCCTCCCCACACTCAGCAGTTCCCCGTCCCTCCACTCTCAGTGACTATCCTCCCCCAAACTCAGCAGTTCCCCTTTCCTCCACTCTCAGTGACTATCCTCCCCCACCTGCAGCAGCTCCCCTTTCCTCCACTCTCGGGACTATCCACCCCACACTCAGCAGTTCCCCTTTCCTCCACCCTCAGTGACTATCCTCCCCCACACTCAGCAGTTCTCCTTTCCTCCACTCTCAGTGACTATCCCCCCCACACTCAGCAGTTCCCCTTTCCTCCACTCTCAGTGACTATCCTGCCCCACACTCAGCAGTTCCCCTTTCCTCCACTCTCAGTGACTATCCTCCCCCACACGCAGCAGCTCCCCTTTCCTCCACTCTCGGGACTATCCACCCCACACTCAGCAGTTCCCCTTTCCTCCACTCTCAGTGACTATCCATCCCCAAACGCAGAGGTTCTCCTTTCCTCCACTCTCAGTGACTATCCACCCCCACACGCAGAGGTTCTCCTTTCCTTCACTCTCAGTGACTATCCACCCCACACTCAGCAGTTCCCGTTTCCTCCACTCTCAGTGACTATCCCCCCCACACGCAACAGTTTCCCTTTCTTCCACTCTCAGTGACTATCCTCCCCCACCCGCAGCAGCTCCCCTTTCCTCCACTCTCAGTGACTATCCTCCCCCACACGCAGCAGCTCCCCTTTTCTCCACTCTCGGGACTATCCACCCCACACTCAGCAGTTCCCCTTTCCTCCACTCTCAGTGACTATCCACCCCCACATTCAGCAGTTCCCCTTTCCTCCACTCTCAGTGACTATCCACCCCACACTCAGCAGTTCTCCTTTCCTCCACTCTCAGTGACTATCCTCTCCCACACGCAGCAGTTCCCCTTTCCTCCACTCTCAGTGACTATCCACCCCCACACGCAGCAGTTCCCCTTTCCTCCACTCTCAGTGACTATCCTCTCCCACACGCAGCAGTTCCCCTTTCCTCCACTCTCAGTGACTATCCTCTCCCACACGCAGCAGTTCTCCTTTCCTCCATTCTCAGTGACTATCCTCCCCCACACTCAGTTCTTCTTTCCTCCACTCTCAGTGATTATCCTCCCCACACTCAGCAGTTCCCCTTTCCTCCACTCTCTGTGACTATCCTCCTCCACACTCAGCAGTTCCCCTTTCCTCCACTCTCAGTGACTATCCACCCCCACACACAGCAGTTCTCCTTTCCTCCACTCTCAGTGACTATCCTCTCCCACACGCAGCAGTTCTCCTTTCCTCCATTCTCAGTGACTATCCTCCCCCACACTCAGTTCTTCTTTCCTCCACTCTCAGTGACTATCCTCCCCACACTCAGCAGCTCCCCTTTCCTCCACTCTCTGTGACTATCCTCCTCCACACTCAGCAGTTCCCCTTTCTTCCACTCTCAGTGACTATCCTCCCCCACACGAAGCAGATCCCCTTTCCTCCACTCTCGGGACTATCCACCCCACACTCAGCAGTTCCCCGTCACTCCACTCTCAGTGACTATCCTCCCCACACTCAGCAGTTCCCCATTCCTCCACTCTCAGTGACTATCCTCCCCCACACTCAGCAGTTCCCCTTTCCTCCACTCTCAGTGACTATCCTCCCCCACACTCAGCAGTTCCCCTTTCCTCCACTCTCAGTGACTATCCTCCCCCACACCCAGCAGTTCCCCTTTCCTCCACTCTCAGTGACTATCCACCACCACACGCAGCAGTTTCCCTTTCTTCCACTCTCAGTGACTATCCTCCCCCACACTCAGCAGTTCCCCTTTCCTCCACTCTCAGTGACTATCCTCCCCCACACGCAGCAGCCCCCGTTTCCTCCACTCTCAGTGACTATCCTCCCCCAAACTCAGCAGTTCTCCTTTCCTCCACTCTGTTCCTATCCTCACCCAAACACAGCAGTTCCCCTTTCCTCCACTCTTAGTGACTATCCTCCCCACACTCAGCAGTTCCCCGTCCCTCCACTCTCAGTGACTATCCTCCCCCACACGCAGCAGCCCCCGTTTCCTCCACTCTCAATGACTATCCTCCCCCACACTCAGCAGTTCCCCTTTCCTCCACTCTTAGTGACTATCCTCCCCACACTCAGCAGTTCCCCGTCCCTCCACTCTCAGTGACTATCCTCCCCCAAACTCAGCAGTTCCCCTTTCCTCCACTCTCAGTGACTATCCTCCCCCACCTGCAGCAGCTCCCCTTTCCTCCACTCTCGGGACTATCCACCCCACACTCAGCAGTTCCCCTTTCCTCCACCCTCAGTGACTATCCTCCCCCACACTCAGCAGTTCTCCTTTCCTCCACTCTCAGTGACTATCCCCCCCACACTCAGCAGTTCCCCTTTCCTCCACTCTCAGTGACTACCCCACCCACACTCAGCAGTTCCCCTTTCCTCCACTCTTAGTGACTATCCTCCCCACACTCAGCAGTTCCCCTTTCCTCCACTCTCAGTGACTACCCCACCCACACTCAGCAGTTCCCCTTTGCTCCACTCTCGGTGACTATCCCCCCCACACTCAGCAGTTCCCCTTTGCTCCACTCTCGGTGACTATCCTCCCTCACACGCAGCAGCTCCCCTTTCCTCCACTCTCAGTGACTATCCACCCCCACACGCAGAGGTTCTCCTTTCCTCCACTCTCAGTGACTATCCACCCCACACTCAGCTAGTTCCCCTTTCCTCCACTCTCAGTGACTATCCACCCCCACACGCAGCCCTTTCCCTTTCTTCCACTCTCAGTGACTATCCTCCCCCACCCGCAGCAGTTCCCCTTTCCTCCACTCTCAGTGACTATCCACCCCCACACGCAGCCCTTTCCCTTTCTTCCACTCTCAGTGACTATCCTCCCCCACCCGCAGCAGCTCCCCTTTCCTCCACTCTCAGTGACTATCCTCCCCCACACGCAGCAGCTCCCCTTTCCTCCACTCTCAGTGACTATCCTCCCCCACACTCAGCAGTTCCCCTTTCCTCCACTCTCTGTGACTTTCCTCCCCCACACGCAGCAGCTCCCCTTTCCTCCACTCTCGGGACTATCCACCCCACACTCAGCAGCTCCCCTTTCCTCCACTCTCAGTGACTATCCTCCCCCACATGCAGCAGTTCCCCTTTCCTCCACTCTCAGTGACTATCCACCCCCACACGCAGCAGTTCTCCTTTCCTCCATTCTCAGTGACTATCCTCCCCACACTCAGCAGTTCCCCGTCCCTCCACTCTCAGTGACTATCCTCCCCCACACGCAGCAGCTCCCCTTTCCTCCACTATCGGGACTATCCTCTCCCACACGCAGCAGCTCCCCTTTCCTCCACTCTCAGTGACTATCCTCACCCACACTCAGCAGTTCTCCT
Organism: Ambystoma mexicanum; assembly: GCF_040938575.1. NCBI lineage: Eukaryota > Metazoa > Chordata > Amphibia > Caudata > Ambystomatidae > Ambystoma > Ambystoma mexicanum. Next base: position 28,431,000 of record NC_090931.1, read on the forward strand.
GTACTTCACTCTCAGTGACTATCCTCCCCCAATCTCAGCAGTTCCACTTTCCTCCACTCTCAGTGAATATCCTCCCCCAAACTCAGCAGTTCTCCTTTCCTCCACTCTGTGACTATCCTCACCCAAACGCAGCAGTTCCCCTTTCCTCCAGTCTTAGTGACTATCCTCCCCACACTCAGAAGTTCACCTTTCCTCCACTCTCAGTGACTACCCCACCCACACTCAGCAGTTCCCCTTTCCTCCACTCTTAGTGACTATCCTCCCCACACTCAGCTGTTCCCCGTCCCTCCACTCTCAGTGACTATCCTCCCCCAAACTCAGCAGTTCCCCTTTCCTCCACTCTCAGTGACTATCCTCCCCCACCTGCAGCAGCGCCCCTTTCCTCCACTCTCGGGACTATCCACCCCACACTCAGCAGTTCCCCTTTCCTCCACTCTCAGTGAATATCCTCCCCCAAACTCAGCAGTTCTCCTTTCCTCCACTCTGTGACTATCCTCACCCAAACGCAGCAGTTCCCCTTTCCTCCAGTCTTAGTGACTATCCTCCCCACACTCAGCAGTTCACCTTTCCTCCACTCTCAGTGACTATCCCACCCACACTCAGCAGTTCCCCTTTCCTCCACTCTTAGTGACTATCCTCCCCACACTCAGCAGTTCCCCGTCCCTCCACTCTCAGTGACTATCCTCCCCCAAACTCAGCAGTTCCCCTTTCCTCCACTCTCAGTGACTATCCTCCCCCACCTGCAGCAGCTCCCCTTTCCTCCACTCTCGGGACTATCCACCCCACACTCAGCAGTTCCCCTTTCCTCCACCCTCAGTGACTATCCTCCCCCACACTCAGCAGTTCTCCTTTCCTCCACTCTCAGTGACTATCCCCCCCACACTCAGCAGTTCCCCTTTCCTCCACTCTCAGTGACTACCCCACCCACACTCAGCAGTTCCCCTTTCCTCCACTCTTAGTGACTATCCTCCCCACACTCAGCTGTTCCCCGTCCCTCCACTCTCAGTGACTATCCTCCCCCAAACTCAGCAGTTCCCCTTTCCTCCACTCTCAGTGACTATCCTCCCCCACCTGCAGCAGCGCCCCTTTCCTCCACTCTCGGGACTATCCACCCCACACTCAGCAGTTCCCCTTTCCTCCACTCTCAGTGAATATCCTCCCCCAAACTCAGCAGTTCTCCTTTCCTCCACTCTGTGACTATCCTCACCCAAACGCAGCAGTTCCCCTTTCCTCCAGTCTTAGTGACTATCCTCCCCACACTCAGCAGTTCACCTTTCCTCCACTCTCAGTGACTATCCCACCCACACTCAGCAGTTCCCCTTTCCTCCACTCTTAGTGACTATCCTCCCCACACTCAGCAGTTCCCCGTCCCTCCACTCTCAGTGACTATCCTCCCCCAAACTCAGCAGTTCCCCTTTCCTCCACTCTCAGTGACTATCCTCCCCCACCTGCAGCAGCTCCCCTTTCCTCCACTCTCGGGACTATCCACCCCACACTCAGCAGTTCCCCTTTCCTCCACCCTCAGTGACTATCCTCCCCCACACTCAGCAGTTCTCCTTTCCTCCACTCTCAGTGACTATCCCCCCCACACTCAGCAGTTCCCCTTTCCTCCACTCTCAGTGACTACCCCACCCACACTCAGCAGTTCCCCTTTCCTCCACTCTTAGTGACTATCCTCCCCACACTCAGCAGTTCCCCTTTCCTCCACTCTCAGTGACTACCCCACCCACACTCAGCAGTTCCCCTTTGCTCCACTCTCGGTGACTATCCCCCCCACACTCAGCAGTTCCCCTTTGCTCCACTCTCGGTGACTATCCTCCCTCACACGCAGCAGCTCCCCTTTCCTCCACTCTCAGTGACTATCCACCCCCACACGCAGAGGTTCTCCTTTCCTCCACTCTCAGTGACTATCCACCCCACACTCAGCAGTTCCCCTTTCCTCCACTCTCAGTGACTATCCTCCCCCACACTCAGCAGTTCCCCTTTCCTCCACTCTCAGTGACTATCCACCCCCACACGCAGCCCTTTCCCTTTCTTCCACTCTCAGTGACTATCCTCCCCCACCCGCAGCAGCTCCCCTTTCCTCCACTCTCAGTGACTATCCTCCCCCACACGCAGCAGCTCCCCTTTCCTCCACTCTCAGTGACTATCCTCCCCCACACTCAGCAGTTCCCCTTTCCTCCACTCTCTGTGACTTTCCTCCCCCACACGCAGCAGCTCCCCTTTCCTCCACTCTCGGGACTATCCACCCCACACTCAGCAGCTCCCCTTTCCTCCACTCTCAGTGACTATCCTCCCCCACATGCAGCAGTTCCCCTTTCCTCCACTCTCAGTGACTATCCACCCCCACACGCAGCAGTTCTCCTTTCCTCCATTCTCAGTGACTATCCTCCCCACACTCAGCAGTTCCCCGTCCCTCCACTCTCAGTGACTATCGTCCACCACACGCAGCAGCTCCCCTTTCCTCCACTATCGGGACTATCCTCTCCCACACGCAGCAGCTCCCCTTTCCTCCACTCTCAGTGACTATCCTCACCCACACTCAGCAGTTCTCCTGTACTTCACTCTCAGTGACTATCCTCCCCCAATCTCAGCAGTTCCACTTTCCTCCACTCTCAGTGACTACCACCCCACACTCAGCAGTTCCCCTTTCCTCCACTCTCAGTGAATATCCTCCCCCAAACTCAGCAGCTCCCCTTTGCTCCACTCTCAGTGAATCCCCCCACACTCAGCAGTTCCCCTTTCCTCCACTCTCAGTGACTATCCACGCCCACACGCAGAGGTTCTCCTTTCCTCCACTCTTGGTGACTATCCTCCCCCACAAGCAGAGGTTCTCCTTTCGTCCACTCTCAGTGACTATCCACCCCCACACGGAGAGGTTCTCCTTTCCTCCACTGTCAGTGACTATCCTCCCCCACCCGCAGCAGCTCCCCTTTCCTCCACTCTCTGTGACTATCCTCCTCCACACTCAGCAGCTCCTCTTTCCTCCACTCTCGGGACTATCCACCCCACACTCAGCAGTTCCCCTTTCCTCCACTCTCAGTGACTATCCACCCCTACACGCAGCAGTTCCCCTTCCTCCACTCTCAGTGACTATCCAACCCACACTCAGCAGTTCCCTGTCCCTCCACTCTCAGTGACTATCCACCCCACACTCAGCAGTTTCCCTTTCTTCCACTCTCAGTGACTATCCCCCCCACACTCAGCAGTTCCCCTTTCCTCCACTCTCAGTGACTATCCCCCCCCACACTCAGCTGTTCCCCTTTCCTCCACTCTCAGTGACTATCCTCCCCACACTCAGCAGTTCCCCTTTCCTCCACTCTCAGTGACTATCCCCCCCCACACTCAGCAGTTCCCCGTCCCTCCACTCTCAGTGACTATCCTCCCCACACTCAGCAGTTCCCCTTTCCTCAACTCTCAGTGACTATCCTCCCCCACACTCAGCAGTTCCCCTTTCCTCCACTCTCAGTGACTATCCCCCCCACACTCAGCTGTTCCCCTTTCCTCCACTCTCAGTGACTATCCACCCCACACTCAGCAGTTCTCCTTTCCTCCACTCTCAGTGACTATCTTCCCCACACTCAGCAGTTCCCCTTTCCTCCACTCTCAGTGACTATCCTCCCCCACACTCAGCAGTTCCCCTTTCCTCCACTCTCAGTGACTACCCCCCCCCCACACTCAGCAGTTCCCCTTTCCTCCACTCTCAGTGACTATCCTCCCCCACACTCAGCAGTTCCCCGTCCCTCCACTCTCAGTGACTATCCTCCCCACACTCAGCAGTTTCCCTTTCTTCCACTCTCGGTGACTATCCTCCCCCACCCGCAGCAGCTGCCCTTTCCTTCACTCTCAGTAACTATCCTCCCCCACACGCAGCAGCTCCCCTTTCCTCCACTCTCAGTGACTATCCTCCCCCACACTCAGCAGTTCCCCTTTACTCCACTGTCAGTGACTCTCCTCCCCCACTCGCAGCAGTTCCCCTTTCCTCCACTCTCAGTGACTATCCACCCCACACTCAGCAGTTCTCCTTTCCTCCACTCTCAGTGACTATCCTCCCCCACACACAACAGTTCCCCTTTCCTCCACTCTCAGTAACTATCCACCACCACACGCAGCAGTTCCCCTTTCCTCCACTCTCAGTGACTATCCACCCCCACATGCAGCAGTTCTCCTTTCCTCCATTCTCAGTGACTATCCTCCCCCACACTCAGCAGTTCCCCTTTCCTCCACTCTCAGTGACTATCCCCCCACACTCAGCTGTTCCCCTTTCCTCCACTCTCAGTGACTATCCACCCCACACTCAGCAGTTCTCCTTTCCTCCACTCTCAGTGACTATCTTCCCCACACTCAGCAGTTCCCCTTTCCTCCACTCTCAGTGACTATCCTCCCCCACACTCAGCAGTTCCCCTTTCCTCCACTCTCAGTGACTACCCCCCCACACTCAGCAGTTCCCCTTTCCTCCACTCTCAGTGACTATCCTCCCCCACACTCAGCAGTTCCCCGTCCCTCCACTCTCAGTGACTATCCTCCCCACACTCAGCAGTTTCCCTTTCTTCCACTCTCAGTGACTATCCTCCCCCACCCGCAGCAGCTGCCCTTTCCTTCACTCTCAGTAACTATCCTCCCCCACACGCAGCAGCTCCCCTTTCCTCCACTCTCAGTGACTATCCTCCCCCACACTCAGCAGTTCCCCTTTCCTCCACTGTCAGTGACTCTCCTCCCCCACTCGCAGCAGTTCCCCTTTCCTCCACTCTCAGTGACTATCCACCCCCACACACAACAGTTCTCCTTTCCTCCACTCTCAGTGACTATCCTCCCCCACACACAACAGTTCCCCTTTCCTCCACTCTCAGTAACTATCCAACACCACACGCAGCAGTTCCCCTTTCCTCCACTCTCAGTGACTATCCACCCCCACATGCAGCAGTTCTCCTTTCCTCCATTCTCAGTGACTATCCTCCCCCACACTCAGCAGTTCCCCGTCCTTCCACTCTCAGTGACTATCCTCCCCCACACTCAGCAGTTCCCCTTTCCTCCACTCTCAGTGACTATCCACCCCCACACGCAGCAGTTTCCCTTTATTCCACTCTCAGTGACTATCCTGCCCCACACTCAGCAGTTCCCCTTTCCTCCACTCTCAGTGACTATCCTCCCCCACACGCAGCAGCTCCCCTTTCCTCCACTCTCGGGACTATCCACCCCACACTCAGCAGTTCCCCTTTCCTCCACTCTCAGTGACTATCCATCCCCAAACGCAGAGGTTCTCCTTTCCTCCACTCTCAGTGACTATCCACCCCCACACGCAGAGGTTCTCCTTTCCTTCACTCTCAGTGACTATCCACCCCACACTCAGCAGTTCCCGTTTCCTCCACTCTCAGTGACTATCCCCCCCACACGCAACAATTTCCCTTTCTTCCACTCTCAGTGACTATCCTCCCCCACCCGCAGCAGCTCCCCTTTCCTCCACTCTCAGTGACTATCCTCCCCCACACGCAGCAGCTCCCCTTTCCTCCACTCTCGGGACTATCCACCCCACACTCAGCAGTTCCCCTTTCCTCCACTCTCAGTGACTATCCACCCCCACATTCAGCAGTTCTCCTTTCCTCCACTCTCAGTGACTATCCTCTCCCACACGCAGCAGTTCCCCTTTCCTCCACTCTCAGTGACTATCCACCCCCACACGCAGCAGTTCCCCTTTCCTCCACTCTCAGTGACTATCCTCTCCCACACGCAGCAGTTCCCCTTTCCTCCACTCTCAGTGACTATCCTCTCCCACACGCAGCAGTTCTCCTTTCCTCCATTCTCAGTGACTATCCTCCCCCACACTCAGTTCTTCTTTCCTCCACTCTCAGTGACTATCCTCCCCACACTCAGCAATTCCCCTTTCCTCCACTCTCTGTGACTATCCTCCTCCACACTCAGCAGTTCCCCTTTCCTCCACTCTCAGTGACTATCCACCCCCACACACAGCAGTTCTCCTTTCCTCCACTCTCAGTGACTATCCTCTCCCTCACGCAGCAGTTCTCCTTTCCTCCATTCTCAGTGACTATCCTCCCCCACACTCAGTTCTTCTTTCCTCCACTCTGTGACTATCCTCCCCACACTCAGCAGCTCCCCTTTCCTCCACTCTCTGTGACTATCCTCCTCCACACTCAGCAGTTCCCCTTTCTTCCACTCTCAGTGACTATCCTCCCCCACACGAAGCAGATCCCCTTTCCTCCACTCTCGGGACTATCCACCCCACACTCAGCAGTTCCCCGTCACTCCACTCTCAGTGACTATCCTCCCCACACTCAGCAGTTCCCCATTCCTCTACTCTCAGTGACTATCCTCCCCCACACTCAGCAGTTCCCCTTTCCTCCACTCTCAGTGACTATCCTCCCCCACACTCAGCAGTTCCCCTTTCCTCCACTCTCAGTGACTATCCTCCCCCACACCCAGCAGTTCCCCTTTCCTCCACTCTCAGTGACTATCCACCACCACACGCAGCAGTTTCCCTTTCTTCCACTCTCAGTGACTATCCTCCCCCACACTCAGCAGTTCCCCTTTCCTCCACTCTCAGTGACTATCCTCCCCCACACGCAGCAGCCCCCGTTTCCTCCACTCTCAGTGACTATCCTCCCCCACACCCAGCAGTTCCCCTTTCCTCCACTCTCAGTGACTATCCACCACCACACGCAGCAGTTTCCCTTTCTTCCACTCTCAGTGACTATCCTCCCCCACACTCAGCAGTTCCCCTTTCCTCCACTCTCAGTGACTATCCTCCCCCACACGCAGCAGCCCCCGTTTCCTCCACTCTCAGTGACTATCCTCCCCCAAACTCAGCAGTTCTCCTTTCCTCCACTCTGTTCCTATCCTCACCCAAACACAGCAGTTCCCCTTTCCTCCACTCTTAGTGACTATCCTCCCCACACTCAGCAGTTCCCCGTCCCTCCACTCTCAGTGACTATCCTCCCCCACACGCAGCAGCCCCCGTTTCCTCCACTCTCAATGACTATCCTCCCCCAAACTCAGCAGTTCTCCTTTCCTCCACTCTGTGACTATCCTCACCCAAACGCAGCAGTTCCCCTTTCCTCCAGTCTTAGTGACTATCCTCCCCACACTCAGCAGTTCACCTTTCCTCCACTCTGAGTGACTACCCCACCCACACTCAGCAGTTCCCCTTTCCTCCACTCTTAGTGACTATCCTCCCCACACTCAGCAGTTCCCCGTCCCTCCACTCTCAGTGACTATCCTCCCCCAAACTCAGCAGTTCCCCTTTCCTCCACTCTCAGTGACTATCCTCCCCCACCTGCAGCAGCTCCCCTTTCCTCCACTCTCGGGACTATTCACCCCACACTCAGCAGTTCCCCTTTCCTCCACCCTCAGTGACTATCCTCCCCCACACTCAGCAGTTCTCCTTTCCTCCACTCTCAGTGACTATCCCCCCCACACTCAGCAGTTCCCCTTTCCTCCACTCTCAGTGACTACCCCACCCACACTCAGCAGTTCCCCTTTCCTCCACTCTTAGTGACTATCCTCCCCACACTCAGCAGTTCCCCTTTCCTCCACTCTCAGTGACTACCCCACCCACACTCAGCAGTTCCCCTTTGCTCCACTCTCGGTGACTATCCCCCCCACACTCAGCAGTTCCCCTTTGCTCCACTCTCGGTGACTATCCTCCCTCACACGCAGCAGCTCCCCTTTCCTCCACTCTCAGTGACTATCCACCCCCACACGCAGAGGTTCTCCTTTCCTCCACTCTCAGTGACTATCCACCCCACACTCAGCTAGTTCCCCTTTCCTCCACTCTCAGTGACTATCCTCCCCCACACTCAGCAGTTCCCCTTTCCTCCACTCTCAGTGACTATCCACCCCCACACGCAGCCCTTTCCCTTTCTTCCACTCTCAGTGACTATCCTCCCCCACCCGCAGCAGCTCCCCTTTCCTCCACTCTCAGTGACTATCCTCCCCCACACGCAGCAGCTCCCCTTTCCTCCACTCTCAGTGACTATCCTCCCCCACACTCAGCAGTTCCCCTTTCCTCCACTCTCTGTGACTTTCCTCCCCCACACGCAGCAGCTCCCCTTTCCTCCACTCTCGGGACTATCCACCCCACACTCAGCAGCTCCCCTTTCCTCCACTCTCAGTGACTATCCTCCCCCACATGCAGCAGTTCCCCTTTCCTCCACTCTCAGTGACTATCCACCCCCACACGCAGCAGTTCTCCTTTCCTCCATTCTCAGTGACTATCCTCCCCACACTCAGCAGTTCCCCGTCCCTCCACTCTCAGTGACTATCCTCCCCCACACGCAGCAGCTCCCCTTTCCTCCACTATCGGGACTATCCTCTCCCACACGCAGCAGCTCCCCTTTCCTCCACTCTCAGTGACTATCCTCACCCACACTCAGCAGTTCTCCTGTACTTCACTCTCAGTGACTATCCTCCCCCAATCTCAGCAGTTCCACTTTCCTCCACTCTCAGTGAATATCCTCCCCCAAACTCAGCAGTTCTCCTTTCCTCCACTCTGTGACTATCCTCACCCAAACGCAGCAGTTCCCCTTTCCTCCAGTCTTAGTGACTATCCTCCCCACACTCAGAAGTTCACCTTTCCTCCACTCTCAGTGACTACCCCACCCACACTCAGCAGTTCCCCTTTCCTCCACTCTTAGTGACTATCCGCCCCACACTCAGCTGTTCCCCGTCCCTTCACTCTCAATGACTATCCTCCCCCAAACTCAGCAGTTCCCCTTTCCTCCACTCTCAGTGACTATCCTCCCCCACCTGCAGCAGCGCCCCTTTCCTCCACTCTCGGGACTATCCACCCCACACTCAGCAGTTCCCCTTTCCTCCACTCTCAGTGAATATCCTCCCCCAAACTCAGCAGTTCTCCTTTCCTCCACTCTGTGACTATCCTCACCCAAACGCAGCAGTTCCCCTTTCCTCCAGTCTTAGTGACTATCCTCCCCACACTCAGCAGTTCACCTTTCCTCCACTCTCAGTGACTATCCCACCCACACTCAGCAGTTCCCCTTTCCTCCACTCTTAGTGACTATCCTCCCCACACTCAGCAGTTCCCCGTCCCTCCACTCTCAGTGACTATCCTCCCCCAAACTCAGCAGTTCCCCTTTCCTCCACTCTCAGTGACTATCCTCCCCCACCTGCAGCAGCTCCCCTTTCCTCCACTCTCGGGACTATCCACCCCACACTCAGCAGTTCCCCTTTCCTCCACCCTCAGTGACTATCCTCCCCCACACTCAGCAGTTCTCCTTTCCTCCACTCTCAGTGACTATCCCCCCCACACTCAGCAGTTCCCCTTTCCTCCACTCTCAGTGACTACCCCACCCACACTCAGCAGTTCCCCTTTCCTCCACTCTTAGTGACTATCCTCCCCACACTCAGCAGTTCCCCTTTCCTCCACTCTCAGTGACTACCCCACCCACACTCAGCAGTTCCCCTTTGCTCCACTCTCGGTGACTATCCCCCCCACACTCAGCAGTTCCCCTTTGCTCCACTCTCGGTGACTATCCTCCCTCACACGCAGCAGCTCCCCTTTCCTCCACTCTCAGTGACTATCCACCCCCACACGCAGAGGTTCTCCTTTCCTCCACTCTCAGTGACTATCCACCCCACACTCAGCAGTTCCCCTTTCCTCCACTCTCAGTGACTATCCTCCCCCACACTCAGCAGTTCCCCTTTCCTCCACTCTCAGTGACTATCCACCCCCACACGCAGCCCTTTCCCTTTCTTCCACTCTCAGTGACTATCCTCCCCCACCCGCAGCAGCTCCCCTTTCCTCCACTCTCAGTGACTATCCTCCCCCACACGCAGCAGCTCCCCTTTCCTCCACTCTCAGTGACTATCCTCCCCCACACTCAGCAGTTCCCCTTTCCTCCACTCTCTGTGACTTTCCTCCCCCACACGCAGCAGCTCCCCTTTCCTCCACTCTCGGGACTATCCACCCCACACTCAGCAGCTCCCCTTTCCTCCACTCTCAGTGACTATCCTCCCCCACATGCAGCAGTTCCCCTTTCCTCCACTCTCAGTGACTATCCACCCCCACACGCAGCAGTTCTCCTTTCCTCCATTCTCAGTGACTATCCTCCCCACACTCAGCAGTTCCCCGTCCCTCCACTCTCAGTGACTATCCTCCCCCACACGCAGCAGCTCCCCTTTCCTCCACTATCGGGACTATCCTCTCCCACACGCAGCAGCTCCCCTTTCCTCCACTCTCAGTGACTATCCTCACCCACACTCAGCAGTTCTCCTGTACTTCACTCTCAGTGACTATCCTCCCCCAATCTCAGCAGTTCCACTTTCCTCCACTCTCAGTGACTACCACCCCACACTCAGCAGTTCCCCTTTCCTCCACTCTCAGTGAATATCCTCCCCCAAACTCAGCAGCTCCCCTTTGCTCCACTCTCAGTGAATCCCCCCACACTCAGCAGTTCCCCTTTCCTCCACTCTCAGTGACTATCCACGCCCACACGCAGAGGTTCTCCTTTCCTCCACTCTTGGTGACTATCCTCCCCCACAAGCAGAGGTTCTCCTTTCGTCCACTCTCAGTGACTATCCACCCCCACACGGAGAGGTTCTCCTTTCCTCCACTGTCAGTGACTATCCTCCCCCACCCGCAGCAGCTCCCCTTTCCTCCACTCTCTGTGACTATCCTCCTCCACACTCAGCAGCTCCTCTTTCCTCCACTCTCGGGACTATCCACCCCACACTCAGCAGTTCCCCTTTCCTCCACTCTCAGTGACTATCCACCCCTACACGCAGCAGTTCCCCTTCCTCCACTCTCAGTGACTATCCAACCCACACTCAGCAGTTCCCTGTCCCTCCACTCTCAGTGACTATCCACCCCACACTCAGCAGTTTCCCTTTCTTCCACTCTCAGTGACTATCCCCCCCACACTCAGCAGTTCCCCTTTCCTCCACTCTCAGTGACTATCCCCCCCCACACTCAGCTGTTCCCCTTTCCTCCACTCTCAGTGACTATCCTCCCCACACTCAGCAGTTCCCCTTTCCTCCACTCTCAGTGACTATCCCCCCCCACACTCAGCAGTTCCCCGTCCCTCCACTCTCAGTGACTATCCTCCCCACACTCAGCAGTTCCCCTTTCCTCAACTCTCAGTGACTATCCTCCCCCACACTCAGCAGTTCCCCTTTCCTCCACTCTCAGTGACTATCCCCCCCACACTCAGCTGTTCCCCTTTCCTCCACTCTCAGTGACTATCCACCCCACACTCAGCAGTTCTCCTTTCCTCCACTCTCAGTGACTATCCTCCCCACACTCAGCAGTTCCCCTTTCCTCCACTCTCAGTGACTATCCTCCCCCACACTCAGCAGTTCCCCTTTCCTCCACTCTCAGTGACTACCCCCCCCCACACTCAGCAGTTCCCCTTTCCTCCACTCTCAGTGACTATCCTCCCCCACACTCAGCAGTTCCCCGTCCCTCCACTCTCAGTGACTATCCTCCCCACACTCAGCAGTTTCCCTTTCTTCCACTCTCAGTGACTATCCTCCCCCACCCGCAGCAGCTGCCCTTTCCTTCACTCTCAGTAACTATCCTCCCCCACACGCAGCAGCTCCCCTTTCCTCCACTCTCAGTGACTATCCTCCCCCACACTCAGCAGTTCCCCTTTCCTCCACTGTCAGTGACTCTCCTCCCCCACTCGCAGCAGTTCCCCTTTCCTCCACTCTCAGTGACTATCCACCCCACACTCAGCAGTTCTCCTTTCCTCCACTCTCAGTGACTATCCTCCCCCACACACAACAGTTCCCCTTTCCTCCACTCTCAGTAACTATCCACCGCCACACGCAGCAGTTCCCCTTTCCTCCACTCTCAGTGACTATCCACCCCCACATGCAGCAGTTCTCCTTTCCTCCATTCTCAGTGACTATCCTCCCCCACACTCAGCAGTTCCCCGTCCTTCCACTCTCAGTGACTATCCTCCCCCACACTCAGCAGTTCCCCTTTCCTCCACTCTCAGTGACTATCCACCCCCACACGCAGCAGTTTCCCTTTATTCCACTCTCAGTGACTATCCTGCCCCACACTCAGCAGTTCCCCTTTCCTCCACTCTCAGTGACTATCCTCCCCCACACGCAGCAGCTCCCCTTTCCTCCACTCTCGGGACTATCCACCCCACACTCAGCAGTTCCCCTTTCCTCCACTCTCAGTGACTATCCATCCCCAAACGCAGAGGTTCTCCTTTCCTCCACTCTCAGTGACTATCCACCCCCACACGCAGAGGTTCTCCTTTCCTTCACTCTCAGTGACTATCCACCCCACACTCAGCAGTTCCCGTTTCCTCCACTCTCAGTGACTATCCCCCCCACACGCAACAATTTCCCTTTCTTCCACTCTCAGTGACTATCCTCCCCCACCCGCAGCAGCTCCCCTTTCCTCCACTCTCAGTGACTATCCTCCCCCACACGCAGCAGCTCCCCTTTCCTCCACTCTCGGGACTATCCACCCCACACTCAGCAGTTCCCCTTTCCTCCACTCTCAGTGACTATCCACCCCCACATTCAGCAGTTCTCCTTTCCTCCACTCTCAGTGACTATCCTCTCCCACACGCAGCAGTTCCCCTTTCCTCCACTCTCAGTGACTATCCACCCCCACACGCAGCAGTTCCCCTTTCCTCCACTCTCAGTGACTATCCTCTCCCACACGCAGAAGTTCCCCTTTCCTCCACTCTCAGTGACTATCCTCTCCCACACGCAGCAGTTCTCCTTTCCTCCATTCTCAGTGACTATCCTCCCCCACACTCAGTTCTTCTTTCCTCCACTCTCAGTGACTATCCTCCCCACACTCAGCAGTTCCCCTTTCCTCCACTCTCTGTGACTATCCTCCTCCACACTCAGCAGTTCCCCTTTCCTCCACTCTCAGTGACTATCCACCCCCACACACAGCAGTTCTCCTTTCCTCCACTCTCAGTGACTATCCTCTCCCTCACGCAGCAGTTCTCCTTTCCTCCATTCTCAGTGACTATCCTCCCCCACACTCAGTTCTTCTTTCCTCCACTCTGTGACTATCCTCCCCACACTCAGCAGCTCCCCTTTCCTCCACTCTCTGTGACTATCCTCCTCCACACTCAGCAGTTCCCCTTTCTTCCACTCTCAGTGACTATCCTCCCCCACACGAAGCAGATCCCCTTTCCTCCACTCTCGGGACTATCCACCCCACACTCAGCAGTTCCCCGTCACTCCACTCTCAGTGACTATCCTCCCCACACTCAGCAGTTCCCCATTCCTCTACTCTCAGTGACTATCCTCCCCCACACTCAGCAGTTCCCCTTTCCTCCACTCTCAGTGCCTATCCTCCCCCACACTCAGCAGTTCCCCTTTCCTCCACTCTCAGTGACTATCCTCCCCCACACCCAGCAGTTCCCCTTTCCTCCACTCTCAGTGACTATCCACCACCACACGCAGCAGTTTCCCTTTCTTCCACTCTCAGTGACTATCCTCCCCCACACTCAGCAGTTCCCCTTTCCTCCACTCTCAGTGACTATCCTCCCCCACACGCAGCAGCCCCCGTTTCCTCCACTCTCAGTGACTATCCTCCCCCACACCCAGCAGTTCCCCTTTCCTCCACTCTCAGTGACTATCCACCACCACACGCAGCAGTTTCCCTTTCTTCCACTCTCAGTGACTATCCTCCCCCACACTCAGCAGTTCCCCTTTCCTCCACTCTCAGTGACTATCCTCCCCCACACGCAGCAGCCCCCGTTTCCTCCACTCTCAGTGACTATCCTCCCCCAAACTCAGCAGTTCTCCTTTCCTCCACTCTGTTCCTATCCTCACCCAAACACAGCAGTTCCCCTTTCCTCCACTCTTAGTGACTATCCTCCCCACACTCAGCAGTTCCCCGTCCCTCCACTCTCAGTGACTATCCTCCCCCACACGCAGCAGCCCCCGTTTCCTCCACTCTCAATGACTATCCTCCCCCAAACTCAGCAGTTCTCCTTTCCTCCACTCTGTGACTATCCTCACCCAAACGCAGCAGTTCCCCTTTCCTCCAGTCTTAGTGACTATCCTCCCCACACTCAGCAGTTCACCTTTCCTCCACTCTGAGTGACTACCCCACCCACACTCAGCAGTTCCCCTTTCCTCCACTCTTAGTGACTATCCTCCCCACACTCAGCAGTTCCCCGTCCCTCCACTCTCAGTGACTATCCTCCCCCAAACTCAGCAGTTCCCCTTTCCTCCACTCTCAGTGACTATCCTCCCCCACCTGCAGCAGCTCCCCTTTCCTCCACTCTCGGGACTATCCACCCCACACTCAGCAGTTCCCCTTTCCTCCACCCTCAGTGACTATCCTCCCCCACACTCAGCAGTTCTCCTTTCCTCCACTCTCAGTGACTATCCCCCCCACACTCAGCAGTTCCCCTTTCCTCCACTCTCAGTGACTATCCACCCCCACATGCAGCAGTTCCCCTTTCCTCCACTCTCAGTGACTACCCCCCCCCACACTCAGCAGTTCCCCTTTCCTCCACTCTCAGTGACTATCCTCCCCCACACTCAGCAGTTCCCCGTCCCTCCACTCTCAGTGACTATCCTCCCCACACTCAGCAGTTTCCCTTTCTTCCACTCTCAGTGACTATCCTCCCCCACCCGCAGCAGCTGCCCTTTCCTTCACTCTCAGTAACTATCCTCCCCCACACGCAGCAGCTCCCCTTTCCTCCACTCTCAGTGACTATCCTCCCCCACACTCAGCAGTTCCCCTTTCCTCCACTGTCAGTGACTCTCCTCCCCCACTCGCAGCAGTTCCCCTTTCCTCCACTCTCAGTGACTATCCACCCCACACTCAGCAGTTCTCCTTTCCTCCACTCTCAGTGACTATCCTCCCCCACACACAACAGTTCCCCTTTCCTCCACTCTCAGTAACTATCCACCGCCACACGCAGCAGTTCCCCTTTCCTCCACTCTCAGTGACTATCCACCCCCACATGCAGCAGTTCTCCTTTCCTCCATTCTCAGTGACTATCCTCCCCCACACTCAGCAGTTCCCCGTCCTTCCACTCTCAGTGACTATCCTCCCCCACACTCAGCAGTTCCCCTTTCCTCCACTCTCAGTGACTATCCACCCCCACACGCAGCAGTTTCCCTTTATTCCACTCTCAGTGACTATCCTGCCCCACACTCAGCAGTTCCCCTTTCCTCCACTCTCAGTGACTATCCTCCCCCACACGCAGCAGCTCCCCTTTCCTCCACTCTCGGGACTATCCACCCCACACTCAGCAGTTCCCCTTTCCTCCACTCTCAGTGACTATCCATCCCCAAACGCAGAGGTTCTCCTTTCCTCCACTCTCAGTGACTATCCACCCCCACACGCAGAGGTTCTCCTTTCCTTCACTCTCAGTGACTATCCACCCCACACTCAGCAGTTCCCGTTTCCTCCACTCTCAGTGACTATCCCCCCCACACGCAACAATTTCCCTTTCTTCCACTCTCAGTGACTATCCTCCCCCACCCGCAGCAGCTCCCCTTTCCTCCACTCTCAGTGACTATCCTCCCCCACACGCAGCAGCTCCCCTTTCCTCCACTCTCGGGACTATCCACCCCACACTCAGCAGTTCCCCTTTCCTCCACTCTCAGTGACTATCCACCCCCACATTCAGCAGTTCTCCTTTCCTCCACTCTCAGTGACTATCCTCTCCCACACGCAGCAGTTCCCCTTTCCTCCACTCTCAGTGACTATCCACCCCCACACGCAGCAGTTCCCCTTTCCTCCACTCTCAGTGACTATCCTCTCCCACACGCAGCAGTTCCCCTTTCCTCCACTCTCAGTGACTATCCTCTCCCACACGCAGCAGTTCTCCTTTCCTCCATTCTCAGTGACTATCCTCCCCCACACTCAGTTCTTCTTTCCTCCACTCTCAGTGACTATCCTCCCCACACTCAGCAGTTCCCCTTTCCTCCACTCTCTGTGACTATCCTCCTCCACACTCAGCAGTTCCCCTTTCCTCCACTCTCAGTGACTATCCACCCCCACACACAGCAGTTCTCCTTTCCTCCACTCTCAGTGACTATCCTCTCCCTCACGCAGCAGTTCTCCTTTCCTCCATTCTCAGTGACTATCCTCCCCCACACTCAGTTCTTCTTTCCTCCACTCTGTGACTATTCTCCCCACACTCAGCAGCTCCCCTTTCCTTCACTCTCTGTGACTATCCTCCTCCACACTCAGCAGTTCCCCTTTCTTCCACTCTCAGTGACTATCCTCCCCCACACGAAGCAGATCCCCTTTCCTCCACTCTCGGGACTATCCACCCCACACTCAGCAGTTCCCCGTCACTCCACTCTCAGTGACTATCCTCCCCACACTCAGCAGTTCCCCATTCCTCTACTCTCAGTGACTATCCTCCCCCACACTCAGCAGTTCCCCTTTCCTCCACTCTCAGTGACTATCCTCCCCCACACTCAGCAGTTCCCCTTTCCTCCACTCTCAGTGACTATCCTCCCCCACACCCAGCAGTTCCCCTTTCCTCCACTCTCAGTGACTATCCACCACCACACGCAGCAGTTTCCCTTTCTTCCACTCTCAGTGACTATCCTCCCCCACACTCAGCAGTTCCCCTTTCCTCCACTCTCAGTGACTATCCTCCCCCACACGCAGCAGCCCCCGTTTCCTCCACTCTCAGTGACTATCCTCCCCCACACCCAGCAGTTCCCCTTTCCTCCACTCTCAGTGACTATCCACCACCACACGCAGCAGTTTCCCTTTCTTCCACTCTCAGTGACTATCCTCCCCCACACTCAGCAGTTCCCCTTTCCTCCACTCTCAGTGACTATCCTCCCCCACACGCAGCAGCCCCCGTTTCCTCCACTCTCAGTGACTATCCTCCCCCAAACTCAGCAGTTCTCCTTTCCTCCACTCTGTTCCTATCCTCACCCAAACACAGCAGTTCCCCTTTCCTCCACTCTTAGTGACTATCCTCCCCACACTCAGCAGTTCCCCGTCCCTCCACTCTCAGTGACTATCCTCCCCCACACGCAGCAGCCCCCGTTTCCTCCACTCTCAATGACTATCCTCCCCCAAACTCAGCAGTTCTCCTTTCCTCCACTCTGTGACTATCCTCACCCAAACGCAGCAGTTCCCCTTTCCTCCAGTCTTAGTGACTATCCTCCCCACACTCAGCAGTTCACCTTTCCTCCACTCTGAGTGACTACCCCACCCACACTCAGCAGTTCCCCTTTCCTCCACTCTTAGTGACTATCCTCCCCACACTCAGCAGTTCCCCGTCCCTCCACTCTCAGTGACTATCCTCCCCCAAACTCAGCAGTTCCCCTTTCCTCCACTCTCAGTGACTATCCTCCCCCACCTGCAGCAGCTCCCCTTTCCTCCACTCTCGGGACTATCCACCCCACACTCAGCAGTTCCCCTTTCCTCCACCCTCAGTGACTATCCTCCCCCACACTCAGCAGTTCTCCTTTCCTCCACTCTCAGTGACTATCCCCCCCACACTCAGCAGTTCCCCTTTCCTCCACTCTCAGTGACTACCCCACCCACACTCAGCAGTTCCCCTTTCCTCCACTCTTAGTGACTATCCTCCCCACACTCAGCAGTTCCCCTTTCCTCCACTCTCAGTGACTACCCCACCCACACTCAGCAGTTCCCCTTTGCTCCACTCTCGGTGACTATCCCCCCCACACTCAGCAGTTCCCCTTTGCTCCACTCTCGGTGACTATCCTCCCTCACACGCAGCAGCTCCCCTTTCCTCCACTCTCAGTGACTATCCACCCCCACGCGCAGAGGTTCTCCTTTCCTCCACTCTCAGTGACTATCCACCCCACACTCAGCTAGTTCCCCTTTCCTCCACTCTCAGTGACTATCCTCCCCCACACTCAGCAGTTCCCCTTTCCTCCACTCTCAGTGACTATCCACCCCCACACGCAGCCCTTTCCCTTTCTTCCACTCTCAGTGACTATCCTCCCCCACCCGCAGCAGCTCCCCTTTCCTCCACTCTCAGTGACTATCCTACCCCACACGCAGCAGCTCCCCTTTCCTCCACTCTCAGTGACTATCCTCCCCCACACTCAGCAGTTCCCCTTTCCTCCACTCTCTGTGACTTTCCTCCCCCACACGCAGCAGCTCCCCTTTCCTCCACTCTCGGGACTATCCACCCCACACTCAGCAGCTCCCCTTTCCTCCACTCTCAGTGACTATCCTCCCTCACATGCAGCAGTTCCCCTTTCCTCCACTCTCAGTGACTATCCACCCCCACACGCAGCAGTTCTCCTTTCCTCCATTCTCAGTGACTATCCTCCCCACACTCAGCAGTTCCCCGTCCCTCCACTCTCAGTGACTATCCTCCCCCACACGCAGCAGCTCCCCTTTCCTCCACTATCGGGACTATCCTCTCCCACACGCAGCAGCTCCCCTTTCCTCCACTCTCAGTGACTATCCTCACCCACACGCAGCAGTTCTCCTGTACTTCACTCTCAGTGACTATCCTCCCCCAATCTCAGCAGTTCCACTTTCCTCCACTCTCAGTGAATATCCTCCCCCAAACTCAGCAGTTCTCCTTTCCTCCACTCTGTGACTATCCTCACCCAAACGCAGCAGTTCCCCTTTCCTCCAGTCTTAGTGACTATCCTCCCCACACTCAGAAGTTCACCTTTCCTCCACTCTCAGTGACTACCCCACCCACACTCAGCAGTTCCCCTTTCCTCCACTCTTAGTGACTATCCTCCCCACACTCAGCTGTTCCCCGTCCATCCACTCTCAATGACTATCCTCCCCCAAACTCAGCAGTTCCCCTTTCCTCCACTCTCAGTGACTATCCTCCCCCACCTGCAGCAGCGCCCCTTTCCTCCACTCTCGGGACTATCCACCCCACACTCAGCAGTTCCCCTTTCCTCCACTCTCAGTGAATATCCTCCCCCAAACTCAGCAGTTCTCCTTTCCTCCACTCTGTGACTATCCTCACCCAAACGCAGCAGTTCCCCTTTCCTCCAGTCTTAGTGACTATCCTCCCCACACTCAGCAGTTCACCTTTCCTCCACTCTCAGTGACTATCCCACCCACACTCAGCAGTTCCCCTTTCCTCCACTCTTAGTGACTATCCTCCCCACACTCAGCAGTTCCCCGTCCCTCCACTCTCAGTGACTATCCTCCCCCAAACTCAGCAGTTCCCCTTTCCTCCACTCTCAGTGACTATCCTCCCCCACCTGCAGCAGCTCCCCTTTCCTCCACTCTCGGGACTATCCACCCCACACTCAGCAGTTCCCCTTTCCTCCACCCTCAGTGACTATCCTCCCCCACACTCAGCAGTTCTTCTTTCCTCCACTCTCAGCGACTATCCCCCCCACACTCAGCAGTTCCCCTTTCCTCCACTCTCAGTGACTACCCCACCCACACTCAGCAGTTCCCCTTTCCTCCACTCTTAGTGACTATCCTCCCCACACTCAGCAGTTCCCCTTTCCTCCACTCTCAGTGACTACCCCACCCACACTCAGCAGTTCCCCTTTGCTCCACTCTTGGTGACTATCCCCCCCACACTCAGCAGTTCCCCTTTGCTCCACTCTCGGTGACTATCCTCCCTCACACGCAGCAGCTCCCCTTTCCTCCACTCTCAGTGACTATCCACCCCCACACGCAGAGGTTCTCCTTTCCTCCACTCTCAGTGACTATCCAC
The DNA here is from genome assembly GCF_040938575.1 of Ambystoma mexicanum. Taxonomy (NCBI): domain Eukaryota; kingdom Metazoa; phylum Chordata; class Amphibia; order Caudata; family Ambystomatidae; genus Ambystoma; species Ambystoma mexicanum. The sequence continues at coordinate 28,450,619 of NC_090931.1, forward strand.
CCCACACTCAGCAGTTCCCCTTTCCTCCACTCTCAGTGACTATCCTCCCCCACACTCAGCAGTTCCCCTTTCCTCCACTCTCAGTGACTATCCACCCCCACACGCAGCCCTTTCCCTTTCTTCCACTCTCAGTGACTATCCTCCCCCACCCGCAGCAGCTCCCCTTTCCTCCACTCTCAGTGACTATCCTCCCCCACACGCAGCAGCTCCCCTTTCCTCCACTCTCAGTGACTATCCTCCCCCACACTCAGCAGTTCCCCTTTCCTCCACTCTCTGTGACTTTCCTCCCCCACACGCAGCAGCTCCCCTTTCCTCCACTCTCGGGACTATCCACCCCACACTCAGCAGCTCCCCTTTCCTCCACTCTCAGTGACTATCCTCCCCCACATGCAGCAGTTCCCCTTTCCTCCACTCTCAGTGACTATCCACCCCCACACGCAGCAGTTCTCCTTTCCTCCATTCTCAGTGACTATCCTCCCCACACTCAGCAGTTCCCCGTCCCTCCACTCTCAGTGACTATCCTCCCCCACACGCAGCAGCTCCCCTTTCCTCCACTATCGGGACTATCCTCTCCCACACGCAGCAGCTCCCCTTTCCTCCACTCTCAGTGACTATCCTCACCCACACTCAGCAGTTCTCCTGTACTTCACTCTCAGTGACTATCCTCCCCCAATCTCAGCAGTTCCACTTTCCTCCACTCTCAGTGACTACCACCCCACACTCAGCAGTTCCCCTTTCCTCCACTCTCAGTGAATATCCTCCCCCAAACTCAGCAGCTCCCCTTTGCTCCACTCTCAGTGAATCCCCCCACACTCAGCAGTTCCCCTTTCCTCCACTCTCAGTGACTATCCACGCCCACACGCAGAGGTTCTCCTTTCCTCCACTCTTGGTGACTATCCTCCCCCACAAGCAGAGGTTCTCCTTTCGTCCACTCTCAGTGACTATCCACCCCCACACGGAGAGGTTCTCCTTTCCTCCACTGTCAGTGACTATCCTCCCCCACCCGCATCAGCTCCCCTTTCCTCCACTCTCTGTGACTATCCTCCTCCACACTCAGCAGCTCCTCTTTCCTCCACTCTCGGGACTATCCACCCCACACTCAGCAGTTCCCCTTTCCTCCACTCTCAGTGACTATCCACCCCTACACGCAGCAGTTTCCCTTCCTCCACTCTCAGTGACTATCCAACCCACACTCAGCAGTTCCCTGTCCCTCCACTCTCAGTGACTATCCACCCCACACTCAGCAGTTTCCCTTTCTTCCACTCTCAGTGACTATCCCCCCCACACTCAGCAGTTCCCCTTTCCTCCACTCTCAGTGACTATCCCCCCCACACTCAGCTGTTCCCCTTTCCTCCACTCTCAGTGACTATCCTCCCCACACTCAGCAGTTCCCCTTTCCTCCACTCTCAGTGACTATCCCCCCCCACACTCAGCAGTTCCCCGTCCCTCCACTCTCAGTGACTATCCTCCCCACACTCAGCAGTTCCCCTTTCCTCAACTCTCAGTGACTATCCTCCCCCACACTCAGCAGTTCCCCTTTCCTCCACTCTCAGTGACTATCCCCCCCACACTCAGCTGTTCCCCTTTCCTCCACTCTCAGTGACTATCCACCCCACACTCAGCAGTTCTCCTTTCCTCCACTCTCAGTGACTATCCTCCCCACACTCAGCAGTTCCCCTTTCCTCCACTCTCAGTGACTATCCTCCCCCACACTCAGCAGTTCCCCTTTCCTCCACTCTCAGTGACTACCCCCCCACACTCAGCAGTTCCCCTTTCCTCCACTCTCAGTGACTATCCTCCCCCACACTCAGCAGTTCCCCGTCCCTCCACTCTCAGTGACTATCCTCCCCACACTCAGCAGTTTCCCTTTCTTCCACTCTCAGTGACTATCCTCCCCCACCCGCAGCAGCTGCCCTTTCCTTCACTCTCAGTAACTATCCTCCCCCACACGCAGCAGCTCCCCTTTCCTCCACTCTCAGTGACTATCCTCCCCCACACTCAGCAGTTCCCCTTTCCTCCACTGTCAGTGACTCTCCTCCCCCACTCGCAGCAGTTCCCCTTTCCTCCACTCTCAGTGACTATCCACCCCACACTCAGCAGTTCTCCTTTCCTCCACTCTCAGTGACTATCCTCCCCCACACACAACAGTTCCCCTTTCCTCCACTCTCAGTAACTATCCACCACCACACGCAGCAGTTCCCCTTTCCTCCACTCTCAGTGACTATCCACCCCCACATGCAGCAGTTCTCCTTTCCTCCATTCTCAGTGACTATCCTCCCCCACACTCAGCAGTTCCCCGTCCTTCCACTCTCAGTGACTATCCTCCCCCACACTCAGCAGTTCCCCTTTCCTCCACTCTCAGTGACTATCCACCCCCACACGCAGCAGTTTCCCTTTATTCCACTCTCAGTGACTATCCTGCCCCACACTCAGCAGTTCCCCTTTCCTCCACTCTCAGTGACTATCCTCCCCCACACGCAGCAGCTCCCCTTTCCTCCACTCTCGGGACTATCCACCCCACACTCAGCAGTTCCCCTTTCCTCCACTCTCAGTGACTATCCATCCCCAAACGCAGAGGTTCTCCTTTCCTCCACTCTCAGTGACTATCCACCCCCACACGCAGAGGTTCTCCTTTCCTTCACTCTCAGTGACTATCCACCCCACACTCAGCAGTTCCCGTTTCCTCCACTCTCAATGACTATCCCCCCCACACGCAACAATTTCCCTTTCTTCCACTCTCAGTGACTATCCTCCCCCACCCGCAGCAGCTCCCCTTTCCTCCACTCTCAGTGACTATCCTCCCCCACACGCAGCAGCTCCCCTTTCCTCCACTCTCGGGACTATCCACCCCACACTCAGCAGTTCCCCTTTCCTCCACTCTCAGTGACTATCCACCCCCACATTCAGCAGTTCCCCTTTCCTCCACTCTCAGTGACTATCCACCCCACACTCAGCAGTTCTCCTTTCCTCCACTCTCAGTGACTATCCTCTCCCACACGCAGCAGTTCCCCTTTCCTCCACTCTCAGTGACTATCCACCCCCACACGCAGCAGTTCCCCTTTACTCCACTCTCAGTGACTATCCTCTCCCACACGCAGCAGTTCCCCTTTCCTCCACTCTCAGTGACTATCCTCTCCCACACGCAGCAGTTCTCCTTTCCTCCATTCTCAGTGACTATCCTCCCCCACACTCAGTTCTTCTTTCCTCCACTCTCAGTGACTATCCTCCCCACACTCAGCAGTTCCCCTTTCCTCCACTCTCTGTGACTATCCTCCTCCACACTCAGCAGCTCCCCTTTGCTCCACTCTCAGTGAATCCCCCCACACTCAGCAGTTCCCCTTTCCTCCACTCTCAGTGACTATCCACGCCCACACGCAGAGGTTCTCCTTTCCTCCACTCTTGGTGACTATCCTCCCCCACAAGCAGAGGTTCTCCTTTCGTCCACTCTCAGTGACTATCCACCCCCACACGGAGAGGTTCTCCTTTCCTCCACTGTCAGTGACTATCCTCCCCCACCCGCAGCAGCTCCCCTTTCCTCCACTCTCTGTGACTATCCTCCTCCACACTCAGCAGCTCCTCTTTCCTCCACTCTCGGGACTATCCACCCCACACTCAGCAGTTCCCCTTTCCTCCACTCTCAGTGACTATCCACCCCTACACGCAGCAGTTCCCCTTCCTCCACTCTCAGTGACTATCCAACCCACACTCAGCAGTTCCCTGTCCCTCCACTCTCAGTGACTATCCACCCCACACTCAGCAGTTTCCCTTTCTTCCACTCTCAGTGACTATCCCCCCCACACTCAGCAGTTCCCCTTTCCTCCACTCTCAGTGACTATCCCCCCCCACACTCAGCTGTTCCCCTTTCCTCCACTCTCAGTGACTATCCTCCCCACACTCAGCAGTTCCCCTTTCCTCCACTCTCAGTGACTATCCCCCCCCACACTCAGCAGTTCCCCGTCCCTCCACTCTCAGTGACTATCCTCCCCACACTCAGCAGTTCCCCTTTCCTCAACTCTCAGTGACTATCCTCCCCCACACTCAGCAGTTCCCCTTTCCTCCACTCTCAGTGACTATCCCCCCCACACTCAGCTGTTCCCCTTTCCTCCACTCTCAGTGACTATCCACCCCACACTCAGCAGTTCTCCTTTCCTCCACTCTCAGTGACTATCCTCCCCACACTCAGCAGTTCCCCTTTCCTCCACTCTCAGTGACTATCCTCCCCCACACTCAGCAGTTCCCCTTTCCTCCACTCTCAGTGACTACCCCCCCCACACTCAGCAGTTCCCCTTTCCTCCACTCTCAGTGACTATCCTCCCCCACACTCAGCAGTTCCCCATCCCTCCACTCTCAGTCACTATCCTCCCCACACTCAGCAGTTTCCCTTTCTTCCACTCTCAGTGACTATCCTCCCCCACCCGCAGCAGCTGCCCTTTCCTTCACTCTCAGTAACTATCCTCCCCCACACGCAGCAGCTCCCCTTTCCTCCACTCTCAGTGACTATCCTCCCCCACACTCAGCAGTTCCCCTTTCCTCCACTGTCAGTGACTCTCCTCCCCCACTCGCAGCAGTTCCCCTTTCCTCCACTCTCAGTGACTATCCACCCCACACTCAGCAGTTCTCCTTTCCTCCACTCTCAGTGACTATCCTCCCCCACACACAACAGTTCCCCTTTCCTCCACTCTCAGTAACTATCCACCACCACACGCAGCAGTTCCCCTTTCCTCCACTCTCAGTGACTATCCACCCCCACATGCAGCAGTTCTCCTTTCCTCCATTCTCAGTGACTATCCTCCCCCACACTCAGCAGTTCCCCGTCCTTCCACTCTCAGTGACTATCCTCCCCCACACTCAGCAGTTCCCCTTTCCTCCACTCTCAGTGACTATCCACCCCCACACGCAGCAGTTTCCCTTTATTCCACTCTCAGTGACTATCCTGCCCCACACTCAGCAGTTCCCCTTTCCTCCACTCTCAGTGACTATCCTCCCCCACACGCAGCAGCTCCCCTTTCCTCCACTCTCGGGACTATCCACCCCACACTCAGCAGTTCCCCTTTCCTCCACTCTCAGTGACTATCCATCCCCAAACGCAGAGGTTCTCCTTTCCTCCACTCTCAGTGACTATCCACCCCCACACGCAGAGGTTCTCCTTTCCTCCACTCTCAGTGACTATCCACCCCACACTCAGCAGTTCCCCTTTCCTCCACTCTCAGTGACTATCCTCCCCCACACTCAGCAGTTCCCCTTTCCTCCACTCTCAGTGACTATCCACCCCCACACGCAGCCCTTTCCCTTTCTTCCACTCTCAGTGACTATCCTCCCCCACCCGCAGCAGCTCCCCTTTCCTCCACTCTCAGTGACTATCCTCCCCCACACGCAGCAGCTCCCCTTTCCTCCACTCTCAGTGACTATCCTCCCCCACACTCAGCAGTTCCCCTTTCCTCCACTCTCTGTGACTTTCCTCCCCCACACGCAGCAGCTCCCCTTTCCTCCACTCTCGGGACTATCCACCCCACACTCAGCAGCTCCCCTTTCCTCCACTCTCAGTGACTATCCTCCCCCACATGCAGCAGTTCCCCTTTCCTCCACTCTCAGTGACTATCCACCCCCACACGCAGCAGTTCTCCTTTCCTCCATTCTCAGTGACTATCCTCCCCACACTCAGCAGTTCCCCGTCCCTCCACTCTCAGTGACTATCGTCCACCACACGCAGCAGCTCCCCTTTCCTCCACTATCGGGACTATCCTCTCCCACACGCAGCAGCTCCCCTTTCCTCCACTCTCAGTGACTATCCTCACCCACACTCAGCAGTTCTCCTGTACTTCACTCTCAGTGACTATCCTCCCCCAATCTCAGCAGTTCCACTTTCCTCCACTCTCAGTGACTACCACCCCACACTCAGCAGTTCCCCTTTCCTCCACTCTCAGTGAATATCCTCCCCCAAACTCAGCAGCTCCCCTTTGCTCCACTCTCAGTGAATCCCCCCACACTCAGCAGTTCCCCTTTCCTCCACTCTCAGTGACTATCCACGCCCACACGCAGAGGTTCTCCTTTCCTCCACTCTTGGTGACTATCCTCCCCCACAAGCAGAGGTTCTCCTTTCGTCCACTCTCAGTGACTATCCACCCCCACACGGAGAGGTTCTCCTTTCCTCCACTGTCAGTGACTATCCTCCCCCACCCGCAGCAGCTCCCCTTTCCTCCACTCTCTGTGACTATCCTCCTCCACACTCAGCAGCTCCTCTTTCCTCCACTCTCGGGACTATCCACCCCACACTCAGCAGTTCCCCTTTCCTCCACTCTCAGTGACTATCCACCCCTACACGCAGCAGTTCCCCTTCCTCCACTCTCAGTGACTTTCCAACCCACACTCAGCAGTTCCCTGTCCCTCCACTCTCAGTGACTATCCACCCCACACTCAGCAGTTTCCCTTTCTTCCACTCTCAGTGACTATCCCCCCCACACTCAGCAGTTCCCCTTTCCTCCACTCTCAGTGACTATCCCCCCCCACACTCAGCTGTTCCCCTTTCCTCCACTCTCAGTGACTATCCTCCCCACACTCAGCAGTTCCCCTTTCCTCCACTCTCAGTGACTATCCCCCCCCACACTCAGCAGTTCCCCGTCCCTCCACTCTCAGTGACTATCCTCCCCACACTCAGCAGTTCCCCTTTCCTCAACTCTCAGTGACTATCCTCCCCCACACTCAGCAGTTCCCCTTTCCTCCACTCTCAGTGACTATCCCCCCCACACTCAGCTGTTCCCCTTTCCTCCACTCTCAGTGACTATCCAACCCACACTCAGCAGTTCTCCTTTCCTCCACTCTCAGTGACTATCCTCCCCACACTCAGCAGTTCCCCTTTCCTCCACTCTCAGTGACTATCCTCCCCCACACTCAGCAGTTCCCCTTTCCTCCACTCTCAGTGACTACCCCCCCCACACTCAGCAGTTCCCCTTTCCTCCACTCTCAGTGACTATCCTCCCCCACACTCAGCAGTTCCCCGTCCCTCCACTCTCAGTGACTATCCTCCCCACACTCAGCAGTTTCCCTTTCTTCCACTCTCAGTGACTATCCTCCCCCACCCGCAGCAGCTGCCCTTTCCTTCACTCTCAGTAACTATCCTCCCCCACACGCAGCAGCTCCCCTTTCCTCCACTCTCAGTGACTATCCTCCCCCACACTCAGCAGTTCCCCTTTCCTCCACTGTCAGTGACTCTCCTCCCCCACTCGCAGCAGTTCCCCTTTCCTCCACTCTCAGTGACTATCCACCCCACACTCAGCAGTTCTCCTTTCCTCCACTCTCAGTGACTATCCTCCCCCACACACAACAGTTCCCCTTTCCTCCACTCTCAGTAACTATCCACCACCACACGCAGCAGTTCCCCTTTCCTCCACTCTCAGTGACTATCCACCCCCACATGCAGCAGTTCTCCTTTCCTCCATTCTCAGTGACTATCCTCCCCCACACTCAGCAGTTCCCCGTCCTTCCACTCTCAGTGACTATCCTCCCCCACACTCAGCAGTTCCCCTTTCCTCCACTCTCAGTGACTATCCACCCCCACACGCAGCAGTTTCCCTTTATTCCACTCTCAGTGACTATCCTGCCCCACACTCAGCAGTTCCCCTTTCCTCCACTCTCAGTGACTATCCTCCCCCACACGCAGCAGCTCCCCTTTCCTCCACTCTCGGGACTATCCACCCCACACTCAGCAGTTCCCCTTTCCTCCACTCTCAGTGACTATCCATCCCCAAACGCAGAGGTTCTCCTTTCCTCCACTCTCAGTGACTATCCACCCCCACACGCAGAGGTTCTCCTTTCCTTCACTCTCAGTGACTATCCACCCCACACTCAGCAGTTCCCGTTTCCTCCACTCTCAGTGACTATCCCCCCCACACGCAACAATTTCCCTTTCTTCCACTCTCAGTGACTATCCTCCCCCACCCGCAGCAGCTCCCCTTTCCTCCACTCTCAGTGACTATCCTCCCCCACACGCAGCAGCTCCCCTTTCCTCCACTCTCGGGACTATCCACCCCACACTCAGCAGTTCCCCTTTCCTCCACTCTCAGTGACTATCCACCCCCACATTCAGCAGTTCTCCTTTCCTCCACTCTCAGTGACTATCCTCTCCCACACGCAGCAGTTCCCCTTTCCTCCACTCTCAGTGACTATCCACCCCCACACGCAGCAGTTCCCCTTTCCTCCACTCTCAGTGACTATCCTCTCCCACATGCAGCAGTTCCCCTTTCCTCCACTCTCAGTGACTATCCTCTCCCACACGCAGCAGTTCTCCTTTCCTCCATTCTCAGTGACTATCCTCCCCCACACTCAGTTCTTCTTTCCTCCACTCTCAGTGACTATCCTCCCCACACTCAGCAATTCCCCTTTCCTCCACTCTCTGTGACTATCCTCCTCCACACTCAGCAGTTCCCCTTTCCTCCACTCTCAGTGACTATCCACCCCCACACACAGCAGTTCTCCTTTCCTCCACTCTCAGTGACTATCCTCTCCCTCACGCAGCAGTTCTCCTTTCCTCCATTCTCAGTGACTATCCTCCCCCACACTCAGTTCTTCTTTCCTCCACTCTGTGACTATCCTCCCCACACTCAGCAGCTCCCCTTTCCTCCACTCTCTGTGACTATCCTCCTCCACACTCAGCAGTTCCCCTTTCTTCCACTCTCAGTGACTATCCTCCCCCACACGAAGCAGATCCCCTTTCCTCCACTCTCGGGACTATCCACCCCACACTCAGCAGTTCCCCGTCACTCCACTCTCAGTGACTATCCTCCCCACACTCAGCAGTTCCCCATTCCTCTACTCTCAGTGACTATCCTCCCCCACACTCAGCAGTTCCCCTTTCCTCCACTCTCAGTGACTATCCTCCCCCACACTCAGCAGTTCCCCTTTCCTCCACTCTCAGTGACTATCCTCCCCCACACCCAGCAGTTCCCCTTTCCTCCACTCTCAGTGACTATCCACCACCACACGCAGCAGTTTCCCTTTCTTCCACTCTCAGTGACTATCCTCCCCCACACTCAGCAGTTCCCCTTTCCTCCACTCTCAGTGACTATCCTCCCCCACACGCAGCAGCCCCCGTTTCCTCCACTCTCAGTGACTATCCTCCCCCACACCCAGCAGTTCCCCTTTCCTCCACTCTCAGTGACTATCCACCACCACACGCAGCAGTTTCCCTTTCTTCCACTCTCAGTGACTATCCTCCCCCACACTCAGCAGTTCCCCTTTCCTCCACTCTCAGTGACTATCCTCCCCCACACGCAGCAGCCCCCGTTTCCTCCACTCTCAGTGACTATCCTCCCCCAAACTCAGCAGTTCTCCTTTCCTCCACTCTGTTCCTATCCTCACCCAAACACAGCAGTTCCCCTTTCCTCCACTCTTAGTGACTATCCTCCCCACACTCAGCAGTTCCCCGTCCCTCCACTCTCAGTGACTATCCTCCCCCACACGCAGCAGCCCCCGTTTCCTCCACTCTCAATGACTATCCTCCCCCAAACTCAGCAGTTCTCCTTTCCTCCACTCTGTGACTATCCTCACCCAAACGCAGCAGTTCCCCTTTCCTCCAGTCTTAGTGACTATCCTCCCCACACTCAGCAGTTCACCTTTCCTCCACTCTGAGTGACTACCCCACCCACACTCAGCAGTTCCCCTTTCCTCCACTCTTAGTGACTATCCTCCCCACACTCAGCAGTTCCCCGTCCCTCCACTCTCAGTGACTATCCTCCCCCAAACTCAGCAGTTCCCCTTTCCTCCACTCTCAGTGACTATCCTCCCCCACCTGCAGCAGCTCCCCTTTCCTCCACTCTCGGGACTATCCACCCCACACTCAGCAGTTCCCCTTTCCTCCACCCTCAGTGACTATCCTCCCCACACTCAGCAGTTCTCCTTTCCTCCACTCTCAGTGACTATCCCCCCCACACTTAGCAGTTCCCCTTTCCTCCACTCTTAGTGACTACCCCACCCACACTCAGCAGTTCCCCTTTCCTCCACTCTTAGTGACTATCCTCCCCACACTCAGCAGTTCCCCTTTCCTCCACTCTCAGTGACTACCCCACCCACACTCAGCAGTTCCCCTTTGCTCCACTCTCGGTGACTATCCCCCCCACACTCAGCAGTTCCCCTTTGCTCCACTCTCGGTGACTATCCTCCCTCACACGCAGCAGCTCCCCTTTCCTCCACTCTCAGTGACTATCCACCCCCACACGCAGAGGTTCTCCTTTCCTCCACTCTCAGTGACTATCCACCCCACACTCAGCTAGTTCCCCTTTCCTCCACTCTCAGTGACTATCCTCCCCCACACTCAGCAGTTCCCCTTTCCTCCACTCTCAGTGACTATCCACCCCCACACGCAGCCCTTTCCCTTTCTTCCACTCTCAGTGACTATCCTCCCCCACCCGCAGCAGCTCCCCTTTCCTCCACTCTCAGTGACTATCCTCCCCCACACGCAGCAGCTCCCCTTTCCTCCACTCTCAGTGACTATCCTCCCCCACACTCAGCAGTTCCCCTTTCCTCCACTCTCTGTGACTTTCCTCCACCACACGCAGCAGCTCCCCTTTCCTCCACTCTCGGGACTATCCACCCCACACTCAGCAGCTCCCCTTTCCTCCACTCTCAGTGACTATCCTCCCCCACATGCAGCAGTTCCCCTTTCCTCCACTCTCAGTGACTATCCACCCCCACACGCAGCAGTTCTCCTTTCCTCCATTCTCAGTGACTATCCTCCCCACACTCAGCAGTTCCCCGTCCCTCCACTCTCAGTGACTATCCTCCCCCACACGCAGCAGCTCCCCTTTCCTCCACTATCGGGACTATCCTCTCCCACACGCAGCAGCTCCCCTTTCCTCCACTCTCAGTGACTATCCTTACCCACACTCAGCAGTTCTCCTGTACTTCACTCTCAGTGACTATCCTCCCCCAATCTCAGCAGTTCCACTTTCCTCCACTCTCAGTGAATATCCTCCCCCAAACTCAGCAGTTCTCCTTTCCTCCACTCTGTGACTATCCTCACCCAAACGCAGCAGTTCCCCTTTCCTCCAGTCTTAGTGACTATCCTCCCCACACTCAGAAGTTCACCTTTCCTCCACTCTCAGTGACTACCCCACCCACACTCAGCAGTTCCCCTTTCCTCCACTCTTAGTGACTATCCGCCCCACACTCAGCTGTTCCCCGTCCCTTCACTCTCAATGACTATCCTCCCCCAAACTCAGCAGTTCCCCTTTCCTCCACTCTCAGTGACTATCCTCCCCCACCTGCAGCAGCGCCCCTTTCCTCCACTCTCGGGACTATCCACCCCACACTCAGCAGTTCCCCTTTCCTCCACTCTCAGTGAATATCCTCCCCCAAACTCAGCAGTTCTCCTTTCCTCCACTCTGTGACTATCCTCACCCAAACGCAGCAGTTCCCCTTTCCTCCAGTCTTAGTGACTATCCTCCCCACACTCAGCAGTTCACCTTTCCTCCACTCTCAGTGACTATCCCACCCACACTCAGCAGTTCCCCTTTCCTCCACTCTTAGTGACTATCCTCCCCACACTCAGCAGTTCCCCGTCCCTCCACTCTCAGTGACTATCCTCCCCCAAACTCAGCAGTTCCCCTTTCCTCCACTCTCAGTGACTATCCTCCCCCACCTGCAGCAGCTCCCCTTTCCTCCACTCTCGGGACTATCCACCCCACACTCAGCAGTTCCCCTTTCCTCCACCCTCAGTGACTATCCTCCCCCACACTCAGCAGTTCTCCTTTCCTCCACTCTCAGTGACTATCCCCCCCACACTCAGCAGTTCCCCTTTCCTCCACTCTCAGTGACTACCCCACCCACACTCAGCAGTTCCCCTTTCCTCCACTCTTAGTGACTATCCTCCCCACACTCAGCAGTTCCCCTTTCCTCCACTCTCAGTGACTACCCCACCCACACTCAGCAGTTCCCCTTTGCTCCACTCTCGGTGACTATCCCCCCCACACTCAGCAGTTCCCCTTTGCTCCACTCTCGGTGACTATCCTCCCTCACACGCAGCAGCTCCCCTTTCCTCCACTCTCAGTGACTATCCACCCCCACACGCAGAGGTTCTCCTTTCCTCCACTCTCAGTGACTATCCACCCCACACTCAGCAGTTCCCCTTTCCTCCACTCTCAGTGACTATCCTCCCCCACACTCAGCAGTTCCCCTTTCCTCCACTCTCAGTGACTATCCACCCCCACACGCAGCCCTTTCCCTTTCTTCCACTCTCAGTGACTATCCTCCCCCACCCGCAGCAGCTCCCCTTTCCTCCACTCTCAGTGACTATCCTCCCCCACACGCAGCAGCTCCCCTTTCCTCCACTCTCAGTGACTATCCTCCCCCACACTCAGCAGTTCCCCTTTCCTCCACTCTCTGTGACTTTCCTCCCCCACACGCAGCAGCTCCCCTTTCCTCCACTCTCGGGACTATCCACCCCACACTCAGCAGCTCCCCTTTCCTCCACTCTCAGTGACTATCCTCCCCCACATGCAGCAGTTCCCCTTTCCTCCACTCTCAGTGACTATCCACCCCCACACGCAGCAGTTCTCCTTTCCTCCATTCTCAGTGACTATCCTCCCCACACTCAGCAGTTCCCCGTCCCTCCACTCTCAGTGACTATCCTCCCCCACACGCAGCAGCTCCCCTTTCCTCCACTATCGGGACTATCCTCTCCCACACGCAGCAGCTCCCCTTTCCTCCACTCTCAGTGACTATCCTCACCCACACTCAGCAGTTCTCCTGTACTTCACTCTCAGTGACTATCCTCCCCCAATCTCAGCAGTTCCACTTTCCTCCACTCTCAGTGACTACCACCCCACACTCAGCAGTTCCCCTTTCCTCCACTCTCAGTGAATATCCTCCCCCAAACTCAGCAGCTCCCCTTTGCTCCACTCTCAGTGAATCCCCCCACACTCAGCAGTTCCCCTTTCCTCCACTCTCAGTGACTATCCACGCCCACACGCAGAGGTTCTCCTTTCCTCCACTCTTGGTGACTATCCTCCCCCACAAGCAGAGGTTCTCCTTTCGTCCACTCTCAGTGACTATCCACCCCCACACGGAGAGGTTCTCCTTTCCTCCACTGTCAGTGACTATCCTCCCCCACCCGCAGCAGCTCCCCTTTCCTCCACTCTCTGTGACTATCCTCCTCCACACTCAGCAGCTCCTCTTTCCTCCACTCTCGGGACTATCCACCCCACACTCAGCAGTTCCCCTTTCCTCCACTCTCAGTGACTATCCACCCCTACACGCAGCAGTTCCCCTTCCTCCACTCTCAGTGACTATCCAACCCACACTCAGCAGTTCCCTGTCCCTCCACTCTCAGTGACTATCCACCCCACACTCAGCAGTTTCCCTTTCTTCCACTCTCAGTGACTATCCCCCCCACACTCAGCAGTTCCCCTTTCCTCCACTCTCAGTGACTATCCCCCCCCACACTCAGCTGTTCCCCTTTCCTCCACTCTCAGTGACTACCCCACCCACACTCAGCAGTTCCCCTTTCCTCCACTCTTAGTGACTATCCGCCCCACACTCAGCTGTTCCCCGTCCCTTCACTCTCAATGACTATCCTCCCCCAAACTCAGCAGTTCCCCTTTCCTCCACTCTCAGTGACTATCCTCCCCCACCTGCAGCAGCGCCCCTTTCCTCCACTCTCGGGACTATCCACCCCACACTCAGCAGTTCCCCTTTCCTCCACTCTCAGTGAATATCCTCCCCCAAACTCAGCAGTTCTCCTTTCCTCCACTCTGTGACTATCCTCACCCAAACGCAGCAGTTCCCCTTTCCTCCAGTCTTAGTGACTATCCTCCCCACACTCAGCAGTTCACCTTTCCTCCACTCTCAGTGACTATCCCACCCACACTCAGCAGTTCCCCTTTCCTCCACTCTTAGTGACTATCCTCCCCACACTCAGCAGTTCCCCGTCCCTCCACTCTCAGTGACTATCCTCCCCCAAACTCAGCAGTTCCCCTTTCCTCCACTCTCAGTGACTATCCTCCCCCACCTGCAGCAGCTCCCCTTTCCTCCACTCTCGGGACTATCCACCCCACACTCAGCAGTTCCCCTTTCCTCCACCCTCAGTGACTATCCTCCCCCACACTCAGCAGTTCTCCTTTCCTCCACTCTCAGTGACTATCCCCCCCACACTCAGCAGTTCCCCTTTCCTCCACTCTCAGTGACTACCCCACCCACACTCAGCAGTTCCCCTTTCCTCCACTCTTAGTGACTATCCTCCCCACACTCAGCAGTTCCCCTTTCCTCCACTCTCAGTGACTACCCCACCCACACTCAGCAGTTCCCCTTTGCTCCACTCTCGGTGACTATCCCCCCCACACTCAGCAGTTCCCCTTTGCTCCACTCTCGGTGACTATCCTCCCTCACACGCAGCAGCTCCCCTTTCCTCCACTCTCAGTGACTATCCACCCCCACACGCAGAGGTTCTCCTTTCCTCCACTCTCAGTGACTATCCACCCCACACTCAGCAGTTCCCCTTTCCTCCACTCTCAGTGACTATCCTCCCCCACACTCAGCAGTTCCCCTTTCCTCCACTCTCAGTGACTATCCACCCCCACACGCAGCCCTTTCCCTTTCTTCCACTCTCAGTGACTATCCTCCCCCACCCGCAGCAGCTCCCCTTTCCTCCACTCTCAGTGACTATCCTCCCCCACACGCAGCAGCTCCCCTTTCCTCCACTCTCAGTGACTATCCTCCCCCACACTCAGCAGTTCCCCTTTCCTCCACTCTCTGTGACTTTCCTCCCCCACACGCAGCAGCTCCCCTTTCCTCCACTCTCGGGACTATCCACCCCACACTCAGCAGCTCCCCTTTCCTCCACTCTCAGTGACTATCCTCCCCCACATGCAGCAGTTCCCCTTTCCTCCACTCTCAGTGACTATCCACCCCCACACGCAGCAGTTCTCCTTTCCTCCATTCTCAGTGACTATCCTCCCCACACTCAGCAGTTCCCCGTCCCTCCACTCTCAGTGACTATCCTCCCCCACACGCAGCAGCTCCCCTTTCCTCCACTATCGGGACTATCCTCTCCCACACGCAGCAGCTCCCCTTTCCTCCACTCTCAGTGACTATCCTCACCCACACTCAGCAGTTCTCCTGTACTTCACTCTCAGTGACTATCCTCCCCCAATCTCAGCAGTTCCACTTTCCTCCACTCTCAGTGACTACCACCCCACACTCAGCAGTTCCCCTTTCCTCCACTCTCAGTGAATATCCTCCCCCAAACTCAGCAGCTCCCCTTTGCTCCACTCTCAGTGAATCCCCCCACACTCAGCAGTTCCCCTTTCCTCCACTCTCAGTGACTATCCACGCCCACACGCAGAGGTTCTCCTTTCCTCCACTCTTGGTGACTATCCTCCCCCACAAGCAGAGGTTCTCCTTTCGTCCACTCTCAGTGACTATCCACCCCCACACGGAGAGGTTCTCCTTTCCTCCACTGTCAGTGACTATCCTCCCCCACCCGCAGCAGCTCCCCTTTCCTCCACTCTCTGTGACTATCCTCCTCCACACTCAGCAGCTCCTCTTTCCTCCACTCTCGGGACTATCCACCCCACACTCAGCAGTTCCCCTTTCCTCCACTCTCAGTGACTATCCACCCCTACACGCAGCAGTTCCCCTTCCTCCACTCTCAGTGACTATCCAACCCACACTCAGCAGTTCCCTGTCCCTCCACTCTCAGTGACTATCCACCCCACACTCAGCAGTTTCCCTTTCTTCCACTCTCAGTGACTATCCCCCCCACACTCAGCAGTTCCCCTTTCCTCCACTCTCAGTGACTATCCCCCCCCACACTCAGCTGTTCCCCTTTCCTCCACTCTCAGTGACTATCCTCCCCACACTCAGCAGTTCCCCTTTCCTCCACTCTCAGTGACTATCCCCCCCCACACTCAGCAGTTCCCCGTCCCTCCACTCTCAGTGACTATCCTCCCCACACTCAGCAGTTCCCCTTTCCTCAACTCTCAGTGACTATCCTCCCCCACACTCAGCAGTTCCCCTTTCCTCCACTCTCAGTGACTATCCCCCCCACACTCAGCTGTTCCCCTTTCCTCCACTCTCAGTGACTATCCACCCCACACTCAGCAGTTCTCCTTTCCTCCACTCTCAGTGACTATCCTCCCCACACTCAGCAGTTCCCCTTTCCTCCACTCTCAGTGACTATCCTCCCCCACACTCAGCAGTTCCCCTTTCCTCCACTCTCAGTGACTACCCCCCCCCACACTCAGCAGTTCCCCTTTCCTCCACTCTCAGTGACTATCCTCCCCCACACTCAGCAGTTCCCCGTCCCTCCACTCTCAGTGACTATCCTCCCCACACTCAGCAGTTTCCCTTTCTTCCACTCTCAGTGACTATCCTCCCCCACCCGCAGCAGCTGCCCTTTCCTTCACTCTCAGTAACTATCCTCCCCCACACGCAGCAGCTCCCCTTTCCTCCACTCTCAGTGACTATCCTCCCCCACACTCAGCAGTTCCCCTTTCCTCCACTGTCAGTGACTCTCCTCCCCCACTCGCAGCAGTTCCCCTTTCCTCCACTCTCAGTGACTATCCACCCCTCACTCAGCAGTTCTCCTTTCCTCCACTCTCAGTGACTATCCTCCCCCACACACAACAGTTCCCCTTTCCTCCACTCTCAGTAACTATCCACCGCCACACGCAGCAGTTCCCCTTTCCTCCACTCTCAGTGACTATCCACCCCCACATGCAGCAGTTCTCCTTTCCTCCATTCTCAGTGACTATCCTCCCCCACACTCAGCAGTTCCCCGTCCTTCCACTCTCAGTGACTATCCTCCCCCACACTCAGCAGTTCCCCTTTCCTCCACTCTCAGTGACTATCCACCCCCACACGCAGCAGTTTCCCTTTATTCCACTCTCAGTGACTATCCTGCCCCACACTCAGCAGTTCCCCTTTCCTCCACTCTCAGTGACTATCCTCCCCCACACGCAGCAGCTCCCCTTTCCTCCACTCTCGGGACTATCCACCCCACACTCAGCAGTTCCCCTTTCCTCCACTCTCAGTGACTATCCATCCCCAAACGCAGAGGTTCTCCTTTCCTCCACTCTCAGTGACTATCCACCCCCACACGCAGAGGTTCTCCTTTCCTTCACTCTCAGTGACTATCCACCCTACACTCAGCAGTTCCCGTTTCCTCCACTCTCAGTGACTATCCCCCCCACACGCAACAATTTCCCTTTCTTCCACTCTCAGTGACTATCCTCCCCCACCCGCAGCAGCTCCCCTTTCCTCCACTCTCAGTGACTATCCTCCCCCACACGCAGCAGCTCCCCTTTCCTCCACTCTCGGGACTATCCACCCCACACTCAGCAGTTCCCCTTTCCTCCACTCTCAGTGACTATCCACCCCCACATTCAGCAGTTCTCCTTTCCTCCACTCTCAGTGACTATCCTCTCCCACACGCAGCAGTTCCCCTTTCCTCCACTCTCAGTGACTATCCACCCCCACACGCAGCAGTTCCCCTTTCCTCCACTCTCAGTGACTATCCTCTCCCACACGCAGCAGTTCCCCTTTCCTCCACTCTCAGTGACTATCCTCTCCCACACGCAGCAGTTCTCCTTTCCTCCATTCTCAGTGACTATCCTCCCCCACACTCAGTTCTTCTTTCCTCCACTCTCAGTGACTATCCTCCCCACACTCAGCAGTTCCCCTTTCCTCCACTCTCTGTGACTATCCTCCTCCACACTCAGCAGTTCCCCTTTCCTCCACTCTCAGTGACTATCCACCCCCACACACAGCAGTTCTCCTTTCCTCCACTCTCAGTGACTATCCTCTCCCTCACGCAGCAGTTCTCCTTTCCTCCATTCTCAGTGACTATCCTCCCCCACACTCAGTTCTTCTTTCCTCCACTCTGTGACTATCCTCCCCACACTCAGCAGCTCCCCTTTCCTCCACTCTCTGTGACTATCCTCCTCCACACTCAGCAGTTCCCCTTTCTTCCACTCTCAGTGACTATCCTCCCCCACACGAAGCAGATCCCCTTTCCTCCACTCTCGGGACTATCCACCCCACACTCAGCAGTTCCCCGTCACTCCACTCTCAGTGACTATCCTCCCCACACTCAGCAGTTCCCCATTCCTCTACTCTCAGTGACTATCCTCCCCCACACTCAGCAGTTCCCCTTTCCTCCACTCTCAGTGACTATCCTCCCCCACACTCAGCAGTTCCCCTTTCCTCCACTCTCAGTGACTATCCTCCCCCACACCCAGCAGTTCCCCTTTCCTCCACTCTCAGTGACTATCCACCACCACACGCAGCAGTTTCCCTTTCTTCCACTCTCAGTGACTATCCTCCCCCACACTCAGCAGTTCCCCTTTCCTCCACTCTCAGTGACTATCCTCCCCCACACGCAGCAGCCCCCGTTTCCTCCACTCTCAGTGACTATCCTCCCCCACACCCAGCAGTTCCCCTTTCCTCCACTCTCAGTGACTATCCACCACCACACGCAGCAGTTTCCCTTTCTTCCACTCTCAGTGACTATCCTCCCCCACACTCAGCAGTTCCCCTTTCCTCCACTCTCAGTGACTATCCTCCCCCACACGCAGCAGCCCCCGTTTCCTCCACTCTCAGTGACTATCCTCCCCCAAACTCAGCAGTTCTCCTTTCCTCCACTCTGTTCCTATCCTCACCCAAACACAGCAGTTCCCCTTTCCTCCACTCTTAGTGACTATCCTCCCCACACTCAGCAGTTCCCCGTCCCTCCACTCTCAGTGACTATCCTCCCCCACACGCAGCAGCCCCCGTTTCCTCCACTCTCAATGACTATCCTCCCCCAAACTCAGCAGTTCTCCTTTCCTCCACTCTGTGACTATCCTCACCCAAACGCAGCAGTTCCCCTTTCCTCCAGTCTTAGTGACTATCCTCCCCACACTCAGCAGTTCACCTTTCCTCCACTCTGAGTGACTACCCCACCCACACTCAGCAGTTCCCCTTTCCTCCACTCTTAGTGACTATCCTCCCCACACTCAGCAGTTCCCCGTCCCTCCACTCTCAGTGACTATCCTCCCCCAAACTCAGCAGTTCCCCTTTCCTCCACTCTCAGTGACTATCCTCCCCCACCTGCAGCAGCTCCCCTTTCCTCCACTCTCGGGACTATCCACCCCACACTCAGCAGTTCCCCTTTCCTCCACCCTCAGTGACTATCCTCCCCCACACTCAGCAGTTCTCCTTTCCTCCACTCTCAGTGACTATCCCCCCCACACTCAGCAGTTCCCCTTTCCTCCACTCTCAGTGACTACCCCACCCACACTCAGCAGTTCCCCTTTCCTCCACTCTTAGTGACTATCCTCCCCACACTCAGCAGTTCCCCTTTCCTCCACTCTCAGTGACTACCCCACCCACACTCAGCAGTTCCCCTTTGCTCCACTCTCGGTGACTATCCCCCCCACACTCAGCAGTTCCCCTTTGCTCCACTCTCGGTGACTATCCTCCCTCACACGCAGCAGCTCCCCTTTCCTCCACTCTCAGTGACTATCCACCCCCACGCGCAGAGGTTCTCCTTTCCTCCACTCTCAGTGACTATCCACCCCACACTCAGCTAGTTCCCCTTTCCTCCACTCTCAGTGACTATCCTCCCCCACACTCAGCAGTTCCCCTTTCCTCCACTCTCAGTGACTATCCACCCCCACACGCAGCCCTTTCCCTTTCTTCCACTCTCAGTGACTATCCTCCCCCACCCGCAGCAGCTCCCCTTTCCTCCACTCTCAGTGACTATCCTCCCCCACACGCAGCAGCTCCCCTTTCCTCCACTCTCAGTGACTATCCTCCCCCACACTCAGCAGTTCCCCTTTCCTCCACTCTCTGTGACTTTCCTCCCCCACACGCAGCAGCTCCCCTTTCCTCCACTCTCGGGACTATCCACCCCACACTCAGCAGCTCCCCTTTCCTCCACTCTCAGTGACTATCCTCCCCCACATGCAGCAGTTCCCCTTTCCTCCACTCTCAGTGACTATCCACCCCCACACGCAGCAGTTCTCCTTTCCTCCATTCTCAGTGACTATCCTCCCCACACTCAGCAGTTCCCCGTCCCTCCACTCTCAGTGACTATCCTCCCCCACACGCAGCAGCTCCCCTTTCCTCCACTATCGGGACTATCCTCTCCCACACGCAGCAGCTCCCCTTTCCTCCACTCTCAGTGACTATCCTCACCCACACGCAGCAGTTCTCCTGTACTTCACTCTCAGTGACTATCCTCCCCCAATCTCAGCAGTTCCACTTTCCTCCACTCTCAGTGAATATCCTCCCCCAAACTCAGCAGTTCTCCTTTCCTCCACTCTGTGACTATCCTCACCCAAACGCAGCAGTTCCCCTTTCCTCCAGTCTTAGTGACTATCCTCCCCACACTCAGAAGTTCACCTTTCCTCCACTCTCAGTGACTACCCCACCCACACTCAGCAGTTCCCCTTTCCTCCACTCTTAGTGACTATCCTCCCCACACTCAGCTGTTCCCCGTCCATCCACTCTCAATGACTATCCTCCCCCAAACTCAGCAGTTCCCCTTTCCTCCACTCTCAGTGACTATCCTCCCCCACCTGCAGCAGCGCCCCTTTCCTCCACTCTCGGGACTATCCACCCCACACTCAGCAGTTCCCCTTTCCTCCACTCTCAGTGAATATCCTCCCCCAAACTCAGCAGTTCTCCTTTCCTCCACTCTGTGACTATCCTCACCCAAACGCAGCAGTTCCCCTTTCCTCCAGTCTTAGTGACTATCCTCCCCACACTCAGCAGTTCACCTTTCCTCCACTCTCAGTGACTATCCCACCCACACTCAGCAGTTCCCCTTTCCTCCACTCTTAGTGACTATCCTCCCCACACTCAGCAGTTCCCCGTCCCTCCACTCTCAGTGACTATCCTCCCCCAAACTCAGCAGTTCCCCTTTCCTCCACTCTCAGTGACTATCCTCCCCCACCTGCAGCAGCTCCCCTTTCCTCCACTCTCGGGACTATCCACCCCACACTCAGCAGTTCCCCTTTCCTCCACCCTCAGTGACTATCCTCCCCCACACTCAGCAGTTCTTCTTTCCTCCACTCTCAGCGACTATCCCCCCCACACTCAGCAGTTCCCCTTTCCTCCACTCTCAGTGACTACCCCACCCACACTCAGCAGTTCCCCTTTCCTCCACTCTTAGTGACTATCCTCCCCACACTCAGCAGTTCCCCTTTCCTCCACTCTCAGTGACTACCCCACCCACACTCAGCAGTTCCCCTTTGCTCCACTCTCGGTGACTATCCCCCCCACACTCAGCAGTTCCCCTTTGCTCCACTCTCGGTGACTATCCTCCCTCACACGCAGCAGCTCCCCTTTCCTCCACTCTCAGTGACTATCCACCCCCACACGCAGAGGTTCTCCTTTCCTCCACTCTCAGTGACTATCCACCCCACACTCAGCAGTTCCCCTTTCCTCCACTCTCAGTGACTATCCTCCCCCACACTCAGCAGTTCCCCTTTCCTCCACTCTCAGTGACTATCCACCCCCACACGCAGCCCTTTCCCTTTCTTCCACTCTCAGTGACTATCCTCCCCCACCCGCAGCAGCTCCCCTTTCCTCCACTCTCAGTGACTATCCTCCCCCACACGCAGCAGCTCCCCTTTCCTCCACTCTCAGTGACTATCCTCCCCCACACTCAGCAGTTCCCCTTTCCTCCACTCTCTGTGACTTTCCTCCCCCACACGCAGCAGCTCCCCTTTCCTCCACTCTCGGGACTATCCACCCCACACTCAGCAGCTCCCCTTTCCTCCACTCTCAGTGACTATCCTCCCCCACATGCAGCAGTTCCCCTTTCCTCCACTCTCAGTGACTATCCACCCCCACACGCAGCAGTTCTCCTTTCCTCCATTCTCAGTGACTATCCTCCCCACACTCAGCAGTTCCCCGTCCCTCCACTCTCAGTGACTATCCTCCCCCACACGCAGCAGCTCCCCTTTCCTCCACTATCGGGACTATCCTCTCCCACACGCAGCAGCTCCCCTTTCCTCCACTCTCAGTGACTATCCTCACCCACACTCAGCAGTTCTCCTGTACTTCACTCTCAGTGACTATCCTCCCCCAATCTCAGCAGTTCCACTTTCCTCCACTCTCAGTGACTACCACCCCACACTCAGCAGTTCCCCTTTCCTCCACTCTCAGTGAATATCCTCCCCCAAACTCAGCAGCTCCCCTTTGCTCCACTCTCAGTGAATCCCCCCACACTCAGCAGTTCCCCTTTCCTCCACTCTCAGTGACTATCCACGCCCACACGCAGAGGTTCTCCTTTCCTCCACTCTTGGTGACTATCCTCCCCCACAAGCAGAGGTTCTCCTTTCGTCCACTCTCAGTGACTATCCACCCCCACACGGAGAGGTTCTCCTTTCCTCCACTGTCAGTGACTATCCTCCCCCACCCGCATCAGCTCCCCTTTCCTCCACTCTCTGTGACTATCCTCCTCCACACTCAGCAGCTCCTCTTTCCTCCACTCTCGGGACTATCCACCCCACACTCAGCAGTTCCCCTTTCCTCCACTCTCAGTGACTATCCACCCCTACACGCAGCAGTTCCCCTTCCTCCACTCTCAGTGACTATCCAACCCACACTCAGCAGTTCCCTGTCCCTCCACTCTCAGTGACTATCCACCCCACACTCAGCAGTTTCCCTTTCTTCCACTCTCAGTGACTATCCCCCCCACACTCAGCAGTTCCCCTTTCCTCCACTCTCAGTGACTATCCCCCCCACACTCAGCTGTTCCCCTTCCCTCCACTCTCAGTGACTATCCTCCCCACACTCAGCAGTTCCCCTTTCCTCCACTCTCAGTGACTATCCCCCCCCACACTCAGCAGTTCCCCGTCCCTCCACTCTCAGTGACTATCCTCCCCACACTCAGCAGTTCCCCTTTCCTCAACTCTCAGTGACTATCCTCCCCCACACTCAGCAGTTCCCCTTTCCTCCACTCTCAGTGACTATCCCCCCCACACTCAGCTGTTCCCCTTTCCTCCACTCTCAGTGACTATCCACCCCACACTCAGCAGTTCTCCTTTCCTCCACTCTCAGTGACTATCCTCCCCACACTCAGCAGTTCCCCTTTCCTCCACTCTCAGTGACTATCCTCCCCCACACTCAGCAGTTCCCCTTTCCTCCACTCTCAGTGACTACCCCCCCCACACTCAGCAGTTCCCCTTTCCTCCACTCTCAGTGACTATCCTCCCCCACACTCAGCAGTTCCCCGTCCCTCCACTCTCAGTGACTATCCTCCCCACACTCAGCAGTTTCCCTTTCTTCCACTCTCAGTGACTATCCTCCCCCACCCGCAGCAGCTGCCCTTTCCTTCACTCTCAGTAACTATCCTCCCCCACACGCAGCAGCTCCCCTTTCCTCCACTCTCAGTGACTATCCTCCCCCACACTCAGCAGTTCCCCTTTCCTCCACTGTCAGTGACTCTCCTCCCCCACTCGCAGCAGTTCCCCTTTCCTCCACTCTCAGTGACTATCCACCCCACACTCAGCAGTTCTCCTTTCCTCCACTCTCAGTGACTATCCTCCCCCACACACAACAGTTCCCCTTTCCTCCACTCTCAGTAACTATCCACCACCACACGCAGCAGTTCCCCTTTCCTCCACTCTCAGTGACTATCCACCCCCACATGCAGCAGTTCTCCTTTCCTCCATTCTCAGTGACTATCCTCCCCCACACTCAGCAGTTCCCCGTCCTTCCACTCTCAGTGACTATCCTCCCCCACACTCAGCAGTTCCCCTTTCCTCCACTCTCAGTGACTATCCACCCCCACACGCAGCAGTTTCCCTTTATTCCACTCTCAGTGACTATCCTCCCCCACACGCAGCAGCTCCCCTTTCCTCCACTCTCGGGACTATCCACCCCACACTCAGCAGTTCCCCTTTCCTCCACTCTCAGTGACTATCCATCCCCAAACGCAGAGGTTCTCCTTTCCTCCACTCTCAGTGACTATCCACCCCCACACGCAGAGGTTCTCCTTTCCTTCACTCTCAGTGACTATCCACCCCACACTCAGCAGTTCCCGTTTCCTCCACTCTCAATGACTATCCCCCCCACACGCAACAATTTCCCTTTCTTCCACTCTCAGTGACTATCCTCCCCCACCCGCAGCAGCTCCCCTTTCCTCCACTCTCAGTGACTATCCTCCCCCACACGCAGCAGCTCCCCTTTCCTCCACTCTCGGGACTATCCACCCCACACTCAGCAGTTCCCCTTTCCTCCACTCTCAGTGACTATCCACCCCCACATTCAGCAGTTCCCCTTTCCTCCACTCTCAGTGACTATCCACCCCACACTCAGCAGTTCTCCTTTCCTCCACTCTCAGTGACTATCCTCTCCCACACGCAGCAGTTCCCCTTTCCTCCACTCTCAGTGACTATCCACCCCCACACGCAGCAGTTCCCCTTTACTCCACTCTCAGTGACTATCCTCTCCCACACGCAGCAGTTCCCCTTTCCTCCACTCTCAGTGACTATCCTCTCCCACACGCAGCAGTTCTCCTTTCCTCCATTCTCAGTGACTATCCTCCCCCACACTCAGTTCTTCTTTCCTCCACTCTCAGTGACTATCCTCCCCACACTCAGCAGTTCCCCTTTCCTCCACTCTCTGTGACTATCCTCCTCCACACTCAGCAGCTCCCCTTTGCTCCACTCTCAGTGAATCCCCCCACACTCAGCAGTTCCCCTTTCCTCCACTCTCAGTGACTATCCACGCCCACACGCAGAGGTTCTCCTTTCCTCCACTCTTGGTGACTATCCTCCCCCACAAGCAGAGGTTCTCCTTTCGTCCACTCTCAGTGACTATCCACCCCCACACGGAGAGGTTCTCCTTTCCTCCACTGTCAGTGACTATCCTCCCCCACCCGCAGCAGCTCCCCTTTCCTCCACTCTCTGTGACTATCCTCCTCCACACTCAGCAGCTCCTCTTTCCTCCACTCTCGGGACTATCCACCCCACACTCAGCAGTTCCCCTTTCCTCCACTCTCAGTGACTATCCACCCCTACACGCAGCAGTTCCCCTTCCTCCACTCTCAGTGACTATCCAACCCACACTCAGCAGTTCCCTGTCCCTCCACTCTCAGTGACTATCCACCCCACACTCAGCAGTTTCCCTTTCTTCCACTCTCAGTGACTATCCCCCCCACACTCAGCAGTTCCCCTTTCCTCCACTCTCAGTGACTATCCCCCCCCACACTCAGCTGTTCCCCTTTCCTCCACTCTCAGTGACTATCCTCCCCACACTCAGCAGTTCCCCTTTCCTCCACTCTCAGTGACTATCCCCCCCCACACTCAGCAGTTCCCCGTCCCTCCACTCTCAGTGACTATCCTCCCCACACTCAGCAGTTCCCCTTTCCTCAACTCTCAGTGACTATCCTCCCCCACACTCAGCAGTTCCCCTTTCCTCCACTCTCAGTGACTATCCACCCCACACTCAGCAGTTCTCCTTTCCTCCACTCTCAGTGACTATCCTCCCCACACTCAGCAGTTCCCCTTTCCTCCACTCTCAGTGACTATCCTCCCCCACACTCAGCAGTTCCCCTTTCCTCCACTCTCAGTGACTACCCCCCCCCACACTCAGCAGTTCCCCTTTCCTCCACTCTCAGTGACTATCCTCCCCCACACTCAGCAGTTCCCCGTCCCTCCACTCTCAGTCACTATCCTCCCCACACTCAGCAGTTTCCCTTTCTTCCACTCTCAGTGACTATCCTCCCCCACCCGCAGCAGCTGCCCTTTCCTTCACTCTCAGTAACTATCCTCCCCCACACGCAGCAGCTCCCCTTTCCTCCACTCTCAGTGACTATCCTCCCCCACACTCAGCAGTTCCCCTTTCCTCCACTGTCAGTGACTCTCCTCCCCCACTCGCAGCAGTTCCCCTTTCCTCCACTCTCAGTGACTATCCACCCCACACTCAGCAGTTCTCCTTTCCTCCACTCTCAGTGACTATCCTCCCCCACACACAACAGTTCCCCTTTCCTCCACTCTCAGTAACTATCCACCACCACACGCAGCAGTTCCCCTTTCCTCCACTCTCAGTGACTATCCACCCCCACATGCAGCAGTTCTCCTTTCCTCCATTCTCAGTGACTATCCTCCCCCACACTCAGCAGTTCCCCGTCCTTCCACTCTCAGTGACTATCCTCCCCCACACTCAGCAGTTCCCCTTTCCTCCACTCTCAGTGACTATCCACCCCCACACGCAGCAGTTTCCCTTTATTCCACTCTCAGTGACTATCCTGCCCCACACTCAGCAGTTCCCCTTTCCTCCACTCTCAGTGACTATCCTCCCCCACACGCAGCAGCTCCCCTTTCCTCCACTCTCGGGACTATCCACCCCACACTCAGCAGTTCCCCTTTCCTCCACTCTCAGTGACTATCCATCCCCAAACGCAGAGGTTCTCCTTTCCTCCACTCTCAGTGACTATCCACCCCCACACGCAGAGGTTCTCCTTTCCTTCACTCTCAGTGACTATCCACCCCACACTCAGCAGTTCCCGTTTCCTCCACTCTCAGTGACTATCCCCCCCACACGCAACAATTACCCTTTCTTCCACTCTCAGTGACTATCCTCCCCCACCCGCAGCAGCTCCCCTTTCCTCCACTCTCAGTGACTATCCTCCCCCACACGCAGCAGCTCCCCTTTCCTCCACTCTCGGGACTATCCACCCCACACTCAGCAGTTCCCCTTTCCTCCACTCTCAGTGACTATCCACCCCCACATTCAGCAGTTCTCCTTTCCTCCACTCTCAGTGACTATCCTCTCCCACACGCAGCAGTTCCCCTTTCCTCCACTCTCAGTGACTATCCACCCCCACACGCAGCAGTTCCCCTTTCCTCCACTCTCAGTGACTATCCTCTCCCACACGCAGCAGTTCCCCTTTCCTCCACTCTCAGTGACTATCCTCTCCCACACGCAGCAGTTCTCCTTTCCTCCATTCTCAGTGACTATCCTCCCCCACACTCAGTTCTTCTTTCCTCCACTCTCAGTGACTATCCTCCCCACACTCAGCAGTTCCCCTTTCCTCCACTCTCTGTGACTATCCTCCTCCACACTCAGCAGTTCCCCTTTCCTCCACTCTCAGTGACTATCCACCCCCACACACAGCAGTTCTCCTTTCCTCCACTCTCAGTGACTATCCTCTCCCTCACGCAGCAGTTCTCCTTTCCTCCATTCTCAGTGACTATCCTCCCCCACACTCAGTTCTTCTTTCCTCCACTCTGTGACTATCCTCCCCACACTCAGCAGCTCCCCTTTCCTCCACTCTCTGTGACTATCCTCCTCCACACTCAGCAGTTCCCCTTTCTTCCACTCTCAGTGACTATCCTCCCCCACACGAAGCAGATCCCCTTTCCTCCACTCTCGGGACTATCCACCCCACACTCAGCAGTTCCCCGTCACTCCACTCTCAGTGACTATCCTCCCCACACTCAGCAGTTCCCCATTCCTCTACTCTCAGTGACTATCCTCCCCCACACTCAGCAGTTCCCCTTTCCTCCACTCTCAGTGACTATCCTCCCCCACACTCAGCAGTTCCCCTTTCCTCCACTCTCAGTGACTATCCTCCCCCACACCCAGCAGTTCCCCTTCCCTCCACTCTCAGTGACTATCCACCACCACACGCAGCAGTTTCCCTTTCTTCCACTCTCAGTGACTATCCTCCCCCACACTCAGCAGTTCCCCTTTCCTCCATTCTCAGTGACTATCCTCCCCCACACGCAGCAGCCCCCGTTTCCTCCACTCTCAGTGACTATCCTCCCCCACACCCAGCAGTTCCCCTTTCCTCCACTCTCAGTGACTATCCACCACCACACGCAGCAGTTTCCCTTTCTTCCACTCTCAGTGACTATCCTCCCCCACACTCAGCAGTTCCCCTTTCCTCCACTCTCAGTGACTATCCTCCCCCACACGCAGCAGCCCCCGTTTCCTCCACTCTCAGTGACTATCCTCCCCCAAACTCAGCAGTTCTCCTTTCCTCCACTCTGTTCCTATCCTCACCCAAACACAGCAGTTCCCCTTTCCTCCACTCTTAGTGACTATCCTCCCCACACTCAGCAGTTCCCCGTCCCTCCACTCTCAGTGACTATCCTCCCCCACACGCAGCAGCCCCCGTTTCCTCCACTCTCAATGACTATCCTCCCCCAAACTCAGCAGTTCTCCTTTCCTCCACTCTGTGACTATCCTCACCCAAACGCAGCAGTTCCCCTTTCCTCCAGTCTTAGTGACTATCCTCCCCACACTCAGCAGTTCACCTTTCCTCCACTCTGAGTGACTACCCCACCCACACTCAGCAGTTCCCCTTTCCTCCACTCTTAGTGACTATCCTCCCCACACTCAGCAGTTCCCCGTCCCTCCACTCTCAGTGACTATCCTCCCCCAAACTCAGCAGTTCCCCTTTCCTCCACTCTCAGTGACTATCCTCCCCCACCTGCAGCAGCTCCCCTTTTCTCCACTCTCGGGACTATCCACCCCACACTCAGCAGTTCCCCTTTCCTCCACCCTCAGTGACTATCCTCCCCCACACTCAGCAGTTCTCCTTTCCTCCACTCTCAGTGACTATCCCCCCCACACTCAGCAGTTCCCCTTTCCTCCACTCTCAGTGACTACCCCACCCACACTCAGCAGTTCCCCTTTCCTCCACTCTTAGTGACTATCCTCCCCACACTCAGCAGTTCCCCTTTCCTCCACTCTCAGTGACTACCCCACCCACACTCAGCAGTTCCCCTTTGCTCCACTCTCGGTGACTATCCCCCCCACACTCAGCAGTTCCCCTTTGCTCCACTCTCGGTGACTATCCTCCCTCACACGCAGCAGCTCCCCTTTCCTCCACTCTCAGTGACTATCCACCCCCACACGCAGAGGTTCTCCTTTCCTCCACTCTCAGTGACTATCCACCCCACACTCAGCTAGTTCCCCTTTCCTCCACTCTCAGTGACTATCCTCCCCCACACTCAGCAGTTCCCCTTTCCTCCACTCTCAGTGACTATCCACCCCCACACGCAGCCCTTTCCCTTTCTTCCACTCTCAGTGACTATCCTCCCGCACCCGCAGCAGCTCCCCTTTCCTCCACTCTCAGTGACTATCCTCCCCCACACGCAGCAGCTCCCCTTTCCTCCACTCTCAGTGACTATCCTCCCCCACACTCAGCAGTTCCCCTTTCCTCCACTCTCTGTGACTTTCCTCCCCCACACGCAGCAGCTCCCCTTTCCTCCACTCTCGGGACTATCCACCCCACACTCAGCAGCTCCCCTTTCCTCCACTCTCAGTGACTATCCTCCCCCACATGCAGCAGTTCCCCTTTCCTCCACTCTCAGTGACTATCCACCCCCACATGCAGCAGTTCTCCTTTCCTCCATTCTCAGTGACTATCCTCCCCACACTCAGCAGTTCCCCGTCCCTCCACTCTCAGTGACTATCCTCCCCCACACGCAGCAGCTCCCCTTTCCTCCACTATCGGGACTATCCTCTCCCACACGCAGCAGCTCCCCTTTCCTCCACTCTCAGTGACTATCCTCACCCACACTCAGCAGTTCTCCTGTACTTCACTCTCAGTGACTATCCTCCCCCAATCTCAGCAGTTCCACTTTCCTCCACTCTCAGTGAATATCCTCCCCCAAACTCAGCAGTTCTCCTTTCCTCCACTCTGTGACTATCCTCACCCAAACACAGCAGTTCCCCTTTCCTCCAGTCTTAGTGACTATCCTCCCCACACTCAGAAGTTCACCTTTCCTCCACTCTCAGTGACTACCCCACCCACACTCAGCAGTTCCCCTTTCCTCCACTCTTAGTGACTATCCTCCCCACACTCAGCTGTTCCCCGTCCCTCCACTCTCAATGACTATCCTCCCCCAAACTCAGCAGTTCCCCTTTCCTCCACTCTCAGTGACTATCCTCCCCCACCTGCAGCAGCGCCCCTTTCCTCCACTCTCGGGACTATCCACCCCACACTCAGCAGTTCCCCTTTCCTCCACTCTCAGTGAATATCCTCCCCCAAACTCAGCAGTTCTCCTTTCCTCCACTCTGTGACTATCCTCACCCAAACGCAGCAGTTCCCCTTTCCTCCAGTCTTAGTGACTATCCTCCCCACACTCAGCAGTTCACCTTTCCTCCACTCTCAGTGACTATCCCACCCACACTCAGCAGTTCCCCTTTCCTCCACTCTTAGTGACTATCCTCCCCACACTCAGCAGTTCCCCGTCCCTCCACTCTCAGTGACTATCCTCCCCCAAACTCAGCAGTTCCCCTTTCCTCCACTCTCAGTGACTATCCTCCCCACACTCAGCAGTTCCCCGTCCCTCCACTCTCAGTGACTATCCTCCCCCACACGCAGCAGCTCCCCTTTCCTCCACTATCGGGACTATCCTCTCCCACACGCAGCAGCTCCCCTTTCCTCCACTCTCAGTGACTATCCTCACCCACACTCAGCAGTTCTCCTGTACTTCACTCTCAGTGACTATCCTCCCCCAATCTCAGCAGTTCCACTTTCCTCCACTCTCAGTGAATATCCTCCCCCAAACTCAGCAGTTCTCCTTTCCTCCACTCTGTGACTATCCTCACCCAAACGCAGCAGTTCCCCTTTCCTCCAGTCTTAGTGACTATCCTCCCCACACTCAGAAGTTCACCTTTCCTCCACTCTCAGTGACTACCCCACCCACACTCAGCAGTTCCCCTTTCCTCCACTCTTAGTGACTATCCTCCCCACACTCAGCTGTTCCCCGTCCCTCCACTCTCAATGACTATCCTCCCCCAAACTCAGCAGTTCCCCTTTCCTCCACTCTCAGTGACTATCCTCCCCCACCTGCAGCAGCGCCCCTTTCCTCCACTCTCGGGACTATCCACCCCACACTCAGCAGTTCCCCTTTCCTCCACTCTCAGTGAATATCCTCCCCCAAACTCAGCAGTTCTCCTTTCCTCCACTCTGTGACTATCCTCACCCAAACGCAGCAGTTCCCCTTTCCTCCAGTCTTAGTGACTATCCTCCCCACACTCAGCAGTTCACCTTTCCTCCACTCTCAGTGACTATCCCACCCACACTCAGCAGTTCCCCTTTCCTCCACTCTTAGTGACTATCCTCCCCACACTCAGCAGTTCCCCGTCCCTCCACTCTCAGTGACTATCCTCCCCCAAACTCAGCAGTTCCCCTTTCCTCCACTCTCAGTGACTATCCTCCCCCACCTGCAGCAGCTCCCCTTTCCTCCACTCTCGGGACTATCCACCCCACACTCAGCAGTTCCCCTTTCCTCCACCCTCAGTGACTATCCTCCCCCACACTCAGCAGTTCTCCTTTCCTCCACTCTCAGCGACTATCCCCCCCACACTCAGCAGTTCCCCTTTCCTCCACTCTCAGTGACTACCCCACCCACACTCAGCAGTTCCCCTTTCCTCCACTCTTAGTGACTATCCTCCCCACACTCAGCAGTTCCCCTTTCCTCCACTCTCAGTGACTACCCCACCCACACTCAGCAGTTCCCCTTTGCTCCACTCTCGGTGACTATCCCCCCCACACTCAGCAGTTCCCCTTTGCTCCACTCTCGGTGACTATCCTCCCTCACACGCAGCAGCTCCCCTTTCCTCCACTCTCAGTGACTATCCACCCCCACACGCAGAGGTTCTCCTTTCCTCCACTCTCAGCGACTATCCACCCCACACTCAGCAGTTCCCCTTTCCTCCACTCTCAGTGACTATCCTCCCCCACACTCAGCAGTTCCCCTTTCCTCCACTCTCAGTGACTATCCACCCCCACACGCAGCCCTTTCCCTTTCTTCCACTCTCAGTGACTATCCTCCCCCACCCGCAGCAGCTCCCCTTTCCTCCACTCTCAGTGACTATCCTCCCCCACACGCAGCAGCTCCCCTTTCCTACACTCTCAGTGACTATCCTCCCCCACACTCAGCAGTTCCCCTTTCCTCCACTCTCTGTGACTTTCCTCCCCCACACGCAGCAGCTCCCCTTTCCTCCACTCTCGGGACTATCCACCCCACACTCAGCAGCTCCCCTTTCCTCCACTCTCAGTGACTATCCTCCCCCACATGCAGCAGTTCCCCTTTCCTCCACTCTCAGTGACTATCCACCCCCACACGCAGCAGTTCTCCTTTCCTCCATTCTCAGTGACTATCCTCCCCACACTCAGCAGTTCCCCGTCCCTCCACTCTCAGTGACTATCCTCCCCCACACGCAGCAGCTCCCCTTTCCTCCACTATCGGGACTATCCTCTCCCACACGCAGCAGCTCCCCTTTCCTCCACTCTCAGTGACTATCCTCACCCACACTCAGCAGTTCTCCTGTACTTCACTCTCAGTGACTATCCTCCCCCAATCTCAGCAGTTCCACTTTCCTCCACTCTCAGTGACTACCACCCCACACTCAGCAGTTCCCCTTTCCTCCACTCTCAGTGAATATCCTCCCCCAAACTCAGCAGCTCCCCTTTGCTCCACTCTCAGTGAATCCCCCCACACTCAGCAGTTCCCCTTTCCTCCACTCTCAGTGACTATCCACGCCCACACGCAGAGGTTCTCCTTTCCTCCACTCTTGGTGACTATCCTCCCCCACAAGCAGAGGTTCTCCTTTCGTCCACTCTCAGTGACTATCCACCCCCACACGTAGAGGTTCTCCTTTCCTCCACTGTCAGTGACTATCCTCCCCCACCCGCAGCAGCTCCCCTTTCCTCCACTCTCTGTGACTATCCTCCTCCACACTCAGCAGCTCCTCTTTCCTCCACTCTCGGGACTATCCACCCCACACTCAGCAGTTCCCCTTTCCTCCACTCTCAGTGACTATCCACCCCTACACGCAGCAGTTCCCCTTCCTCCACTCTCAGTGACTATCCAACCCACACTCAGCAGTTCCCTGTCCCTCCACTCTCAGTGACTATCCACCCCACACTCAGCAGTTTCCCTTTCTTCCACTCTCAGTGACTATCCCCCCCACACTCAGCAGTTCCCCTTTCCTCCACTCTCAGTGACTATCCCCCCCCACACTCAGCTGTTCCCCTTTCCTCCACTCTCAGTGACTATCCTCCCCACACTCAGCAGTTCCCCTTTCCTCCACTCTCAGTGACTATCCCCCCCCCACACTCAGCAGTTCCCCGTCCCTCCACTCTCAGTGACTATCCTCCCCACACTCAGCAGTTCCCCTTTCCTCAACTCTCAGTGACTATCCTCCCCCACACTCAGCAGTTCCCCTTTCCTCCACTCTCAGTGACTATCCCCCCCACACTCAGCTGTTCCCCTTTCCTCCACTCTCAGTGACTATCCACCCCACACTCAGCAGTTCTCCTTTCCTCCACTCTCAGTGACTATCCTCCCCACACTCAGCAGTTCCCCTTTCCTCCACTCTCAGTGACTATCCTCCCCCACACTCAGCAGTTCCCCTTTCCTCCACTCTCAGTGACTACCCCCCCCCCACACTCAGCAGTTCCCCTTTCCTCCACTCTCAGTGACTATCCTCCCCCACACTCAGCAGTTCCCCGTCCCTCCACTCTCAGTGACTATCCTCCCCACACTCAGCAGTTTCCCTTTCTTCCACTCTCAGTGACTATCCTCCCCCACCCGCAGCAGCTGCCCTTTCCTTCACTCTCAGTAACTATCCTCCCCCACACGCAGCAGCTCCCCTTTCCTCCACTCTCAGTGACTATCCTCCCCCACACTCATCAGTTCCCCTTTCCTCCACTGTCAGTGACTCTCCTCCCCCACTCGCAGCAGTTCCCCTTTCCTCCACTCTCAGTGACTATCCACCCCACACTCAGCAGTTCTCCTTTCCTCCACTCTCAGTGACTATCCTCCCCCACACACAACAGTTCCCCTTTCCTCCACTCTCAGTAACTATCCACCACCACACGCAGCAGTTCCCCTTTCCTCCACTCTCAGTGACTATCCACCCCCACATGCAGCAGTTCTCCTTTCCTCCATTCTCAGTGACTATCCTCCCCCACACTCAGCAGTTCCCCGTCCTTCCACTCTCAGTGACTATCCTCCCCCACACTCAGCAGTTCCCCTTTCCTCCACTCTCAGTGACTATCCACCCCCACACGCAGCAGTTTCCCTTTATTCCACTCTCAGTGACTATCCTGCCCCACACTCAGCAGTTCCCCTTTCCTCCACTCTCAGTGACTATCCTCCCCCACACGCAGCAGCTCCCCTTTCCTCCACTCTCGGGACTATCCACCCCACACTCAGCAGTTCCCCTTTCCTCCACTCTCAGTGACTATCCATCCCCAAACGCAGAGGTTCTCCTTTCCTCCACTCTCAGTGACTATCCACCCCCACACGCAGAGGTTCTCCTTTCCTTCACTCTCAGTGACTATCCACCCCACACTCAGCAGTTCCCGTTTCCTCCACTCTCAGTGACTATCCCCCCCACACACAACAATTTCCCTTTCTTCCACTCTCAGTGACTATCCTCCCCCACCCGCAGCAGCTCCCCTTTCCTCCACTCTCAGTGACTATCCTCCCCCACACGCAGCAGCTCCCCTTTCCTCCACTCTCGGGACTATCCACCCCACACTCAGCAGTTCCCCTTTCCTCCACTCTCAGTGACTATCCACCCCCACATTCAGCAGTTCCCCTTTCCTCCACTCTCAGTGACTATCCACCCCACACTCAGCAGTTCTCCTTTCCTCCACTCTCAGTGACTATCCTCTCCCACACGCAGCAGTTCCCCTTTCCTCCACTCTCAGTGACTATCCACCCCCACACGCAGCAGTTCCCCTTTCCTCCACTCTCAGTGACTATCCTCTCCCACACGCAGCAGTTCCCCTTTCCTCCACTCTCAGTGACTATCCTCTCCCACACGCAGCAGTTCTCCTTTCCTCCATTCTCAGTGACTATCCTCCCCCACACTCAGTTCTTCTTTCCTCCACTCTCAGTGACTATCCTCCCCACACTCAGCAGTTCCCCTTTCCTCCACTCTCTGTGACTATCCTCCTCCACACTCAGCAGTTCCCCTTTCCTCCACTCTCAGTGACTATCCACCCCCACACACAGCAGTTCTCCTTTCCTCCACTCTCAGTGACTATCCTCTCCCTCACGCAGCAGTTCTCCTTTCCTCCATTCTCAGTGACTATCCTCCCCCACACTCAGTTCTTCTTTCCTCCACTCTGTGACTATCCTCCCCACACTCAGCAGCTCCCCTTTCCTCCACTCTCTGTGACTATCCTCCTCCACACTCAGCAGTTCCCCTTTCTTCCACTCTCAGTGACTATCCTCCCCCACACGAAGCAGATCCCCTTTCCTCCACTCTCGGGACTATCCACCCCACACTCAGCAGTTCCCCGTCACTCCACTCTCAGTGACTATCCTCCCCACACTCAGCAGTTCCCCATTCCTCTACTCTCAGTGACTATCCTCCCCCACACTCAGCAGTTCCCCTTTCCTCCACTCTCAGTGACTATCCTCCCCCACACTCAGCAGTTCCCCTTTCCTCCACTCTCAGTGACTATCCTCCCCCACACCCAGCAGTTCCCCTTTCCTCCACTCTCAGTAACTATCCACCACCACACGCAGCAGTTTCCCTTTCTTCCACTCTCAGTGACTATCCTCCCCCACACGCAGCAGCCCCCGTTTCCTCCACTCTCAGTGACTATCCTCCCCCAAACTCAGCAGTTCTCCTTTCCTCCACTCTGTTCCTATCCTCACCCAAACACAGCAGTTCCCCTTTCCTCCACTCTTAGTGAGTATCCTCCCCACACTCAGCAGTTCCCCGTCCCTCCACTCTCAGTGACTATCCTCCCCCACACGCAGCAGCCCCCGTTTCCTCCACTCTCAATGACTATCCTCCCCCAAACTCAGCAGTTCTCCTTTCCTCCACTCTGTGACTATCCTCACCCAAACGCAGCAGTTCCCCTTTCCTCCAGTCTTAGTGACTATCCTCCCCACACTCAGAAGTTCACCTTTCCTCCACTCTCAGTGACTACCCCACCCACACTCAGCAGTTCCCCTTTCCTCCACTCTTAGTGACTATCCTCCCCACACTCAGCAGTTCCCCGTCCCTCCACTCTCAGTGACTATCCTCCCCCAAACTCAGCAGTTCCCCTTTCCTCCACTCTCAGTGACTATCCTCCCCCACCTGCAGCAGCGCCCCTTTCCTCCACTCTCGGGACTATCCACCCCACACTCAGCAGTTCCCCTTTCCTCCACCCTCAGTGACTATCCTCCCCCACACTCAGCAGTTCTCCTTTCCTCCACTCTCAGTGACTATCCCCCCCACACTCAGCAGTTCCCCTTTCCTCCACTCTCAGTGACTACCCCACCCACACTCAGCAGTTCCCCTTTCCTCCACTCTTAGTGACTATCCTCCCTACACTCAGCAGTTCCCCTTTCCTCCACTCTCAGTGACTACCCCACCCACACTCAGCAGTTCCCCTTTGCTCCACTCTCGGTGACTATCCCCCCCACACTCAGCAGTTCCCCTTTGCTCCACTCTCGGTGACTATCCTCCCTCACACGCAGCAGCTCCCCTTTCCTCCACTCTCAGTGACTATCCACCCCCACATGCAGAGGTTCTCCTTTCCTCCACTCTCAGTGACTATCCACCCCACACTCAGCAGTTCCCCTTTCCTCCACTCTCAGTGACTATCCTCCCCCACACTCAGCAGTTCCCCTTTCCTCCACTCTCAGTGACTATCCACCCCCACACGCAGCCCTTTCCCTTTCTTCCACTCTCAGTGACTATCCTCCCCCACCCGCAGCAGCTCCCCTTTCCTCCACTCTCAGTGACTATCCTCCCCCACACGCAGCAGCTCCCCTTTCCTCCACTCTCAGTGACTATCCTCCCCCACACTCAGCAGTTCCCCTTTCCTCCACTCTCTGTGACTTTCCTCCCCCACACGCAGCAGCTCCCCTTTCCTCCACTCTCGGGACTATCCACCCCACACTCAGCAGCTCCCCTTTCCTCCACTCTCAGTGACTATCCTCCCCCACATGCAGCAGTTCCCCTTTCCTCCACTCTCAGTGACTATCCACCCCCACACGCAGCAGTTCTCCTTTCCTCCATTCTCAGTGACTATCCTCCCCACACTCAGCAGTTCCCCGTCCCTCCACTCTCAGTGACTATCCTCCCCCACACGCAGCAGCTCCCCTTTCCTCCACTATCGGGACTATCCTCTCCCACACGCAGCAGCTCCCCTTTCCTCCACTCTCAGTGACTATCCTCACCCACACTCAGCAGTTCACCTGTACTTCACTCTCAGTGACTATCCTCCCCCAATCTCAGCAGTTCCACTTTCCTCCACTCTCAGTGACTACCACCCCACACTCAGCAGTTCCCCTTTCCTCCACTCTCAGTGAATATCCTCCCCCAAACTCAGCAGCTCCCCTTTGCTCCACTCTCAGTGAATCCCCCCCACACTCAGCAGTTCCCCTTTCCTCCACTCTCAGTGACTATCCACGCCCACACGCAGAGGTTCTCCTTTCCTCCACTCTTGGTGACTATCCTCCCCCACAAGCAGAGGTTCTCCTTTCCTCCACTCTCAGTGACTATCCACCCCCACACGGAGAGGTTCTCCTTTGCTCCACTCTCAGTGACTATCCTCCCCCACCCGCAGCAGCTCCCCTTTCCTCCACTCTCTGTGACTATCCTCCTCCACACTCAGCAGCTCCTCTTTCCTCCACTCTCGGGACTATCCACCCCACACTCAGCAGTTCCCCTTTCCTCCACTCTCAGTGACTATCCACCCCTACACGCAGCAGTTCCCCTTCCTCCACTCTCAGTGACTATCCAACCCACACTCAGCAGTTCCCTGTCCCTCCACTCTCAGTGACTATCCACCCCACACTCAGCAGTTTCCCTTTCTTCCACTCTCATTGACTATCCCCCCCACACTCAGCAGTTCCCCTTTCCTCCACTCTCAGTGACTATCCCCCCCACACTCAGCTGTTCCCCTTTCCTCCACTCTCAGTGACTATCCTCCCCACACTCAGCAGTTCCCCTTTCCTCCACTCTCAGTGACTATCCCCCCCCCCACACTCAGCAGTTCCCCGTCCCTCCACTCTCAGTGACTATCCTCCCCACACTCAGCAGTTCCCCTTTCCTCCACTCTCAGTGACTATCCTCCCCCACACTCAGCAGTTCCCCTTTCCTCCACTCTCAGTGACTATCCCCCCCACACTCAGCTGTTCCCCTTTCCTCCACTCTCAGTGACTATCCACCCCACACTCAGCAGTTCTCCTTTCCTCCACTCTCAGTGACTATCCTCCCCACACTCAGCAGTTCCCCTTTCCTCCACTCTCAGTGACTATCCTCCCCCACACTCAGCAGTTCCCCTTTCCTCCACTCTCAGTGACTACCCCCCCCCACACTCAGCAGTTCCCCTTTCCTCCACTCTCAGTGACTATCCTCCCCCACACTCAGCAGTTCCCCGTCCCTCCACTCTCAGTGACTATCCTCCCCACACTCAGCAGTTTCCCTTTCTTCCACTCTCAGTGACTATCCTCCCCCACCCGCAGCAGCTGCCCTTTCCTTCACTCTCAGTAACTATCCTCCCCCACACGCAGCAGCTCCCCTTTCCTCCACTCTCAGTGACTATCCTCCCCCACACTCAGCAGTTCCCCTTTCCTCCACTGTCAGTGACTCTCCTCCCCCACTTGCAGCAGTTCCCCTTTCCTCCACTCTCAGTGACTATCCACCCCACACTCAGCAGTTCTCCTTTCCTCCACTCTCAGTGACTATCCACCCCCACACGCAGCAGTTCTCCTTTCCTCCATTCTCAGTGACTATCCTCCCCACACTCAGCAGTTCCCCGTCCCTCCACTCTCAGTGACTATCCTCCCCCACACGCAGCAGCTCCCCTTTCCTCCACTATCGGGACTATCCTCTCCCACACGCAGCAGCTCCCCTTTCCTCCACTCTCAGTGACTATCCTCACCCACACTCAGCAGTTCTCCTGTACTTCACTCTCAGTGACTATCCTCCCCCAATCTCAGCAGTTCCACTTTCCTCCACTCTCAGTGACTACCACCCCACACTCAGCAGTTCCCCTTTCCTCCACTCTCAGTGAATATCCTCCCCCAAACTCAGCAGCTCCCCTTTGCTCCACTCTCAGTGAATCCCCCCCACACTCAGCAGTTCCCCTTTCCTCCACTCTCAGTGACTATCCACGCCCACACGCAGAGGTTCTCCTTTCCTCCACTCTTGGTGACTATCCTCCCCCACAAGCAGAGGTTCTCCTCTCCTCCACTCTCAGTGACTATCCACCCCCACACGGAGAGGTTCTCCTTTGCTCCACTCTCAGTGACTATCCTCCCCCACCCGCAGCAGCTCCCCTTTCCTCCACTCTCTGTGACTATCCTCCTCCACACTCAGCAGCTCCTCTTTCCTCCACTCTCGGGACTATCCACCCCACACTCAGCAGTTCCCCTTTCCTCCACTCTCAGTGACTATCCACCCCTACACGCAGCAGTTCCCCTTCCTCCACTCTCAGTGACTATCCAACCCACACTCAGCAGTTCCCTGTCCCTCCACTCTCAGTGACTATCCACCCCACACTCAGCAGTTTCCCTTTCTTCCACTCTCATTGACTATCCCCCCCACACTCAGCAGTTCCCCTTTCCTCCACTCTCAGTGACTATCCCCCCCACACTCAGCTGTTCCCCTTTCCTCCACTCTCAGTGACTATCCTCCCCACACTCAGCAGTTCCCCTTTCCTCCACTCTCAGTGACTATCCCCCCCCCACACTCAGCAGTTCCCCGTCCCTCCACTCTCAGTGACTATCCTCCCCACACTCAGCAGTTCCCCTTTCCTCCACTCTCAGTGACTATCCTCCCCCACACTCAGCAGTTCCCCTTTCCTCCACTCTCAGTGACTATCCCCCCCACACTCAGCTGTTCCCCTTTCCTCCACTCTCAGTGACTATCCACCCCACACTCAGCAGTTCTCCTTTCCTCCACTCTCAGTGACTATCCTCCCCACACTCAGCAGTTCCCCTTTCCTCCACTCTCAGTGACTATCCTCCCCCACACTCAGCAGTTCCCCTTTCCTCCACTCTCAGTGACTACCACCCCACACTCAGCAGTTCCCCTTTCCTCCACTCTCAGTGACTATCCTCCCCCACACTCAGCAGTTCCCCGTCCCTCCACTCTCAGTGACTATCCTCCCCACACTCAGCAGTTTCCCTTTCTTCCACTCTCAGTGACTATCCTCCCCCACCCGCAGCAGCTGCCCTTTCCTTCACTCTCAGTAACTATCCTCCCCCACACGCAGCAGCTCCCCTTTCCTCCACTCTCAGTGACTATCCTCCCCCACACTCAGCAGTTCCCCTTTCCTCCACTGTCAGTGACTCTCCTCCCCCACTTGCAGCAGTTCCCCTTTCCTACACTCTCAGTGACTATCCACCCCACACTCAGCAGTTCTCCTTTCCTCCACTCTCAGTGACTATCCTCCCCCACACACAACAGTTCCCCTTTCCTCCACTCTCAGTGACTATCCACCACCACACGCAGCAGTTCCCCTTTCCTCCACTCTCAGTGACTATCCACCCCCACATGCAGCAGTTCTCCTTTCCTCCATTCTCAGTGACTATCCTCCCCACACTCAGCAGTTCCCCGTCCTTCCACTCTCAGTGACTATCCTCCCCCACACTCAGCAGTTCCCCTTTCCTCCACTCTCAGTGACTATCCACCCCCACACGCAGCAGTTTCCCTTTCTTCCACTCTCAGTGACTATCCTGCCCCACACTCAGCAGTTCCCCTTTCCTCCACTCTCAGTGACTATCCTCCCCCACACGCAGCAGCTCCCCTTTCCTCCACTCTCGGGACTATCCACCCCACACTCAGCAGTTCCCATTTCCTCCACTCTCAGTGACTATCCTCCCCCACACGCAGCAGCTCCCCTTTCCTCCACTCTCGGGACTATCCACCCCACACTCAGCAGTTCCCCTTTCCTCCACTCTCAGTGACTATCCTCCCCCAAACTCAGCAGTTCTCCTTTCCTCCACTCTGTGACTATCCTCACCCAAACGCAGCAGTTCCCCTTTCCACCACTCTTAGTGACTATCCTCCCCACACTCAGTAGTTCCCCTTTCCTCCACTCTCAGTGACTACCCCACCCACACTCAGCAGTTCCCCTTTCCTCCACTCTCAGTGACTATCCCCCCCCACACTCAGCTGTTCCCCTTTCCTCCACTCTCAGTGACTATCCTCCCCACACTCAGCAGTTCCCCTTTCCTCCACTCTCAGTGACTATCCCCCCCCCACACTCAGCAGTTCCCCGTCCCTCCACTCTCAGTGACTATCCTCCCCACACTCAGCAGTTCCCCTTTCCTCCACTCTCAGTGACTATCCTCCCCCACACTCAGCAGTTCCCCTTTCCTCCACTCTCAGTGACTATCCCCCCCACACTCAGCTGTTCCCCTTTCCTCCACTCTCAGTGACTATCCACCCCACACTCAGCAGTTCTCCTTTCCTCCACTCTCAGTGACTATCCTCCCCACACTCAGCAGTTCCCCTTTCCTCCACTCTCAGTGACTATCCTCCCCCACACTCAGCAGTTCCCCTTTCCTCCACTCTCAGTGACTACCCCCCCCACACTCAGCAGTTCCCCTTTCCTCCACTCTCAGTGACTATCCTCCCCCACACTCAGCAGTTCCCCGTCCCTCCACTCTCAGTGACTATCCTCCCCACACTCAGCAGTTTCCCTTTCTTCCACTCTCAGTGACTATCCTCCCCCACCCGCAGCAGCTGCCCTTTCCTTCACTCTCAGTAACTATCCTCCCCCACACGCAGCAGCTCCCCTTTCCTCCACTCTCAGTGACTATCCTCCCCCACACTCAGCAGTTCCCCTTTCCTCCACTGTCAGTGACTCTCCTCCCCCACTTGCAGCAGTTCCCCTTTCCTCCACTCTCAGTGACTATCCACCCCACACTCAGCAGTTCTCCTTTCCTCCACTCTCAGTGACTATCCACCCCCACACGCAGCAGTTCTCCTTTCCTCCATTCTCAGTGACTATCCTCCCCACACTCAGCAGTTCCCCGTCCCTCCACTCTCAGTGACTATCCTCCCCCACACGCAGCAGCTCCCCTTTCCTCCACTATCGGGACTATCCTCTCCCACACGCAGCAGCTCCCCTTTCCTCCACTCTCAGTGACTATCCTCACCCACACTCAGCAGTTCTCCTGTACTTCACTCTCAGTGACTATCCTCCCCCAATCTCAGCAGTTCCACTTTCCTCCACTCTCAGTGACTACCACCCCACACTCAGCAGTTCCCCTTTCCTCCACTCTCAGTGAATATCCTCCCCCAAACTCAGCAGCTCCCCTTTGCTCCACTCTCAGTGAATCCCCCCCACACTCAGCAGTTCCCCTTTCCTCCACTCTCAGTGACTATCCACGCCCACACGCAGAGGTTCTCCTTTCCTCCACTCTTGGTGACTATCCTCCCCCACAAGCAGAGGTTCTCCTCTCCTCCACTCTCAGTGACTATCCACCCCCACACGGAGAGGTTCTCCTTTGCTCCACTCTCAGTGACTATCCTCCCCCACCCGCAGCAGCTCCCCTTTCCTCCACTCTCTGTGACTATCCTCCTCCACACTCAGCAGCTCCTCTTTCCTCCACTCTCGGGACTATCCACCCCACACTCAGCAGTTCCCCTTTCCTCCACTCTCAGTGACTATCCACCCCTACACGCAGCAGTTCCCCTTCCTCCACTCTCAGTGACTATCCAACCCACACTCAGCAGTTCCCTGTCCCTCCACTCTCAGTGACTATCCACCCCACACTCAGCAGTTTCCCTTTCTTCCACTCTCATTGACTATCCCCCCCACACTCAGCAGTTCCCCTTTCCTCCACTCTCAGTGACTATCCCCCCCAACACTCAGCTGTTCCCCTTTCCTCCACTCTCAGTGACTATCCTCCCCACACTCAGCAGTTCCCCTTTCCTCCACTCTCAGTGACTATCCCCCCCCACACTCAGCAGTTCCCCGTCCCTCCACTCTCAGTGACTATCCTCCCCACACTCAGCAGTTCCCCTTTCCTCCACTCTCAGTGACTATCCTCCCCCACACTCAGCAGTTCCCCTTTCCTCCACTCTCAGTGACTATCCCCCCCACACTCAGCTGTTCCCCTTTCCTCCACTCTCAGTGACTATCCACCCCACACTCAGCAGTTCTCCTTTCCTCCACTCTCAGTGACTATCCTCCCCACACTCAGCAGTTCCCCTTTCCTCCACTCTCAGTGACTATCCTCCCCCACACTCAGCAGTTCCCCTTTCCTCCACTCTCAGTGACTACCACCCCACACTCAGCAGTTCCCCTTTCCTCCACTCTCAGTGACTATCCTCCCCCACACTCAGCAGTTCCCCGTCCCTCCACTCTCAGTGACTATCCTCCCCACACTCAGCAGTTTCCCTTTCTTCCACTCTCAGTGACTATCCTCCCCCACCCGCAGCAGCTGCCCTTTCCTTCACTCTCAGTAACTATCCTCCCCCACACGCAGCAGCTCCCCTTTCCTCCACTCTCAGTGACTATCCTCCCCCACACTCAGCAGTTCCCCTTTCCTCCACTGTCAGTGACTCTCCTCCCCCACTTGCAGCAGTTCCCCTTTCCTACACTCTCAGTGACTATCCACCCCACACTCAGCAGTTCTCCTTTCCTCCACTCTCAGTGACTATCCTCCCCCACACACAACAGTTCCCCTTTCCTCCACTCTCAGTGACTATCCACCACCACACGCAGCAGTTCCCCTTTCCTCCACTCTCAGTGACTATCCACCCCCACATGCAGCAGTTCTCCTTTCCTCCATTCTCAGTGACTATCCTCCCCACACTCAGCAGTTCCCCGTCCTTCCACTCTCAGTGACTATCCTCCCCCACACTCAGCAGTTCCCCTTTCCTCCACTCTCAGTGACTATCCACCCCCACACGCAGCAGTTTCCCTTTCTTCCACTCTCAGTGACTATCCTGCCCCACACTCAGCAGTTCCCCT
This sequence comes from Ambystoma mexicanum, assembly GCF_040938575.1. Lineage (NCBI taxonomy): Eukaryota > Metazoa > Chordata > Amphibia > Caudata > Ambystomatidae > Ambystoma > Ambystoma mexicanum. The sequence goes on from NC_090931.1 coordinate 28,494,522, forward strand.
TTCCTCCACTCTCAGTGACTATCCTCCCCCACACGCAGCAGCTCCCCTTTCCTCCACTCTCGGGACTATCCACCCCACACTCAGCAGTTCCCATTTCCTCCACTCTCAGTGACTATCCTCCCCCACACGCAGCAGCTCCCCTTTCCTCCACTCTCGGGACTATCCACCCCACACTCAGCAGTTCCCCTTTCCTCCACTCTCAGTGACTATCCTCCCCCAAACTCAGCAGTTCTCCTTTCCTCCACTCTGTGACTATCCTCACCCAAACGCAGCAGTTCCCCTTTCCACCACTCTTAGTGACTATCCTCCCCACACTCAGTAGTTCCCCTTTCCTCCACTCTCAGTGACTACCCCACCCACACTCAGCAGTTCCCCTTTCCTCCACTCTTAGTGACTATCCTCCCCATACTCAGCAGTTCCCCTTTTCCCTCCACTCTCAGTGACTATCCTCCCCACACTCAGCAGTTCCCCTTTCCTCCACTCTCAGTGACTACCCCACCCACACGCAGCAGCTCCCCTTTCCTCCACTATCGGGACTATCCTCTCCCACACGCAGCAGCTCCCCTTTCCTCCACTCTCAGTGACTTTCCTCACCCACACTCAGCAGTTCTCCTGTACTTCACTCTCAGTGACTATCCTCCCCCAATCTCAGCAGTTCCACTTTCCTCCACTCTCAGTGACTACCACCCCACACTCAGCAGTTCCCCTTTCCTCCACTCTCAGTGAATATCCTCCCCCAAACACAGCAGCTCCCCTTTGCTCCACTCTCAGTGAATCCCCCCCACACTCAGCAGTTCCCCTTTCCTCCACTCTCAGTGACTATCCACGCCCACACGCAGAGGTTCTCCTTTCCTCCACTCTTGGTGATTATCCTCCCCCACAAGCAGAGGTTCTCCTTTCCTCATCTCTCAGTGACTATCCACCCCCACGCGGAGAGGTTCTCCTTTCCTCCACTCTCAGTGACTATCCTCCCCCACCCGCAGCAGCTCCCCTTTCCTCCACTCTCTGTGACTATCCTCCTCCACACTCAGCAGCTCCCCTTTCCTCCACTCTCGGGACTATCCACCCCACACTCAGCAGTTCCACTTTCCTCCACTCTCAGTGACTATCCACCCCTACACGCAGCAGTTCCCCTTCCTCCACTCTCAGTGACTATCCAACCCACACTCAGCAGTTCCCTGTCCCTCCACTCTCAGTGACTATCCACCCCACACTCAGCAGTTTCCCTTTCTTCCACTCTCAGTGACTATCCCCCCCACACTCAGCAGTTCCCCTTTCCTCCACTCTCAGTGACTATCCCCCCCCACACTCAGCTGTTCCCCTTTCCTCCACTCTCAGTGACTATCCTCCCCACACTCAGCAGTTCCCCTTTCCTCCACTCTCAGTGACTATCCCCCCCCACACTCAGCAGTTCCCCGTCCCTCCACTCTCAGTGACTATCCTCCCCACACTCAGCAGTTCCCCTTTCCTCCATTCTCAGTGACTATCCTCCCCCACACTCAGCAGTTCCCCTTTCCTCCACTCTCAGTGACTATCCCCCCCAAACTCAGCTGTTCCCCTTTCCTCCACTCTCAGTGACTATCCACCCCACACTCAGCAGTTCTCCTTTCCTCCACTCTCAGTGACTATCCTCCACACACTCAGCAGTTCCCCTTTCCTCCACTCTCAGTGACTATCCTCCCCCACACTCAGCAGTTCCCCTTTCCTCCACTCTCAGTGACTACCCCCCCCACACTCAGCAGTTCCCCTTTCCTCCACTCTCAGTGAGTATCCTCCCCCACACTCAGCAGTTCCCCGTCCCTCCACTCTCAGTGACTATCCTCCCCACACTCAGCAGTTTCCCTTTCTTCCACTCTCAGTGACTATCCTCCCCCACCCCCAGCAGCTGCCCTTTCCTTCACTCTCAGTAACTATCCTCCCCCACACGCAGCAGCTCCCCTTTCCTCCACTCTCAGTGACTATCCTCCCCCACACTCAGCAGTTCCCCTTTCCTCCACTGTCAGTGACTCTCCTCCCCCACTCGCAGCAGTTCCCCTTTCCTCCACTCTCAGTGACTATCCACCCCACACTCAGCAGTTCTCCTTTCCTCCACTCTCAGTGACTATCCTCCCCCACACACAACAGTTCCCCTTTCCTCCACTCTCAGTGACTATCCACCACCACACGCAGCAGTTCCCCTTTCCTCCACTCTCAGTGACTATCCACCCCCACATGCAGCAGTTCTCCTTTCCTCCATTCTCAGTGACTATCCTCCCCACACTCATCAGTTCCCCGTCCTTCCACTCTCAGTGACTATCCTCCCCCCACACTCAGCAGTTCCCCTTTCCTCCACTCTCAGTGACTATCCACCCCCACACGCAGCAGTTTCCCTTTCTTCCATTCTCAGTGACTATCCTGCCCCACACTCAGCAGTTCCCCTTTCCTCCACTCTCAGTGACTATCCTCCCCCACACGCAGCAGCTCCCCTTTCCTCCACTCTCGGGACTATCCACCCCACACTCAGCAGTTCCCCTTTCCTCCACTCTCAGTGACTATCCTCCCCCACACGCAGCAGCTCCCCTTTCCTCCACTCTCGGGACTATCCACCCCACACTCAGCAGTTCCCCTTTCCTCCACTCTCAGTGACTATCCTCCCCCAAACTCAGCAGTTCTCCTTTCCTCCACTCTGTGACTATCCTCACCCAAACGCAGCAGTTCCCCTTTCCACCACTCTTAGTGACTATCCTCCCCACACTCAGCAGTTCCCCTTTCCTCCACTCTCAGTGACTGCCCCACCCACACTCAGCAGTTCCCCTTTCCTCCACTCTTAGTGACTATCCTCCCCACACTCAGCAGTTCCCCTTTTCCCTCCACTCTCAGTGACTATCCTCCCCACACTCAGCAGTTCCCCTTTCCTCCACTCTCAGTGACTACCCCACCCACACTCAGCAGTTCCCTTCCTCCACTCTCAGTGAGTATCCTCCCCCACACTCAGCAGTTCCCCTTTCCTCAACTCTCAGTGACTATTCTCCCCCACACTCAGTAGTTCCCCTTTCCTCCACTCTCAGTGACTATTCCCCCCCACTCAGCAGTTCCCCATCCCTCCACTCTCAGTGACTATCCTCCCCACACTCAGCAGTTCCCCTTTCCTCCACTCTCAGCGACTACCCCACCCACACTCAGTAGTTCTCCTTTCCTCCACTCTGTGACTATCCTCCCCCACACTCAGCAGTTCCCCTTTCCTCCACTCTCAGTGACTATCCTCCCCACACTCAGCAGTTCCCCTTTCCTCCACTCTCAGTGACTATCCTCCCCCACACTCAGCAGTTCCCCTTTCCTCCACTCTCAGTGACTATCCCCCCACACTCAGCTGTTCCCCTTTCCTCCACTCTCAGTGACTATCCACCCCACACTCAGCAGTTTTCCTTTCCTCCACTCTCAGTGACTATCCACCCCCACACGCAGCAGTTCCCCTTTCCTCCACTCTCAGTGACTATCCACCCCCACACGCAGCAGTTCTCCTTTCCTCCATTCTCAGTGACTATCCTCCCCACACTCAGCAGTTCCCCTTTCCTCCACTCTCAGTGAGTATCCTCCCCCACACTCAGCAGTTCCCCTTTCCTCCACTCTCAGTGACTATCCTCCCCCACACTCAGCAGTTCCCCTTTCCTCCACTCTCAGTGACTATCCCCCACACACTCAGCAGTTCCACGTCCCTCCACTCTCGGTGACTATCCCCCCCACAATCAGAAGTTCCCCTTTCCTCCACTCTCAGTGACTATCCACCCCCAAACGCAGAGGTTCTCCTTTCCTCCACTCTCAGTGACTATCCACCCCCACACGCAGAGGTTCTCCTTTCCTTCACTCTCAGTGACTATCCACCCCCAAATGCAGAGGTTCTCCTTTCCTCCACTCTCAGTGACTATCCACCCCCAAACGCAGAGGTTCTCCTTTCCTCCACTCTCAGTGACTATCCACCCCCACACGCAGCAGTTCCCCTTTCCTTCACTCTCAGTGACTATCCACCCCACACTCAGCAGTTCCCCTTTCCTCCACTCTCAGTGACTATCTTCCCCCACACGCATCAGCTCCCCTTTCCTCCACTCCCGGGACTATCCACCCCACACTCAGCAGTTCCCCTTTCCTCCACTCTCAGTGACTATCCACCCCCACATGCAGCAGTTCCCCTTTCCTCCACTCTCAGTGACTATACACCCCACACTCAGCAGTTCTCCTTTCCTCCACTCTTAGTGACTATCCTCTCCCACACGCAGCAGTTCCCCTTTCCTCCACTCTCAGTGACTATCCACCCCCACACGCAGCAGTTCTCCTTTCCTCCATTCTCAGTGCCTATCCTCCCCCACACTCAGTTCTTCTTTCCTCCACTCTCAGTGACTATCCTCCCCACACTCAGCAGTTCCCCGTCCCTCCACTCTCAGTGACTATCCTCCCCACACTCAGCAGTTCCCCTTTCCTCCACTCTCAGTGGCTATCCTCCCCCACACTCAGCAGTTCCCCTTTCCTCCACTCTCAGTGACTATCCTCCCCCACACTCAGCAGTTCCCCTTTCCTCCACTCTCAGTGACTATCCTCCCCCACACTCAGTAGTTCCCCTTTCCTCCACTCTCAGTGACTATCCACCACCACACGCAGCAGTTTCCCTTTCTTCCACTCTCAGTGACTATCCTCCCCCACACTCAGCATTTCCCCTTTCCTCCACTCTCAGTGACTATCCTCCCCCACACGCAGCAGCCCCCGTTTCCTCTATCCTCCCCCAAACTCAGCAGTTCTCCTTTCCTCCACTTTGTTCCTATCCTCACCCAAACGCAGCAGTTCCCCTTTCCTCCACTCTTAGTGACTATCCTCCCAACACTCAGCAGTTCCCCTTTCCTCCACTCTCAGTGACTACCCCACCCACACTCAGCAGTTCCCCTTTCCTCCACTCTCAGTGACTATCCTCCCCCACACTCAGCAGTTCCCCTTTCCTCCACTCTCAGTGACTATCCTCCCCCACACTCAGCAGTTCCCCTTTCCTCCACTCTCAGTGACTATCCTCCCCCACACTCAGTAGTTCCCCTTTCCTCCACTCTCAGTGACTATCCACCACCACACGCAGCAGTTTCCCTTTCTTCCACTCTCAGTGATTATCCTCCCCCACACTCAGCAGTTCCCCTTTCCTCCACTCTCAGTGACTATCCTCCCCCACACGCAGCAGCCCCCGTTTCCTCTATCCTCCCCCAAACTCAGCAGTTCTCCTTTCCTCCACTTTGTTCCTATCCTCACCCAAACGCAGCAGTTCCCCTTTCCTCCACTCTCAGTGACTATCCTCCCCCACACGCAGCAGCCCCCGTTTCCTCTATCCTCCCCCAAACTCAGCAGTTCTCCTTTCCTCCACTTTGTTCCTATCCTCACCCAAACGCAGCAGTTCCCCTTTCCTCCACTCTTAGTGACTATCCTCCCAACACTCAGCAGTTCCCCTTTCCTCCACTCTCAGTGACTACCCCACCCACACGCAGCAGCTCCCCTTTCCTCCACTATCGGGACTATCCTCTCCCACACGCAGCAGCTCCCCTTTCCTCCACTCTCAGTGACTATCCCCCCACACTCAGCTGTTCCCCTTTCCTCCACTCTCAGTGACTATCCACCCCACACTCAGCAGTTTTCCTTTCCTCCACTCTCAGTGACTATCCACCCCCACACGCAGCAGTTCCCCTTTCCTCCACTCTCAGTGACTATCCACCCCCACACGCAGCAGTTCTCCTTTCCTCCATTCTCAGTGACTATCCTCCCCACACTCAGCAGTTCCCCTTTCCTCCACTCTCAGTGAGTATCCTCCCCCACACTCAGCAGTTCCCCTTTCCTCCACTCTCAGTGACTATCCTCCCCCACACTCAGCAGTTCCCCTTTCCTCCACTCTCAGTGACTATCCCCCACACACTCAGCAGTTCCACGTCCCTCCACTCTCGGTGACTATCCCCCCACAATCAGAAGTTCCCCTTTCCTCCACTCTCAGTGACTATCCACCCCCAAACGCAGAGGTTCTCCTTTCCTCCACTCTCAGTGACTATCCACCCCCACACGCAGAGGTTCTCCTTTCCTTCACTCTCAGTGACTATCCACCCCCAAATGCAGAGGTTCTCCTTTCCTCCACTCTCAGTGACTATCCACCCCCAAACGCAGAGGTTCTCCTTTCCTCCACTCTCAGTGACTATCCACCCCCACACGCAGCAGTTCCCCTTTCGTTCACTCTCAGTGACTATCCACCCCACACTCAGCAGTTCCCCTTTCCTCCACTCTCAGTGACTATCTTCCCCCACACGCATCAGCTCCCCTTTCCTCCACTCTCGGGACTATCCACCCCACACTCAGCAGTTCCCCTTTCCTCCACTCTCAGTGACTATCCACCCCCACATGCAGCAGTTCCCCTTTCCTCCACTCTCAGTGACTATACACCCCACACTCAGCAGTTCTCCTTTCCTCCACTCTTAGTGACTATCCTCTCCCACACGCAGCAGTTCCCCTTTCCTCCACTCTCAGTGACTATCCACCCCCACACGCAGCAGTTCTCCTTTCCTCCATTCTCAGTGCCTATCCTCCCCCACACTCAGTTCTTCTTTCCTCCACTCTCAGTGACTATCCTCCCCACACTCAGCAGTTCCCCGTCCCTCCACTCTCAGTGACTATCCTCCCCACACTCAGCAGTTCCCCTTTCCTCCACTCTCAGTGGCTATCCTCCCCCACACTCAGCAGTTCCCCTTTCCTCCACTCTCAGTGACTATCCTCCCCCACACTCAGCAGTTCCCCTTTCCTCCACTCTCAGTGACTATCCTCCCCCACACTCAGTAGTTCCCCTTTCCTCCACTCTCAGTGACTATCCACCACCACACGCAGCAGTTTCCCTTTCTTCCACTCTCAGTGACTATCCTCCCCCACACTCAGCATTTCCCCTTTCTTCCACTCTCAGTGACTATCCTCCCCCACACGCAGCAGCCCCCGTTTCCTCTATCCTCCCCCAAACTCAGCAGTTCTCCTTTCCTCCACTTTGTTCCTATCCTCACCCAAACGCAGCAGTTCCCCTTTCCTCCACTCTTAGTGACTATCCTCCCAACACTCAGCAGTTCCCCTTTCCTCCACTCTCAGTGACTACCCCACCCACACTCAGCAGTTCCCCTTTCCTTCACTCTCAGTGACTATCCTCCCCCACACTCAGCAGTTCCCCTTTCCTCCACTCTCAGTGACTATCCTCCCCCACACTCAGCAGTTCCCCTTTCCTCCACTCTCAGTGACTATCCTCCCCCACACTCAGTAGTTCCCCTTTCCTCCACTCTCAGTGACTATCCACCACCACACGCAGCAGTTTCCCTTTCTTCCACTCTCAGTGATTATCCTCCCCCACACTCAGCAGTTCCCCTTTCCTCCACTCTCAGTGACTATCCTCCCCCACACGCAGCAGCCCCCGTTTCCTCTATCCTCCCCCAAACTCAGCAGTTCTCCTTTCCTCCACTTTGTTCCTATCCTCACCCAAACGCAGCAGTTCCCCTTTCCTCCACTCTCAGTGACTATCCTCCCCCACACGCAGCAGCCCCCGTTTCCTCTATCCTCCCCCAAACTCAGCAGTTCTCCTTTCCTCCACTTTGTTCCTATCCTCACCCAAACGCAGCAGTTCCCCTTTCCTCCACTCTTAGTGACTATCCTCCCAACACTCAGCAGTTCCCCTTTCCTCCACTCTCAGTGACTACCCCACCCACACGCAGCAGCTCCCCTTTCCTCCACTATCGGGACTATCCTCTCCCACACGCAGCAGCTCCCCTTTCCTCCACTCTCAGTGACTTTCCTCACCCACACTCAGCAGTTCTCCTGTACTTCACTCTCAGTGACTATCCTCCCCCAATCTCAGCAGTTCCACTTTCCTCCACTCTCAGTGACTACCACCCCACACTCAGCAGTTCCCCTTTCCTCCACTCTCAGTGAATATCCTCCCCCAAACTCAGCAGCTCCCCTTTGCTCCACTCTCAGTGAATCCCCCCACACTCAGCAGTTCCCCTTTCCTCCACTCTCAGTGACTATCCACGCCCACACGCAGAGGTTCTCCTTTCCTCCACTCTTGGTGATTATCCTCCCCCACAAGCAGAGGTTCTCCTTTCCTCCACTCTCAGTGACTATCCACCCCCACGCGGAGAGGTTCTCCTTTCCTCCACTCTCAGTGACTAACCTCCCCCACCCGCAGCAGCTCCCCTTTCCTCCACTCTCTGTGACTATCCTCCTCCACACTCAGCAGCTCCCCTTTCCTCCACTCTTGGGACTATCCACCCCACACTCAGCAGTTCCACTTTCCTCCACTCTCAGTGACTATCCACCCCTACACGCAGCAGTTCCCCTTCCTCCACTCTCAGTGACTATCCAACCCACACTCAGCAGTTCCCTGTCCCTCCACTCTCAGTGACTATCCACCCCACACTCAGCAGTTTCCCTTTCTTCCACTCTCAGTGACTATCCCCCCCACACTCAGCAGTTCCCCTTTCCTCCACTCTCAGTGACTATCCCCCCCACACTCAGCTGTTCCCCTTTCCTCCACTCTCAGTGACTATCCTCCCCACACTCAGCAGTTCCCCTTTCCTCCACTCTCAGTGACTATCCCCCCCCACACTCAGCAGTTCCCCGTCCCTCCACTCTCAGTGACTATCCTCCCCACACTCAGCAGTTCCCCTTTCCTCCATTCTCAGTGACTATCCTCCCCCACACTCAGCAGTTCCCCTTTCCTCCACTCTCAGTGACTATCCCCCCAAACTCAGCTGTTCCCCTTTCCTCCACTCTCAGTGACTATCCACCCCACACTCAGCAGTTCTCCTTTCCTCCACTCTCAGTGACTATCCTCCCCACACTCAGCAGTTCCCCTTTCCTCCACTCTCAGTGACTATCCTCCCCCACACTCAGCAGTTCCCCTTTCCTCCACTCTCAGTGACTACCCCCCCACACTCAGCAGTTCCCCTTTCCTCCACTCTCAGTGACTATCCTCCCCCACACTCAGCAGTTCCCCGTCCCTCCACTCTCAGTGACTATCCTCCCCACACTCAGCAGTTTCCCTTTCTTCCACTCTCAGTGACTATCCTCCCCCACCCCCAGCAGCTGCCCTTTCCTTCACTCTCAGTAACTATCCTCCCCCACACGCAGCAGCTCCCCTTTCCTCCACTCTCAGTGACTATCCTCCCCCACACTCAGCAGTTCCCCTTTCCTCCACTGTCAGTGACTCTCCTCCCCCACTCGCAGCAGTTCCCCTTTCCTCCACTCTCAGTGACTATCCACCCCACACTCAGCAGTTCTCCTTTCCTCCACTCTCAGTGACTATCCTCCCCCACACACAACAGTTCCCCTTTCCTCCACTCTCAGTGACTATCCACCACCACACGCAGCAGTTCCCCTTTCCTCCACTCTCAGTGACTATCCACCCCCACATGCAGCAGTTCTCCTTTCCTCCATTCTCAGTGACTATCCTCCCCACACTCAGCAGTTCCCCGTCCTTCCACTCTCAGTGACTATCCTCCCCCACACTCAGCAGTTCCCCTTTCCTCCACTCTCAGTGACTATCCACCCCCACACGCAGCAGTTTCCCTTTCTTCCATTCTCAGTGACTATCCTGCCCCACACTCAGCAGTTCCCCTTTCCTCCACTCTCAGTGACTATCCTCCCCCACACGCAGCAGCTCCCCTTTCCTCCACTCTCGGGACTATCCACCCCACACTCAGCAGTTCCCCTTTCCTCCACTCTCAGTGACTATCCTCCCCCACACGCAGCAGCTCCCCTTTCCTCCACTCTCGGGACTATCCACCCCACACTCAGCAGTTCCCCTTTCCTCCACTCTCAGTGACTATCCTCCCCCAAACTCAGCAGTTCTCCTTTCCTCCACTCTGTGACTATCCTCACCCAAACGCAGCAGTTCCCCTTTCCACCACTCTTAGTGACTATCCTCCCCACACTCAGCAGTTCCCCTTTCCTCCACTCTCAGTGACTGCCCCACCCACACTCAGCAGTTCCCCTTTCCTCCACTCTTAGTGACTATCCTCCCCACACTCAGCAGTTCCCCTTTTCCCTCCACTCTCAGTGACTATCCTCCCCACACTCAGCAGTTCCCCTTTCCTCCACTCTCAGTGACTACCCCACCCACACTCAGCAGTTCCCTTCCTCCACTCTCAGTGAGTATCCTCCCCCACACTCAGCAGTTCCCCTTTCCTCAACTCTCAGTGACTATTCTCCCCCACACTCAGTAGTTCCCCTTTCCTCCACTCTCAGTGACTATCCCCCCCCACTCAGCAGTTCCCCATCCCTCCACTCTCAGTGACTATCCTCCCCACACTCAGCAGTTCCCCTTTCATCCACTCTCAGCGACTACCCCACCCACACTCAGTAGTTCTCCTTTCCTCCACTCTGTGACTATCCTCCCCCACACTCAGCAGTTCCCCTTTCCTCCACTCTCAGTGACTATCCTCCCCACACTCAGCAGTTCCCCTTTCCTCCACTCTCAGTGACTATCCTCCCCCACACTCAGCAGTTCCCCTTTCCTCCACTCTCAGTGACTATCCCCCCACACTCAGCTGTTCCCCTTTCCTCCACTCTCAGTGACTATCCACCCCACACTCAGCAGTTTCCCTTTCCTCCACTCTCAGTGACTATCCACCCCCACACGCAGCAGTTCCCCTTTCCTCCACTCTCAGTGACTATCCACCCCCACACGCAGCAGTTCCCCTTTCCTCCACTCTCAGTGACTATCCACCCCCACATGCAGCAGTTCTCCTTTCCTCCATTCTCAGTGACTATCCTCCACACACTCAGCAGTTCCCCTTTCCTCCACTCTCAGTGACTATCCTCCCCCACACTCAGCAGTTCCCCTTTCCTCCACTCTCAGTGACTATCCTCCCCCACACTCAGCAGTTCCCCGTCCCTCCACTCTCAGTGACTATCCTCCCCACACTCAGCAGTTTCCCTTTCCTCCACTCTCAGTGACTATCCTCCCCCACCCGCAGCAGCTCCCCTTTCCTCCACTCTCAGTGACTATCCTCCCCCACACTCAGCAGTTCCCCTTTCCTCCACTGTCAGTGACTCTCCTCCCCCACACGCAGCAGCTCCCCTTTCCTCCACTCTCGGGACTATCCACCCCACACTCAGCAGTTCCCCTTTCCTCCACTCTCAGTGACTATCCACCCCCACACGCAGCAGTTCCCCTTTCCTCCACTCTCAGTGACTATCCACCCCCACACGCAGCAGTTCTCCTTTCCTCCATTCTCAGTGACTATCCTCCCCACACTCAGCAGTTCCCCTTTCCTCCACTCTCAGTGAGTATCCTCCCCCACACTCAGCAGTTCCCCTTTCCTCCACTCTCAGTGACTATCCTCCCCCACACTCAGCAGTTCCCCTTTCCTCCACTCTCAGTGACTATCCCCCCCACACTCAGCTGTTCCCCTTTCCTCCATTCCAGTGACTATCCTCCCCACACTCAGCAGTTCCCCTTTCCTCCACTCTCAGTGACTATCCCCCCCACACTCAGCAGTTCCCCGTCCCTCCACTCTCAGTGACTATCCTCCCCACACTCAGCAGTTCCCCTTTCCTCAACTCTCAGTGACTATCCTCCCCCACACTCAGCAGTTCCCCTTTCCTCCACTCTCAGTGACTATCCCCCCCACACTCAGCTGTTCCCCTTTCCTCCACTCTCAGTGACTATCCACCCCACACTCAGCAGTTCTCCTTTCCTCCACTCTCAGTGACTATCCTCCCCACACTCAGCAGTTCCCCTTTCCTCCACTCTCAGTGACTATCCTCCCCCACACTCAGCAGTTCCCCTTTCCTCCACTCTCAGTGACTACCCCCCCCCACACTCAGCAGTTCCCCTTTCCTCCACTCTCAGTGACTATCCTCCCCCACACTCAGCAGTTCCCCGTCCCTCCACTCTCAGTGACTATCCTCCCCACACTCAGCAGTTTCCCTTTCTTCCACTCTCAGTGACTATCCTCCCCCACCCGCAGCAGCTGCCCTTTCCTTCACTCTCAGTAACTATCCTCCCCCACACGCAGCAGCTCCCCTTTCCTCCACTCTCAGTGACTATCCTCCCCCACACTCAGCAGTTCCCCTTTCCTCCACTGTCAGTGACTCTCCTCCCCCACTCGCAGCAGTTCCCCTTTCCTCCACTCTCAGTGACTATCCACCCCACACTCAGCAGTTCTCCTTTCCTCCACTCTCAGTGACTATCCTCCCCCACACACAACAGTTCCCCTTTCCTCCACTCTCAGTAACTATCCACCACCACACGCAGCAGTTCCCCTTTCCTCCACTCTCAGTGACTATCCACCCCCACATGCAGCAGTTCTCCTTTCCTCCATTCTCAGTGACTATCCTCCCCCACACTCAGCAGTTCCCCGTCCTTCCACTCTCAGTGACTATCCTCCCCCACACTCAGCAGTTCCCCTTTCCTCCACTCTCAGTGACTATCCACCCCCACACGCAGCAGTTTCCCTTTATTCCACTCTCAGTGACTATCCTGCCCCACACTCAGCAGTTCCCCTTTCCTCCACTCTCAGTGACTATCCTCCCCCACACGCAGCAGCTCCCCTTTCCTCCACTCTCGGGACTATCCACCCCACACTCAGCAGTTCCCCTTTCCTCCACTCTCAGTGACTATCCATCCCCAAACGCAGAGGTTCTCCTTTCCTCCACTCTCAGTGACTATCCACCCCCACACGCAGAGGTTCTCCTTTCCTTCACTCTCAGTGACTATCCACCCCACACTCAGCAGTTCCCCTTTCCTCCACTCTCAGTGACTATCCTCCCCCACACTCAGCAGTTCCCCTTTCCTCCACTCTCAGTGACTATCCACCCCCACACGCAGCCCTTTCCCTTTCTTCCACTCTCAGTGACTATCCTCCCCCACCCGCAGCAGCTCCCCTTTCCTCCACTCTCAGTGACTATCCTCCCCCACACGCAGCAGCTCCCCTTTCCTCCACTCTCAGTGACTATCCTCCCCCACACTCAGCAGTTCCCCTTTCCTCCACTCTCTGTGACTTTCCTCCCCCACACGCAGCAGCTCCCCTTTCCTCCACTCTCGGGACTATCCACCCCACACTCAGCAGCTCCCCTTTCCTCCACTCTCAGTGACTATCCTCCCCCACATGCAGCAGTTCCCCTTTCCTCCACTCTCAGTGACTATCCACCCCCACACGCAGCAGTTCTCCTTTCCTCCATTCTCAGTGACTATCCTCCCCACACTCAGCAGTTCCCTGTCCCTCCACTCTCAGTGACTATCCTCCCCCACACGCAGCAGCTCCCCTTTCCTCCACTATCGGGACTATCCTCTCCCACACGCAGCAGCTCCCCTTTCCTCCACTCTCAGTGACTATCCTCACCCACACTCAGCAGTTCTCCTGTACTTCACTCTCAGTGACTATCCTCCCCCAATCTCAGCAGTTCCACTTTCCTCCACTCTCAGTGACTACCACCCCACACTCAGCAGTTCCCCTTTCCTCCACTCTCAGTGAATATCCTCCCCCAAACTCAGCAGCTCCCCTTTGCTCCACTCTCAGTGAATCCCCCCACACTCAGCAGTTCCCCTTTCCTCCACTCTCAGTGACTATCCACGCCCACACGCAGAGGTTCTCCTTTCCTCCACTCTTGGTGACTATCCTCCCCCACAAGCAGAGGTTCTCCTTTCGTCCACTCTCAGTGACTATCCACCCCCACACGGAGAGGTTCTCCTTTCCTCCACTGTCAGTGACTATCCTCCCCCACCCGCAGCAGCTCCCCTTTCCTCCACTCTCTGTGACTATCCTCCTCCACACTCAGCAGCTCCTCTTTCCTCCACTCTCGGGACTATCCACCCCACACTCAGCAGTTCCCCTTTCCTCCACTCTCAGTGACTATCCACCCCTACACGCAGCAGTTCCCCTTCCTCCACTCTCAGTGACTATCCAACCCACACTCAGCAGTTCCCTGTCCCTCCACTCTCAGTGACAATCCACCCCACACTCAGCAGTTTCCCTTTCTTCCACTCTCAGTGACTATCCCCCCCACACTCAGCAGTTCCCCTTTCCTCCACTCTCAGTGACTATCCCCCCCCCACACTCAGCTGTTCCCCTTTCCTCCACTCTCAGTGACTATCCTCCCCACACTCAGCAGTTCCCCTTTCCTCCACTCTCAGTGACTATCCCCCCCCACACTCAGCAGTTCCCCGTCCCTCCACTCTCAGTGACTATCCTCCCCACACTCAGCAGTTCCCCTTTCCTCAACTCTCAGTGACTATCCTCCCCCACACTCAGCAGTTCCCCTTTCCTCCACTCTCAGTGACTATCCCCCCCACACTCAGCTGTTCCCCTTTCCTCCACTCTCAGTGACTATCCACCCCACACTCAGCAGTTCTCCTTTCCTCCACTCTCAGTGACTATCCTCCCCACACTCAGCAGTTCCCCTTTCCTCCACTCTCAGTGACTATCCTCCCCCACACTCAGCAGTTCCCCGTCCCTCCACTCTCAGTGACTACCCCCCCCCACACTCAGCAGTTCCCCTTTCCTCCACTCTCAGTGACTATCCTCCCCCACACTCAGCAGTTCCCCGTCCCTCCACTCTCAGTGACTATCCTCCCCACACTCAGCAGTTTCCCTTTCTTCCACTCTCAGTAACTATCCTCCCCCACACGCAGCAGCTCCCCTTTCCTCCACTCTCAGTGACTATCCTCCCCCACACTCAGCAGTTCCCCTTTCCTCCACTGTCAGTGACTCTCCTCCCCCACTCGCAGCAGTTCCCCTTTCCTCCACTCTCAGTGACTATCCACCCCACACTCAGCAGTTCTCCTTTCCTCCACTCTCAGTGACTATCCTCCCCCACACACAACAGTTCCCCTTTCCTCCACTCTCAGTAACTATCCACCACCACACGCAGCAGTTCCCCTTTCCTCCACTCTCAGTGACTATCCACCCCCACATGCAGCAGTTCTCCTTTCCTCCATTCTCAGTGACTATCCTCCCCCACACTCAGCAGTTCCCCGTCCTTCCACTCTCAGTGACTATCCTCCCCCACGCTCAGCAGTTCCCCTTTCCTCCACTCTCAGTGACTATCCACCCCCACACGCAGCAGTTTCCCT
Organism: Ambystoma mexicanum; assembly: GCF_040938575.1. Classification (NCBI taxonomy): domain Eukaryota; kingdom Metazoa; phylum Chordata; class Amphibia; order Caudata; family Ambystomatidae; genus Ambystoma; species Ambystoma mexicanum. The sequence continues at coordinate 28,509,619 of NC_090931.1, forward strand.
TTATTCCACTCTCAGTGACTATCCTGCCCCACACTCAGCAGTTCCCCTTTCCTCCACTCTCAGTGACTATCCTCCCCCACACGCAGCAGCTCCCCTTTCCTCCACTCTCGGGACTATCCACCCCACACTCAGCAGTTCCCCTTTCCTCCACTCTCAGTGACTATCCATCCCCAAACGCAGAGGTTCTCCTTTCCTCCACTCTCAGTGACTATCCACCCCCACACGCAGAGGTTCTCCTTTCCTTCACTCTCAGTGACTATCCACCCCACACTCAGCAGTTCCCGTTTCCTCCACTCTCAGTGACTATCCCCCCCACACGCAACAATTTCCCTTTCTTCCACTCTCAGTGACTATCCTCCCCCACCCGCAGCAGCTCCCCTTTCCTCCACTCTCAGTGACTATCCTCCCCCACACGCAGCAGCTCCCCTTTCCTCCACTCTCGGGACTATCCACCCCACACTCAGCAGTTCACCTTTCCTCCACTCTCAGTGACTATCCACCCCTACATTCAGCAGTTCCCCTTTCCTCCACTCTCAGTGACTATCCACCCCACACTCAGCAGTTCTCCTTTCCTCCACTCTCAGTGACTATCCTCTCCCACACGCAGCAGTTCCCCTTTCCTCCACTCTCAGTGACTATCCACCCCCACACGCAGCAGTTCCCCTTTCCTCCACTCTCAGTGACTATCCTCTCCCACACGCAGCAGTTCCCCTTTCCTCCACTCTCAGTGACTATCCTCTCCCACACGCAGCAGTTCTCCTTTCCTCCATTCTCAGTGACTATCCTCCCCCACACTCAGTTCTTCTTTCCTCCACTCTCAGTGACTATCCTCCCCACACTCAGCAGTTCCCCTTTCCTCCACTCTCTGTGACTATCCTCCTCCACACTCAGCAGCTCCCCTTTGCTCCACTCTCAGTGAATCCCCCCACACTCAGCAGTTCCCCTTTCCTCCACTCTCAGTGACTATCCACGCCCACACGCAGAGGTTCTCCTTTCCTCCACTCTTGGTGACTATCCTCCCCCACAAGCAGAGGTTCTCCTTTCGTCCACTCTCAGTGACTATCCACCCCCACACGGAGAGGTTCTCCTTTCCTCCACTGTCAGTGACTATCCTCCCCCACCCGCAGCAGCTCCCCTTTCCTCCACTCTCTGTGACTATCCTCCTCCACACTCAGCAGCTCCTCTTTCCTCCACTCTCGGGACTATCCACCCCACACTCAGCAGTTCCCCTTTCCTCCACTCTCAGTGACTATCCACCCCTACACGCAGCAGTTCCCCTTCCTCCACTCTCAGTGACTATCCAACCCACACTCAGCAGTTCCCTGTCCCTCCACTCTCAGTGACTATCCACCCCACACTCAGCAGTTTCCCTTTCTTCCACTCTCAGTGACTATCCCCCCACACTCAGCAGTTCCCCTTTCCTCCACTCTCAGTGACTATCCCCCCCACACTCAGCTGTTCCCCTTTCCTCCACTCTCAGTGACTATCCTCCCCACACTCAGCAGTTCCCCTTTCCTCCACTCTCAGTGACTATCCCCCCCCACACTCAGCAGTTCCCCGTCCCTCCACTCTCAGTGACTATCCTCCCCACACTCAGCAGTTCCCCTTTCCTCAACTCTCAGTGACTATCCTCCCCCACACTCAGCAGTTCCCCTTTCCTCCACTCTCAGTGACTATCCCCCCCACACTCAGCTGTTCCCCTTTCCTCCACTCTCAGTGACTATCCACCCCACACTCAGCAGTTCTCCTTTCCTCCACTCTCAGTGACTATCCTCCCCACACTCAGCAGTTCCACTTTCCTCCACTCTCAGTGACTATCCTCCCCCACACTCAGCAGTTCCCCTTTCCTCCACTCTCAGTGACTACCCCCCCCCACACTCAGCAGTTCCCCTTTCCTCCACTCTCAGTGACTATCCTCCCCCACACTCAGCAGTTCCCCGTCCCTCCACTCTCAGTGACTATCCTCCCCACACTCAGCAGTTTCCCTTTCTTCCACTCTCAGTGACTATCCTCCCCCACCCGCAGCAGCTGCCCTTTCCTTCACTCTCAGTAACTATCCTCCCCCACACGCAGCAGCTCCCCTTTCCTCCACTCTCAGTGACTATCCTCCCCCACACTCAGCAGTTCCCCTTTCCTCCACTGTCAGTGACTCTCCTCCCCCACTCGCAGCAGTTCCCCTTTCCTCCACTCTCAGTGACTATCCACCCCACACTCAGCAGTTCTCCTTTCCTCCACTCTCAGTGACTATCCTCCCCCACACACAACAGTTCCCCTTTCCTCCACTCTCAGTAACTATCCACCACCACACGCAGCAGTTCCCCTTTCCTCCACTCTCAGTGACTATCCACCCCCACATGCAGCAGTTCTCCTTTCCTCCATTCTCAGTGACTATCCTCCCCCACACTCAGCAGTTCCCCGTCCTTCCACTCTCAGTGACTATCCTCCCCCACACTCAGCAGTTCCCCTTTCCTCCACTCTCAGTGACTATCCACCCCCACACGCAGCAGTTTCCCTTTATTCCACTCTCAGTGACTATCCTGCCCCACACTCAGCAGTTCCCCTTTCCTCCACTCTCAGTGACTATCCTCCCCCACACGCAGCAGCTCCCCTTTCCTCCACTCTCGGGACTATCCACCCCACACTCAGCAGTTCCCCTTTCCTCCACTCTCAGTGACTATCCATCCCCAAACGCAGAGGTTCTCCTTTCCTCCACTCTCAGTGACTATCCACCCCCACACGCAGAGGTTCTCCTTTCCTTCACTCTCAGTGACTATCCACCCCACACTCAGCAGTTCCCGTTTCCTCCACTCTCAGTGACTATCCCCCCCACACGCAACAATTTCCCTTTCTTCCACTCTCAGTGACTATCCTCCCCCACCCGCAGCAGCTCCCCTTTTCTCCACTCTCAGTGACTATCCTCCCCCACACGCAGCAGCTCCCCTTTCCTCCACTCTCGGGACTATCCACCCCACACTCAGCAGTTCCCCTTTCCTCCACTCTCAGTGACTATCCACCCCCACATTCAGCAGTTCTCCTTTCCTCCACTCTCAGTGACTATCCTCTCCCACACGCAGCAGTTCCCCTTTCCTCCACTCTCAGTGACTATCCACCCCCACACGCAGCAGTTCCCCTTTCCTCCACTCTCAGTGACTATCCTCTCCCACACGCAGCAGTTCCCCTTTCCTCCACTCTCAGTGACTATCCTCTCCCACACGCAGCAGTTCTCCTTTCCTCCATTCTCAGTGACTATCCTCCCCCACACTCAGTTCTTCTTTCCTCCACTCTCAGTGACTATCCTCCCCACACTCAGCAGTTCCCCTTTCCTCCACTCTCTGTGACTATCCTCCTCCACACTCAGCAGTTCCCCTTTCCTCCACTCTCAGTGACTATCCACCCCCACACACAGCAGTTCTCCTTTCCTCCACTCTCAGTGACTATCCTCTCCCTCACGCAGCAGTTCTCCTTTCCTCCATTCTCAGTGACTATCCTCCCCCACACTCAGTTCTTCTTTCCTCCACTCTGTGACTATCCTCCCCACACTCAGCAGCTCCCCTTTCCTCCACTCTCTGTGACTATCCTCCTCCACACTCAGCAGTTCCCCTTTCTTCCACTCTCAGTGACTATCCTCCCCCACACGAAGCAGATCCCCTTTCCTCCACTCTCGGGACTATCCACCCCACACTCAGCAGTTCCCCGTCACTCCACTCTCAGTGACTATCCTCCCCACACTCAGCAGTTCCCCATTCCTCTACTCTCAGTGACTATCCTCCCCCACACTCAGCAGTTCCCCTTTCCTCCACTCTCAGTGACTATCCTCCCCCACACTCAGCAGTTCCCCTTTCCTCCACTCTCAGTGACTATCCTCCCCCACACCCAGCAGTTCCCCTTTCCTCCACTCTCAGTGACTATCCACCACCACACGCAGCAGTTTCCCTTTCTTCCACTCTCAGTGACTATCCTCCCCCACACTCAGCAGTTCCCCTTTCCTCCACTCTCAGTGACTATCCTCCCCCACACGCAGCAGCCCCCGTTTCCTCCACTCTCAGTGACTATCCTCCCCCACACCCAGCAGTTCCCCTTTCCTCCACTCTCAGTGACTATCCACCACCACACGCAGCAGTTTCCCTTTCTTCCACTCTCAGTGACTATCCTCCCCCACACTCAGCAGTTCCCCTTTCCTCCACTCTCAGTGACTATCCTCCCCCACACGCAGCAGCCCCCGTTTCCTCCACTCTCAGTGACTATCCTCCCCCAAACTCAGCAGTTCTCCTTTCCTCCACTCTGTTCCTATCCTCACCCAAACACAGCAGTTCCCCTTTCCTCCACTCTTAGTGACTATCCTCCCCACACTCAGCAGTTCCCCGTCCCTCCACTCTCAGTGACTATCCTCCCCCACACGCAGCAGCCCCCGTTTCCTCCACTCTCAATGACTATCCTCCCCCAAACTCAGCAGTTCTCCTTTCCTCCACTCTGTGACTATCCTCACCCAAACGCAGCAGTTCCCCTTTCCTCCAGTCTTAGTGACTATCCTCCCCACACTCAGCAGTTCACCTTTCCTCCACTCTGAGTGACTACCCCACCCACACTCAGCAGTTCCCCTTTCCTCCACTCTTAGTGACTATCCTCCCCACACTCAGCAGTTCCCCGTCCCTCCACTCTCAGTGACTATCCTCCCCCAAACTCAGCAGTTCCCCTTTCCTCCACTCTCAGTGACTATCCACCCCCACCTGCAGCAGCTCCCCTTTCCTCCACTCTCGGGACTATCCACCCCACACTCAGCAGTTCCCCTTTCCTCCACCCTCAGTGACTATCCTCCCCCACACTCAGCAGTTCTCCTTTCCTCCACTCTCAGTGACTATCCCCCCCACACTCAGCAGTTCCCCTTTCCTCCACTCTCAGTGACTACCCCACCCACACGCAGCAGTTCTCCTTTCCTCCATTCTCAGTGACTATCCTCCCCACACTCAGCAGTTCCCCTTTCCTCCACTCTCAGTGAGTATCCTCCCCCACACTCAGCAGTTCCCCTTTCCTCCACTCTCAGTGACTATCCTCCCCCACACTCAGCAGTTCCCCTTTCCTCCACTCTCAGTGACTATCCCCCACACACTCAGCAGTTCCACGTCCCTCCACTCTCGGTGACTATCCCCCCCACAATCAGAAGTTCCCCTTTCCTCCACTCTCAGTGACTATCCACCCCCAAACGCAGAGGTTCTCCTTTCCTCCACTCTCAGTGACTATCCACCCCCACACGCAGAGGTTCTCCTTTCCTTCACTCTCAGTGACTATCCACCCCCAAATGCAGAGGTTCTCCTTTCCTCCACTCTCAGTGACTATCCACCCCCAAACGCAGAGGTTCTCCTTTCCTCCACTCTCAGTGACTATCCACCCCCACACGCAGCAGTTCCCCTTTCCTTCACTCTCAGTGACTATCCACCCCACACTCAGCAGTTCCCCTTTCCTCCACTCTCAGTGACTATCTTCCCCCACACGCATCAGCTCCCCTTTCCTCCACTCTCGGGACTATCCACCCCACACTCAGCAGTTCCCCTTTCCTCCACTCTCAGTGACTATCCACCCCCACATGCAGCAGTTCCCCTTTCCTCCACTCTCAGTGACTATACACCCCACACTCAGCAGTTCTCCTTTCCTCCACTCTTAGTGACTATCCTCTCCCACACGCAGCAGTTCCCCTTTCCTCCACTCTCAGTGACTATCCACCCCCACACGCAGCAGTTCTCCTTTCCTCCATTCTCAGTGCCTATCCTCCCCCACACTCAGTTCTTCTTTCCTCCACTCTCAGTGACTATCCTCCCCACACTCAGCAGTTCCCCGTCCCTCCACTCTCAGTGACTATCCTCCCCACACTCAGCAGTTCCCCTTTCCTCCACTCTCAGTGGCTATCCTCCCCCACACTCAGCAGTTCCCCTTTCCTCCACTCTCAGTGACTATCCTCCCCCACACTCAGCAGTTCCCCTTTCCTCCACTCTCAGTGACTATCCTCCCCCACACTCAGTAGTTCCCCTTTCCTCCACTCTCAGTGACTATCCACCACCACACGCAGCAGTTTCCCTTTCTTCCACTCTCAGTGACTATCCTCCCCCACACTCAGCATTTCCCCTTTCTTCCACTCTCAGTGACTATCCTCCCCCACACGCAGCAGCCCCCGTTTCCTCTATCCTCCCCCAAACTCAGCAGTTCTCCTTTCCTCCACTTTGTTCCTATCCTCACCCAAACGCAGCAGTTCCCCTTTCCTCCACTCTTAGTGACTATCCTCCCAACACTCAGCAGTTCCCCTTTCCTCCACTCTCAGTGACTACCCCACCCACACTCAGCAGTTCCCCTTTCCTCCACTCTCAGTGACTATCCTCCCCCACACTCAGCAGTTCCCCTTTCCTCCACTCTCAGTGACTATCCTCCCCCACACTCAGCAGTTCCCCTTTCCTCCACTCTCAGTGACTATCCTCCCCCACACTCAGTAGTTCCCCTTTCCTCCACTCTCAGTGACTATCCACCACCACACGCAGCAGTTTCCCTTTCTTCCACTCTCAGTGATTATCCTCCCCCACACTCAGCAGTTCCCCTTTCCTCCACTCTCAGTGACTATCCTCCCCCACACGCAGCAGCCCCCGTTTCCTCTATCCTCCCCCAAACTCAGCAGTTCTCCTTTCCTCCACTTTGTTCCTATCCTCACCCAAACGCAGCAGTTCCCCTTTCCTCCACTCTCAGTGACTATCCTCCCCCACACGCAGCAGCCCCCGTTTCCTCTATCCTCCCCCAAACTCAGCAGTTCTCCTTTCCTCCACTTTGTTCCTATCCTCACCCAAACGCAGCAGTTCCCCTTTCCTCCACTCTTAGTGACTATCCTCCCAACACTCAGCAGTTCCCCTTTCCTCCACTCTCAGTGACTACCCCACCCACACGCAGCAGCTCCCCTTTCCTCCACTCTCAGTGACTTTCCTCACCCACACTCAGCAGTTCTCCTGTACTTCACTCTCAGTGACTATCCTCCCCCAATCTCAGCAGTTCCACTTTCCTCCACTCTCAGTGACTACCACCCCACACTCAGCAGTTCCCCTTTCCTCCACTCTCAGTGAATATCCTCCCCCAAACTCAGCAGCTCCCCTTTGCTCCACTCTCAGTGAATCCCCCCACACTCAGCAGTTCCCCTTTCCTCCACTCTCAGTGACTATCCACGCCCACACGCAGAGGTTCTCCTTTCCTCCACTCTTGGTGATTATCCTCCCCCACAAGCAGAGGTTCTCCTTTCCTCCACTCTCAGTGACTATCCACCCCCACGCGGAGAGGTTCTCCTTTCCTCCACTCTCAGTGACTATCCTCCCCCACCCGCAGCAGCTCCCCTTTCCTCCACTCTCTGTGACTATCCTCCTCCACACTCAGCAGCTCCCCTTTCCTCCACTCTTGGGACTATCCACCCCACACTCAGCAGTTCCACTTTCCTCCACTCTCAGTGACTATCCACCCCTACACGCAGCAGTTCCCCTTCCTCCACTCTCAGTGACTATCCAACCCACACTCAGCAGTTCCCTGTCCCTCCACTCTCAGTGACTATCCACCCCACACTCAGCAGTTTCCCTTTCTTCCACTCTCAGTGACTATCCCCCCCACACTCAGCAGTTCCCCTTTCCTCCACTCTCAGTGACTATCCCCCCCACACTCAGCTGTTCCCCTTTCCTCCACTCTCAGTGACTATCCTCCCCACACTCAGCAGTTCCCCTTTCCTCCACTCTCAGTGACTATCCCCCCCCACACTCAGCAGTTCCCCGTCCCTCCACTCTCAGTGACTATCCTCCCCACACTCAGCAGTTCCCCTTTCCTCCATTCTCAGTGACTATCCTCCCCCACACTCAGCAGTTCCCCTTTCCTCCACTCTCAGTGACTATCCCCCCCAAACTCAGCTGTTCCCCTTTCCTCCACTCTCAGTGACTATCCACCCCACACTCAGCAGTTCTCCTTTCCTCCACTCTCAGTGACTATCCTCCCCACACTCAGCAGTTCCCCTTTCCTCCACTCTCAGTGACTATCCTCCCCCACACTCAGCAGTTCCCCTTTCCTCCACTCTCAGTGACTACCCCCCCACACTCAGCAGTTCCCCTTTCCTCCACTCTCAGTGACTATCCTCCCCCACACTCAGCAGTTCCCCGTCCCTCCACTCTCAGTGACTATCCTCCCCACACTCAGCAGTTTCCCTTTCTTCCACTCTCAGTGACTATCCTCCCCCACCCCCAGCAGCTGCCCTTTCCTTCACTCTCAGTAACTATCCTCCCCCACACGCAGCAGCTCCCCTTTCCTCCACTCTCAGTGACTATCCTCCCCCACACTCAGCAGTTCCCCTTTCCTCCACTGTCAGTGACTCTCCTCCCCCACTCGCAGCAGTTCCCCTTTCCTCCACTCTCAGTGACTATCCACCCCACACTCAGCAGTTCTCCTTTCCTCCACTCTCAGTGACTATCCTCCCCCACACACAACAGTTCCCCTTTCCTCCACTCTCAGTGACTATCCACCACCACACGCAGCAGTTCCCCTTTCCTCCACTCTCAGTGACTATCCCCCCCCACATGCAGCAGTTCTCCTTTCCTCCATTCTCAGTGACTATCCTCCCCACACTCAGCAGTTCCCCGTCCTTCCACTCTCAGTGACTATCCTCCCCCACACTCAGCAGTTCCCCTTTCCTCCACTCTCAGTGACTATCCACCCCCACACGCAGCAGTTTCCCTTTCTTCCATTCTCAGTGACTATCCTGCCCCACACTCAGCAGTTCCCCTTTCCTCCACTCTCAGTGACTATCCTCCCCCACACGCAGCAGCTCCCCTTTCCTCCACTCTCGGGACTATCCACCCCACACTCAGCAGTTCCCCTTTCCTCCACTCTCAGTGACTATCCTCCCCCACACGCAGCAGCTCCCCTTTCCTCCACTCTCGGGACTATCCACCCCACACTCAGCAGTTCCCCTTTCCTCCACTCTCAGTGACTATCCTCCCCCAAACTCAGCAGTTCTCCTTTCCTCCACTCTGTGACTATCCTCACCCAAACGCAGCAGTTCCCCTTTCCACCACTCTTAGTGACTATCCTCCCCACACTCAGCAGTTCCCCTTTCCTCCACTCTCAGTGACTGCCCCACCCACACTCAGCAGTTCCCCTTTCCTCCACTCTTAGTGACTATCCTCCCCACACTCAGCAGTTCCCCTTTTCCCTCCACTCTCAGTGACTATCCTCCCCACACTCAGCAGTTCCCCTTTCCTCCACTCTCAGTGACTACCCCACCCACACTCAGCAGTTCCCTTCCTCCACTCTCAGTGAGTATCCTCCCCCACACTCAGCAGTTCCCCTTTCCTCAACTCTCAGTGACTATTCTCCCCCACACTCAGTAGTTCCCCTTTCCTCCACTCTCAGTGACTATCCCCCCCACTCAGCAGTTCCCCATCCCTCCACTCTCAGTGACTATCCTCCCCACACTCAGCAGTTCCCCTTTCATCCACTCTCAGCGACTACCCCACCCACACTCAGTAGTTCTCCTTTCCTCCACTCTGTGACTATCCTCCCCCACACTCAGCAGTTCCCCTTTCCTCCACTCTCAGTGACTATCCTCCCCACACTCAGCAGTTCCCCTTTCCTCCACTCTCAGTGACTATCCTCCCCCACACTCAGCAGTTCCCCTTTCCTCCACTCTCAGTGACTATCCCCCCACACTCAGCTGTTCCCCTTTCCTCCACTCTCAGTGACTATCCACCCCACACTCAGCAGTTTCCCTTTCCTCCACTCTCAGTGACTATCCACCCCCACACGCAGCAGTTCCCCTTTCCTCCACTCTCAGTGACTATCCACCCCCACACGCAGCAGTTCCCCTTTCCTCCACTCTCAGTGACTATCCACCCCCACATGCAGCAGTTCTCCTTTCCTCCATTCTCAGTGACTATCCTCCACACACTCAGCAGTTCCCCTTTCCTCCACTCTCAGTGACTATCCTCCCCCACACTCAGCAGTTCCCCTTTCCTCCACTCTCAGTGACTATCCTCCCCCACACTCAGCAGTTCCCCGTCCCTCCACTCTCAGTGACTATCCTCCCCACACTCAGCAGTTTCCCTTTCCTCCACTCTCAGTGACTATCCTCCCCCACCCGCAGCAGCTCCCCTTTCCTCCACTCTCAGTGACTATCCTCCCCCACACTCAGCAGTTCCCCTTTCCTCCACTGTCAGTGACTCTCCTCCCCCACACGCAGCAGCTCCCCTTTCCTCCACTCTCGGGACTATCCACCCCACACTCAGCAGTTCCCCTTTCCTCCACTCTCAGTGACTATCCACCCCCACACGCAGCAGTTCCCCTTTCCTCCACTCTCAGTGACTATCCACCCCCACACGCAGCAGTTCTCCTTTCCTCCATTCTCAGTGACTATCCTCCCCACACTCAGCAGTTCCCCTTTCCTCCACTCTCAGTGAGTATCCTCCCCCACACTCAGCAGTTCCCCTTTCCTCCACTCTCAGTGACTATCCTCCCCCACACTCAGCAGTTCCCCTTTCCTCCACTCTCAGTGACTATCCCCCCCACACTCAGCTGTTCCCCTTTCCTCCATTCCAGTGACTATCCTCCCCACACTCAGCAGTTCCCCTTTCCTCCACTCTCAGTGACTATCCCCCCCACACTCAGCAGTTCCCCGTCCCTCCACTCTCAGTGACTATCCTCCCCACACTCAGCAGTTCCCCTTTCCTCAACTCTCAGTGACTATCCTCCCCCACACTCAGCAGTTCCCCTTTCCTCCACTCTCAGTGACTATCCCCCCCACACTCAGCTGTTCCCCTTTCCTCCACTCTCAGTGACTATCCACCCCACACTCAGCAGTTCTCCTTTCCTCCACTCTCAGTGACTATCCTCCCCACACTCAGCAGTTCCCCTTTCCTCCACTCTCAGTGACTATCCTCCCCCACACTCAGCAGTTCCCCTTTCCTCCACTCTCAGTGACTACCCCCCCCCACACTCAGCAGTTCCCCTTTCCTCCACTCTCAGTGACTATCCTCCCCCACACTCAGCAGTTCCCCGTCCCTCCACTCTCAGTGACTATCCTCCCCACACTCAGCAGTTTCCCTTTCTTCCACTCTCAGTGACTATCCTCCCCCACCCGCAGCAGCTGCCCTTTCCTTCACTCTCAGTAACTATCCTCCCCCACACGCAGCAGCTCCCCTTTCCTCCACTCTCAGTGACTATCCTCCCCCACACTCAGCAGTTCCCCTTTCCTCCACTGTCAGTGACTCTCCTCCCCCACTCGCAGCAGTTCCCCTTTCCTCCACTCTCAGTGACTATCCACCCCACACTCAGCAGTTCTCCTTTCCTCCACTCTCAGTGACTATCCTCCCCCACACACAACAGTTCCCCTTTCCTCCACTCTCAGTAACTATCCACCACCACACGCAGCAGTTCCCCTTTCCTCCACTCTCAGTGACTATCCACCCCCACATGCAGCAGTTCTCCTTTCCTCCATTCTCAGTGACTATCCTCCCCCACACTCAGCAGTTCCCCGTCCTTCCACTCTCAGTGACTATCCTCCCCCACACTCAGCAGTTCCCCTTTCCTCCACTCTCAGTGACTATCCACCCCCACACGCAGCAGTTTCCCTTTATTCCACTCTCAGTGACTATCCTGCCCCACACTCAGCAGTTCCCCTTTCCTCCACTCTCAGTGACTATCCTCCCCCACACGCAGCAGCTCCCCTTTCCTCCACTCTCGGGACTATCCACCCCACACTCAGCAGTTCCCCTTTCCTCCACTCTCAGTGACTATCCATCCCCAAACGCAGAGGTTCTCCTTTCCTCCACTCTCAGTGACTATCCACCCCCACACGCAGAGGTTCTCCTTTCCTTCACTCTCAGTGACTATCCACCCCACACTCAGCAGTTCCCCTTTCCTCCACTCTCAGTGACTATCCTCCCCCACACTCAGCAGTTCCCCTTTCCTCCACTCTCAGTGACTATCCACCCCCACACGCAGCCCTTTCCCTTTCTTCCACTCTCAGTGACTATCCTCCCCCACCCGCAGCAGCTCCCCTTTCCTCCACTCTCAGTGACTATCCTCCCCCACACGCAGCAGCTCCCCTTTCCTCCACTCTCAGTGACTATCCTCCCCCACACTCAGCAGTTCCCCTTTCCTCCACTCTCTGTGACTTTCCTCCCCCACACGCAGCAGCTCCCCTTTCCTCCACTCTCGGGACTATCCACCCCACACTCAGCAGCTCCCCTTTCCTCCACTCTCAGTGACTATCCTCCCCCACATGCAGCAGTTCCCCTTTCCTCCACTCTCAGTGACTATCCACCCCCACACGCAGCAGTTCTCCTTTCCTCCATTCTCAGTGACTATCCTCCCCACACTCAGCAGTTCCCCGTCCCTCCACTCTCAGTGACTATCCTCCCCCACACGCAGCAGCTCCCCTTTCCTCCACTATCGGGACTATCCTCTCCCACACGCAGCAGCTCCCCTTTCCTCCACTCTCAGTGACTATCCTCACCCACACTCAGCAGTTCTCCTGTACTTCACTCTCAGTGACTATCCTCCCCCAATCTCAGCAGTTCCACTTTCCTCCACTCTCAGTGACTACCACCCCACACTCAGCAGTTCCCCTTTCCTCCACTCTCAGTGAATATCCTCCCCCAAACTCAGCAGCTCCCCTTTGCTCCACTCTCAGTGAATCCCCCCACACTCAGCAGTTCCCCTTTCCTCCACTCTCAGTGACTATCCACGCCCACACGCAGAGGTTCTCCTTTCCTCCACTCTTGGTGACTATCCTCCCCCACAAGCAGAGGTTCTCCTTTCGTCCACTCTCAGTGACTATCCACCCCCACACGGAGAGGTTCTCCTTTCCTCCACTGTCAGTGACTATCCTCCCCCACCCGCAGCAGCTCCCCTTTCCTCCACTCTCTGTGACTATCCTCCTCCACACTCAGCAGCTCCTCTTTCCTCCACTCTCGGGACTATCCACCCCACACTCAGCAGTTCCCCTTTCCTCTACTCTCAGTGACTATCCACCCCTACACGCAGCAGTTCCCCTTCCTCCACTCTCAGTGACTATCCAACCCACACTCAGCAGTTCCCTGTCCCTCCACTCTCAGTGACAATCCACCCCACACTCAGCAGTTTCCCTTTCTTCCACTCTCAGTGACTATCCCCCCCACACTCAGCAGTTCCCCTTTCCTCCACTCTCAGTGACTATCCCCCCCCCACACTCAGCTGTTCCCCTTTCCTCCACTCTCAGTGACTATCCTCCCCACACTCAGCAGTTCCCCTTTCCTCCACTCTCAGTGACTATCCCCCCCCCACACTCAGCAGTTCCCCGTCCCTCCACTCTCAGTGACTATCCTCCCCACACTCAGCAGTTCCCCTTTCCTCAACTCTCAGTGACTATCCTCCCCCACACTCAGCAGTTCCCCTTTCCTCCACTCTCAGTGACTATCCCCCCCACACTCAGCTGTTCCCCTTTCCTCCACTCTCAGTGACTATCCACCCCACACTCAGCAGTTCTCCTTTCCTCCACTCTCAGTGACTATCCTCCCCACACTCAGCAGTTCCCCTTTCCTCCACTCTCAGTGACTATCCTCCCCCACACTCAGCAGTTCCCCTTTCCTCCACTCTCAGTGACTACCCCCCCCCACACTCAGCAGTTCCCCTTTCCTCCACTCTCAGTGACTATCCTCCCCCACACTCAGCAGTTCCCCGTCCCTCCACTCTCAGTGACTATCCTCCCCACACTCAGCAGTTTCCCTTTCTTCCACTCTCAGTAACTATCCTCCCCCACACGCAGCAGCTCCCCTTTCCTCCACTCTCAGTGACTATCCTCCCCCACACTCAGCAGTTCCCCTTTCCTCCACTGTCAGTGACTCTCCTCCCCCACTCGCAGCAGTTCCCCTTTCCTCCACTCTCAGTGACTATCCACCCCACACTCAGCAGTTCTCCTTTCCTCCACTCTCAGTGACTATCCTCCCCCACACACAACAGTTCCCCTTTCCTCCACTCTCAGTAACTATCCACCACCACACGCAGCAGTTCCCCTTTCCTCCACTCTCAGTGACTATCCACCCCCACATGCAGCAGTTCTCCTTTCCTCCATTCTCAGTGACTATCCTCCCCCACACTCAGCAGTTCCCCGTCCTTCCACTCTCAGTGACTATCCTCCCCCACGCTCAGCAGTTCCCCTTTCCTCCACTCTCAGTGACTATCCACCCCCACACGCAGCAGTTTCCCTTTATTCCACTCTCAGTGACTATCCTGCCCCACACTCAGCAGTTCCACTTTCCTCCACTCTCAGTGACTATCCTCCCCCACACGCAGCAGCTCCCCTTTCCTCCACTCTCGGGACTATCCACCCCACACTCAGCAGTTCCCCTTTCCTCCACTCTCAGTGACTATCCATCCCCAAACGCAGAGGTTCTCCTTTCCTCCACTCTCAGTGACTATCCACCCCCACACGCAGAGGTTCTCCTTTCCTTCACTCTCAGTGACTATCCACCCCACACTCAGCAGTTCCCGTTTCCTCCACTCTCAGTGACTATCCCCCCCACACGCAACAATTTCCCTTTCTTCCACTCTCAGTGACTATCCTCCCCCACCCGCAGCAGCTCCCCTTTCCTCCACTCTCAGTGACTATCCTCCCCCACACGCAGCAGCTCCCCTTTCCTCCACTCTCGGGACTATCCACCCCACACTCAGCAGTTCCCCTTTCCTCCACTCTCAGTGACTATCCACCCCCACATTCAGCAGTTCCCCTTTCCTCCACTCTCAGTGACTATCCACCCCACACTCAGCAGTTCTCCTTTCCTCCACTCTCAGTGACTATCCTCTCCCACACGCAGCAGTTCCCCTTTCCTCCACTCTCAGTGACTATCCACCCCCACACGCAGCAGTTCCCCTTTCCTCCACTCTCAGTGACTATCCTCTCCCACACGCAGCAGTTCCCCTTTCCTCCACTCTCAGTGACTATCCTCTCCCACACGCAGCAGTTCTCCTTTCCTCCATTCTCAGTGACTATCCTCCCCCACACTCAGTTCTTCTTTCCTCCACTCTCAGTGACTATCCTCCCCACACTCAGCAGTTCCCCTTTCCTCCACTCTCTGTGACTATCCTCCTCCACACTCAGCAGCTCCCCTTTGCTCCACTCTCAGTGAATCCCCCCACACTCAGCAGTTCCCCTTTCCTCCACTCTCAGTGACTATCCACGCCCACACGCAGAGGTTCTCCTTTCCTCCACTCTTGGTGACTATCCTCCCCCACAAGCAGAGGTTCTCCTTTCGTCCACTCTCAGTGACTATCCACCCCCACACGGAGAGGTTCTCCTTTCCTCCACTGTCAGTGACTATCCTCCCCCACCCGCAGCAGCTCCCCTTTCCTCCACTCTCTGTGACTATCCTCCTCCACACTCAGCAGCTCCTCTTTCCTCCACTCTCGGGACTATCCACCCCACACTCAGCAGTTCCCCTTTCCTCCACTCTCAGTGACTATCCACCCCTACACGCAGCAGTTCCCCTTCCTCCACTCTCAGTGACTATCCAACCCACACTCAGCAGTTCCCTGTCCCTCCACTCTCAGTGACTATCCACCCCACACTCAGCAGTTTCCCTTTCTTCCACTCTCAGTGACTATCCCCCCACACTCAGCAGTTCCCCTTTCCTCCACTCTCAGTGACTATCCCCCCCACACTCAGCTGTTCCCCTTTCCTCCACTCTCAGTGACTATCCTCCCCACACTCAGCAGTTCCCCTTTCCTCCACTCTCAGTGACTATCCCCCCCCACACTCAGCAGTTCCCCGTCCCTCCACTCTCAGTGACTATCCTCCCCACACTCAGCAGTTCCCCTTTCCTCAACTCTCAGTGACTATCCTCCCCCACACTCAGCAGTTCCCCTTTCCTCCACTCTCAGTGACTATCCCCCCCACACTCAGCTGTTCCCCTTTCCTCCACTCTCAGTGACTATCCACCCCACACTCAGCAGTTCTCCTTTCCTCCACTCTCAGTGACTATCCTCCCCACACTCAGCAGTTCCCCTTTCCTCCACTCTCAGTGACTATCCTCCCCCACACTCAGCAGTTCCCCTTTCCTCCACTCTCAGTGACTACCCCCCCCACACTCAGCAGTTCCCCTTTCCTCCACTCTCAGTGACTATCCTCCCCCACACTCAGCAGTTCCCCGTCCCTCCACTCTCAGTGACTATCCTCCCCACACTCAGCAGTTTCCCTTTCTTCCACTCTCAGTGACTATCCTCCCCCACCCGCAGCAGCTGCCCTTTCCTTCACTCTCAGTAACTATCCTCCCCCACACGCAGCAGCTCCCCTTTCCTCCACTCTCAGTGACTATCCTCCCCCACACTCAGCAGTTCCCCTTTCCTCCACTGTCAGTGACTCTCCTCCCCCACTCGCAGCAGTTCCCCTTTCCTCCACTCTCAGTGACTATCCACCCCACACTCAGCAGTTCTCCTTTCCTCCACTCTCAGTGACTATCCTCCCCCACACACAACAGTTCCCCTTTCCTCCACTCTCAGTAACTATCCACCACCACACGCAGCAGTTCCCCTTTCCTCCACTCTCAGTGACTATCCACCCCCACATGCAGCAGTTCTCCTTTCCTCCATTCTCAGTGACTATCCTCCCCCACACTCAGCAGTTCCCCGTCCTTCCACTCTCAGTGACTATCCTCCCCCACACTCAGCAGTTCCCCTTTCCTCCACTCTCAGTGACTATCCACCCCCACACGCAGCAGTTTCCCTTTATTCCACTCTCAGTGACTATCCTGCCCCACACTCAGCAGTTCCCCTTTCCTCCACTCTCAGTGACTATCCTCCCCCACACGCAGCAGCTCCCCTTTCCTCCACTCTCGGGACTATCCACCCCACACTCAGCAGTTCCCCTTTCCTCCACTCTCAGTGACTATCCATCCCCAAACGCAGAGGTTCTCCTTTCCTCCACTCTCAGTGACTATCCACCCCCACACGCAGAGGTTCTCCTTTCCTTCACTCTCAGTGACTATCCACCCCACACTCAGCAGTTCCCGTTTCCTCCACTCTCAGTGACTATCCCCCCCACACGCAACAATTTCCCTTTCTTCCACTCTCAGTGACTATCCTCCCCCACCCGCAGCAGCTCCCCTTTTCTCCACTCTCAGTGACTATCCTCCCCCACACGCAGCAGCTCCCCTTTCCTCCACTCTCGGGACTATCCACCCCACACTCAGCAGTTCCCCTTTCCTCCACTCTCAGTGACTATCCACCCCCACATTCAGCAGTTCTCCTTTCCTCCACTCTCAGTGACTATCCTCTCCCACACGCAGCAGTTCCCCTTTCCTCCACTCTCAGTGACTATCCACCCCCACACGCAGCAGTTCCCCTTTCCTCCACTCTCAGTGACTATCCTCTCCCACACGCAGCAGTTCCCCTTTCCTCCACTCTCAGTGACTATCCTCTCCCACACGCAGCAGTTCTCCTTTCCTCCATTCTCAGTGACTATCCTCCCCCACACTCAGTTCTTCTTTCCTCCACTCTCAGTGACTATCCTCCCCACACTCAGCAGTTCCCCTTTCCTCCACTCTCTGTGACTATCCTCCTCCACACTCAGCAGTTCCCCTTTCCTCCACTCTCAGTGACTATCCACCCCCACACACAGCAGTTCTCCTTTCCTCCACTCTCAGTGACTATCCTCTCCCTCACGCAGCAGTTCTCCTTTCCTCCATTCTCAGTGACTATCCTCCCCCACACTCAGTTCTTCTTTCCTCCACTCTGTGACTATCCTCCCCACACTCAGCAGCTCCCCTTTCCTCCACTCTCTGTGACTATCCTCCTCCACACTCAGCAGTTCCCCTTTCTTCCACTCTCAGTGACTATCCTCCCCCACACGAAGCAGATCCCCTTTCCTCCACTCTCGGGACTATCCACCCCACACTCAGCAGTTCCCCGTCACTCCACTCTCAGTGACTATCCTCCCCACACTCAGCAGTTCCCCATTCCTCTACTCTCAGTGACTATCCTCCCCCACACTCAGCAGTTCCCCTTTCCTCCACTCTCAGTGACTATCCTCCCCCACACTCAGCAGTTCCCCTTTCCTCCACTCTCAGTGACTATCCTCCCCCACACCCAGCAGTTCCCCTTTCCTCCACTCTCAGTGACTATCCACCACCACACGCAGCAGTTTCCCTTTCTTCCACTCTCAGTGACTATCCTCCCCCACACTCAGCAGTTCCCCTTTCCTCCACTCTCAGTGACTATCCTCCCCCACACGCAGCAGCCCCCGTTTCCTCCACTCTCAGTGACTATCCTCCCCCACACCCAGCAGTTCCCCTTTCCTCCACTCTCAGTGACTATCCACCACCACACGCAGCAGTTTCCCTTTCTTCCACTCTCAGTGACTATCCTCCCCCACACTCAGCAGTTCCCCTTTCCTCCACTCTCAGTGACTATCCTCCCCCACACGCAGCAGCCCCCGTTTCCTCCACTCTCAGTGACTATCCTCCCCCAAACTCAGCAGTTCTCCTTTCCTCCACTCTGTTCCTATCCTCACCCAAACACAGCAGTTCCCCTTTCCTCCACTCTTAGTGACTATCCTCCCCACACTCAGCAGTTCCCCGTCCCTCCACTCTCAGTGACTATCCTCCCCCACACGCAGCAGCCCCCGTTTCCTCCACTCTCAATGACTATCCTCCCCCAAACTCAGCAGTTCTCCTTTCCTCCACTCTGTGACTATCCTCACCCAAACGCAGCAGTTCCCCTTTCCTCCAGTCTTAGTGACTATCCTCCCCACACTCAGCAGTTCACCTTTCCTCCACTCTGAGTGACTACCCCACCCACACTCAGCAGTTCCCCTTTCCTCCACTCTTAGTGACTATCCTCCCCACACTCAGCAGTTCCCCGTCCCTCCACTCTCAGTGACTATCCTCCCCCAAACTCAGCAGTTCCCCTTTCCTCCACTCTCAGTGACTATCCTCCCCCACCTGCAGCAGCTCCCCTTTCCTCCACTCTCGGGACTATCCACCCCACACTCAGCAGTTCCCCTTTCCTCCACCCTCAGTGACTATCCTCCCCCACACTCAGCAGTTCTCCTTTCCTCCACTCTCAGTGACTATCCCCCCCACACTCAGCAGTTCCCCTTTCCTCCACTCTCAGTGACTACCCCACCCACACTCAGCAGTTCCCCTTTCCTCCACTCTTAGTGACTATCCTCCCCACACTCAGCAGTTCCCCTTTCCTCCACTCTCAGTGACTACCCCACCCACACTCAGCAGTTCCCCTTTGCTCCACTCTCGGTGACTATCCCCCCCACACTCAGCAGTTCCCCTTTGCTCCACTCTCGGTGACTATCCTCCCTCACACGCAGCAGCTCCCCTTTCCTCCACTCTCAGTGACTATCCACCCCCACACGCAGAGGTTCTCCTTTCCTCCACTCTCAGTGACTATCCACCCCACACTCAGCTAGTTCCCCTTTCCTCCACTCTCAGTGACTATCCTCCCCCACACTCAGCAGTTCCCCTTTCCTCCACTCTCAGTGACTATCCACCCCCACACGCAGCCCTTTCCCTTTCTTCCACTCTCAGTGACTATCCTCCCCCACCCGCAGCAGCTCCCCTTTCCTCCACTCTCAGTGACTATCCTCCCCCACACGCAGCAGCTCCCCTTTCCTCCACTCTCAGTGACTATCCTCCCCCACACTCAGCAGTTCCCCTTTCCTCCACTCTCTGTGACTTTCCTCCCCCACACGCAGCAGCTCCCCTTTCCTCCACTCTCGGGACTATCCACCCCACACTCAGCAGCTCCCCTTTCCTCCACTCTCAGTGACTATCCTCCCCCACATGCAGCAGTTCCCCTTTCCTCCACTCTCAGTGACTATCCACCCCCACACGCAGCAGTTCTCCTTTCCTCCATTCTCAGTGACTATCCTCCCCACACTCAGCAGTTCCCCGTCCCTCCACTCTCAGTGACTATCCTCCCCCACACGCAGCAGCTCCCCTTTCCTCCACTATCGGGACTATCCTCTCCCACACTCAGCAGCTCCCCTTTCCTCCACTCTCAGTGACTATCCTCCCCCACATGCAGCAGTTCCCCTTTCCTCCACTCTCAGTGACTATCCACCCCCACACGCAGCAGTTCTCCTTTCCTCCATTCTCAGTGACTATCCTCCCCACACTCAGCAGTTCCCCGTCCCTCCACTCTCAGTGACTATCCTCCCCCACACGCAGCAGCTCCCCTTTCCTCCACTATCGGGACTATCCTCTCCCACACGCAGCAGCTCCCCTTTCCTCCACTCTCAGTGACTATCCTCACCCACACTCAGCAGTTCTCCTGTACTTCACTCTCAGTGACTATCCTCCCCCAATCTCAGCAGTTCCACTTTCCTCCACTCTCAGTGAATATCCTCCCCCAAACTCAGCAGTTCTCCTTTCCTCCACTCTGTGACTATCCTCACCCAAACGCAGCAGTTCCCCTTTCCTCCAGTCTTAGTGACTATCCTCCCCACACTCAGAAGTTCACCTTTCCTCCACTCTCAGTGACTACCCCACCCACACTCAGCAGTTCCCCTTTCCTCCACTCTTAGTGACTATCCTCCCCACACTCAGCTGTTCCCCGTCCCTCCACTCTCAATGACTATCCTCCCCCAAACTCAGCAGTTCCCCTTTCCTCCACTCTCAGTGACTATCCTCCCCCACCTGCAGCAGCGCCCCTTTCCTCCACTCTCGGGACTATCCACCCCACACTCAGCAGTTCCCCTTTCCTCCACTCTCAGTGAATATCCTCCCCCAAACTCAGCAGTTCTCCTTTCCTCCACTCTGTGACTATCCTCACCCAAACGCAGCAGTTCCCCTTTCCTCCAGTCTTAGTGACTATCCTCCCCACACTCAGCAGTTCACCTTTCCTCCACTCTCAGTGACTATCCCACCCACACTCAGCAGTTCCCCTTTCCTCCACTCTTAGTGACTATCCTCCCCACACTCAGCAGTTCCCCGTCCCTCCACTCTCAGTGACTATCCTCCCCCAAACTCAGCAGTTCCCCTTTCCTCCACTCTCAGTGACTATCCACCCCCACCTGCAGCAGCTCCCCTTTCCTCCACTCTCGGGACTATCCACCCCACACTCAGCAGTTCCCCTTTCCTCCACCCTCAGTGACTATCCTCCCCCACACTCAGCAGTTCTCCTTTCCTCCACTCTCAGCGACTATCCCCCCCACACTCAGCAGTTCCCCTTTCCTCCACTCTCAGTGACTACCCCACCCACACTCAGCAGTTCCCCTTTCCTCCACTCTTAGTGACTATCCTCCCCACACTCAGCAGTTCCCCTTTCCTCCACTCTCAGTGACTACCCCACCCACACTCAGCAGTTCCCCTTTGCTCCACTCTCGGTGACTATCCCCCCCACACTCAGCAGTTCCCCTTTGCTCCACTCTCGGTGACTATCCTCCCTCACACGCAGCAGCTCCCCTTTCCTCCACTCTCAGTGACTATCCACCCCCACACGCAGAGGTTCTCCTTTCCTCCACTCTCAGTGACTATCCACCCCACACTCAGCAGTTCCCCTTTCCTCCACTCTCAGTGACTATCCTCCCCCACACTCAGCAGTTCCCCTTTCCTCCACTCTCAGTGACTATCCACCCCCACACGCAGCCCTTTCCCTTTCTTCCACTCTCAGTGACTATCCTCCCCCACCCGCAGCAGCTCCCCTTTCCTCCACTATCGGGACTATCCTCTCCCACACGCAGCAGCTCCCCTTTCCTCCACTCTCAGTGACTATCCTCACCCACACTCAGCAGTTCTCCTGTACTTCACTCTCAGTGACTATCCTCCCCCAATCTCAGCAGTTCCACTTTCCTCCACTCTCAGTGAATATCCTCCCCCAAACTCAGCAGTTCTCCTTTCCTCCACTCTGTGACTATCCTCACCCAAACGCAGCAGTTCCCCTTTCCTCCAGTCTTAGTGACTATCCTCCCCACACTCAGAAGTTCACCTTTCCTCCACTCTCAGTGACTACCCCACCCACACTCAGCAGTTCCCCTTTCCTCCACTCTTAGTGACTATCCTCCCCACACTCAGCTGTTCCCCGTCCCTCCACTCTCAATGACTATCCTCCCCCAAACTCAGCAGTTCCCCTTTCCTCCACTCTCAGTGACTATCCTCCCCCACCTGCAGCAGCGCCCCTTTCCTCCACTCTCGGGACTATCCACCCCACACTCAGCAGTTCCCCTTTCCTCCACTCTCAGTGAATATCCTCCCCCAAACTCAGCAGTTCTCCTTTCCTCCACTCTGTGACTATCCTCACCCAAACGCAGCAGTTCCCCTTTCCTCCAGTCTTAGTGACTATCCTCCCCACACTCAGCAGTTCACCTTTCCTCCACTCTCAGTGACTATCCCACCCACACTCAGCAGTTCCCCTTTCCTCCACTCTTAGTGACTATCCTCCCCACACTCAGCAGTTCCCCGTCCCTCCACTCTCAGTGACTATCCTCCCCCAAACTCAGCAGTTCCCCTTTCCTCCACTCTAAGTGACTATCCACCCCCACCTGCAGCAGCTCCCCTTTCCTCCACTCTCGGGACTATCCACCCCACACTCAGCAGTTCCCCTTTCCTCCACCCTCAGTGACTATCCTCCCCCACACTCAGCAGTTCTCCTTTCCTCCACTCTCAGCGACTATCCCCCCCACACTCAGCAGTTCCCCTTTCCTCCACTCTCAGTGACTACCCCACCCACACTCAGCAGTTCCCCTTTCCTCCACTCTTAGTGACTATCCTCCCCACACTCAGCAGTTCCCCTTTCCTCCACTCTCAGTGACTACCCCACCCACACTCAGCAGTTCCCCTTTGCTCCACTCTCGGTGACTATCCCCCCCACACTCAGCAGTTCCCCTTTGCTCCACTCTCGGTGACTATCCTCCCTCACACGCAGCAGCTCCCCTTTCCTCCACTCTCAGTGACTATCCACCCCCACACGCAGAGGTTCTCCTTTCCTCCACTCTCAGTGACTATCCACCCCACACTCAGCAGTTCCCCTTTCCTCCACTCTCAGTGACTATCCTCCCCCACACTCAGCAGTTCCCCTTTCCTCCACTCTCAGTGACTATCCACCCCCACACGCAGCCCTTTCCCTTTCTTCCACTCTCAGTGACTATCCTCCCAGACCCGCAGCAGCTCCCCTTTCCTCCACTCTCAGTGACTATCCTCCCCCACACGCAGCAGCTCCCCTTTCCTACACTCTCAGTGACTATCCTCCCCCACACTCAGCAGTTCCCCTTTCCTCCACTCTCTGTGACTTTCCTCCCCCACACGCAGCAGCTCCCCTTTCCTCCACTCTCGGGACTATCCACCCCACACTCAGCAGCTCCCCTTTCCTCCACTCTCAGTGACTATCCTCCCCCACATGCAGCAGTTCCCCTTTCCTCCACTCTCAGTGACTATCCACCCCCACACGCAGCAGTTCTCCTTTCCTCCATTCTCAGTGACTATCCTCCCCACACTCAGCAGTTCCCCGTCCCTCCACTCTCAGTGACTATCCTCCCCCACACGCAGCAGCTCCCCTTTCCTCCACTATCGGGACTATCCTCTCCCACACGCAGCAGCTCCCCTTTCCTCCACTCTCAGTGACTATCCTCACCCACACTCAGCAGTTCTCCTGTACTTCACTCTCAGTGACTATCCTCCCCCAATCTCAGCAGTTCCACTTTCCTCCACTCTCAGTGACTACCACCCCACACTCAGCAGTTCCCCTTTCCTCCACTCTCAGTGAATATCCTCCCCCAAACTCAGCAGCTCCCCTTTGCTCCACTCTCAGTGAATCCCCCCACACTCAGCAGTTCCCCTTTCCTCCACTCTCAGTGACTATCCACGCCCACACGCAGAGGTTCTCCTTTCCTCCACTCTTGGTGACTATCCTCCCCCACAAGCAGAGGTTCTCCTTTCGTCCACTCTCAGTGACTATCCACCCCCACACGGAGAGGTTCTCCTTTCCTCCACTGTCAGTGACTATCCTCCCCCACCCGCAGCAGCTCCCCTTTCCTCCACTCTCTGTGACTATCCTCCTCCACACTCAGCAGCTCCTCTTTCCTCCACTCTCGGGACTATCCACCCCACACTCAGCAGTTCCCCTTTCCTCCACTCTCAGTGACTATCCACCCCTACACGCAGCAGTTCCCCTTCCTCCACTCTCAGTGACTATCCAACCCACACTCAGCAGTTCCCTGTCCCTCCACTCTCAGTGACTATCCACCCCACACTCAGCAGTTTCCCTTTCTTCCACTCTCAGTGACTATCCCCCCCACACTCAGCAGTTCCCCTTTCCTCCACTCTCAGTGACTATCCCCCCCCACACTCAGCTGTTCCCCTTTCCTCCACTCTCAGTGACTATCCTCCCCACACTCAGCAGTTCCCCTTTCCTCCACTCTCAGTGACTATCCCCCCCCACACTCAGCAGTTCCCCGTCCCTCCACTCTCAGTGACTATCCTCCCCACACTCAGCAGTTCCCCTTTCCTCAACTCTCAGTGACTATCCTCCCCCACACTCAGCAGTTCCCCTTTCCTCCACTCTCAGTGACTATCCCCCCCACACTCAGCTGTTCCCCTTTCCTCCACTCTCAGTGACTATCCACCCCACACTCAGCAGTTCTCCTTTCCTCCACTCTCAGTGACTATCCTCCCCACACTCAGCAGTTCCCCTTTCCTCCACTCTCAGTGACTATCCTCCCCCACACTCAGCAGTTCCCCTTTCCTCCACTCTCAGTGACTACCCCCCCCCACACTCAGCAGTTCCCCTTTCCTCCACTCTCAGTGACTATCCTCCCCCACACTCAGCAGTTCCCCGTCCCTCCACTCTCAGTGACTATCCTCCCCACACTCAGCAGTTTCCCTTTCTTCCACTCTCAGTGACTATCCTCCCCCACCCGCAGCAGCTGCCCTTTCCTTCACTCTCAGTAACTATCCTCCCCCACACGCAGCAGCTCCCCTTTCCTCCACTCTCAGTGACTATCTTCCCCCACACTCAGCAGTTCCCCTTTCCTCCACTGTCAGTGACTCTCCTCCCCCACTCGCAGCAGTTCCCCTTTCCTCCACTCTCAGTGACTATCCACCCCACACTCAGCAGTTCTCCTTTCCTCCACTCTCAGTGACTATCCTCCCCCACACACAACAGTTCCCCTTTCCTCCACTCTCAGTAACTATCCACCACCACACGCAGCAGTTCCCCTTTCCTCCACTCTCAGTGACTATCCACCCCCACATGCAGCAGTTCTTCTTTCCTCCATTCTCAGTGACTATCCTCCCCCACACTCAGCAGTTCCCCGTCCTTCCACTCTCAGTGACTATCCTCCCCCACACTCAGCAGTTCCCCTTTCCTCCACTCTCAGTGACTATCCACCCCCACACGCAGCAGTTTCCCTTTATTCCACTCTCAGTGACTATCCTGCCCCACACTCAGCAGTTCCCCTTTCCTCCACTCTCAGTGACTATCCTCCCCCACACGCAGCAGCTCCCCTTTCCTCCACTTTCGGGACTATCCACCCCACACTCAGCAGTTCCCCTTTCCTCCACTCTCAGTGACTATCCATCCCCAAACGCAGAGGTTCTCCTTTCCTCCACTCTCAGTGACTATCCACCCCCACACGCAGAGGTTCTCCTTTCCTTCACTCTCAGTGACTATCCACCCCACACTCAGCAGTTCCCGTTTCCTCCACTCTCAGTGACTATCCCCCCCACACGCAACAATTTCCCTTTCTTCCACTCTCAGTGACTATCCTCCCCCACCCGCAGCAGCTCCCCTTTCCTCCACTCTCAGTGACTATCCTCCCCCACACGCAGCAGCTCCCCTTTCCTCCACTCTCGGGACTATCCACCCCACACTCAGCAGTTCCCCTTTCCTCCACTCTCAGTGACTATCCACCCCCACATTCAGCAGTTCCCCTTTCCTCCACTCTCAGTGACTATCCACCCCACACTCAGCAGTTCTCCTTTCCTCCACTCTCAGTGACTATCCTCTCCCACACGCAGCAGTTCCCCTTTCCTCCACTCTCAGTGACTATCCACCCCCACACGCAGCAGTTCCCCTTTCCTCCACTCTCAGTGACTATCCTCTCCCACACGCAGCAGTTCCCCTTTCCTCCACTCTCAGTGACTATCCTCTCCCACACGCAGCAGTTCTCCTTTCCTCCATTCTCAGTGACTATCCTCCCCCACACTCAGTTCTTCTTTCCTCCACTCTCAGTGACTATCCTCCCCACACTCAGCAGTTCCCCTTTCCTCCACTCTCTGTGACTATCCTCCTCCACACTCAGCAGTTCCCCTTTCCTCCACTCTCAGTGACTATCCACCCCCACACACAGCAGTTCTCCTTTCCTCCACTCTCAGTGACTATCCTCTCCCTCACGCAGCAGTTCTCCTTTCCTCCATTCTCAGTGACTATCCTCCCCCACACTCAGTTCTTCTTTCCTCCACTCTGTGACTATCCTCCCCACACTCAGCAGCTCCCCTTTCCTCCACTCTCAGTGACTATCCTCCCCCACACGAAGCAGATCCCCTTTCCTCCACTCTCGGGACTATCCACCCCACACTCAGCAGTTCCCCGTCACTCCACTCTCAGTGACTATCCTCCCCACACTCAGCAGTTCCCCATTCCTCTACTCTCAGTGACTATCCTCCCCCACACTCAGCAGTTCCCCTTTCCTCCACTCTCAGTGACTATCCTCCCCCACACTCAGCAGTTCCCCTTTCCTCCACTCTCAGTGACTATCCTCCCCCACACCCAGCAGTTCCCCTTTCCTCCACTCTCAGTGACTATCCACCACCACACGCAGCAGTTTCCCTTTCTTCCACTCTCAGTGACTATCCTCCCCCACACTCAGCAGTTCCCCTTTCCTCCACTCTCAGTGACTATCCTCCCCCACACGCAGCAGCCCCCGTTTCCTCCACTCTCAGTGACTATCCTCCCCCAAACTCAGCAGTTCTCCTTTCCTCCACTCTGTTCCTATCCTCACCCAAACACAGCAGTTCCCCTTTCCTCCACTCTTAGTGACTATCCTCCCCACACTCAGCAGTTCCCCGTCCCTCCACTCTCAGTGACTATCCTCCCCCACACGCAGCAGCCCCCGTTTCCTCCACTCTCAATGACTATCCTCCCCCAAACTCAGCAGTTCTCCTTTCCTCCACTCTGTGACTATCCTCACCCAAACGCAGCAGTTCCCCTTTCCTCCAGTCTTAGTGAATATCCTCCCCACACTCAGAAGTTCACCTTTCCTCCATTCTCAGTGACTACCCCACCCACACTCAGCAGTTCCCCTTTCCTCCACTCTTAGTGACTATCCTCCCCACACTCAGCAGTTCCCCGTCCCTCCACTCTCAGTGACTATCCTCCCCCAAACTCAGCAGTTCCCCTTTCCTCCACTCTCAGTGACTATCCTCCCCCACCTGCAGCAGCGCCCCTTTCCTCCACTCTCGGGACTATCCACCCCACACTCAGCAGTTCCCCTTTCCTCCACCCTCAGTGACTATCCTCCCCCACACTCAGCAGTTCTCCTTTCCTCCACTCTCAGTGACTATCCCCCCCACACTCAGCAGTTCCCCTTTCCTCCACTCTCAGTGACTACCCCACCCACACTCAGCAGTTCCCCTTTCCTCCACTCTTAGTGACTATCCTCCCTACACTCAGCAGTTCCCCTTTCCTCCACTCTCAGTGACTACCCCACCCACACTCAGCAGTTCCCCTTTGCTCCACTCTCGGTGACTATCCCCCCCACACTCAGCAGTTCCCCTTTGCTCCACTCTCGGTGACTATCCTCCCTCACACGCAGCAGCTCCCCTTTCCTCCACTCTCAGTGACTATCCACCCCCACATGCAGAGGTTCTCCTTTCCTCCACTCTCAGTGACTATCCACCCCACACTCAGCAGTTCCCCTTTCCTCCACTCTCAGTGACTATCCTCCCCCACACTCAGCAGTTCCCCTTTCCTCCACTCTCAGTGACTATCCACCCCCACACGCAGCCCTTTCCCTTTCTTCCACTCTCAGTGACTATCCTCCCCCACCCGCAGCAGCTCCCCTTTCCTCCACTCTCAGTGACTATCCTCCCCCACACGCAGCAGCTCCCCTTTCCTCCACTCTCAGTGACTATCCTCCCCCACACTCAGCAGTTCCCCTTTCCTCCACTCTCTGTGACTTTCCTCCCCCACACGCAGCAGCTCCCCTTTCCTCCACTCTCGGGACTATCCACCCCACACTCAGCAGCTCCCCTTTCCTCCACTCTCAGTGACTATCCTCCCCCACATGCAGCAGTTCCCCTTTCCTCCACTCTCAGTGACTATCCACCCCCACACGCAGCAGTTCTCCTTTCCTCCATTCTCAGTGACTATCCTCCCCACACTCAGCAGTTCCCCGTCCCTCCACTCTCAGTGACTATCCTCCCCCACACGCAGCAGCTCCCCTTTCCTCCACTATCGGGACTATCCTCTCCCACACGCAGCAGCTCCCCTTTCCTCCACTCTCAGTGACTATCCTCACCCACACTCAGCAGTTCTCCTGTACTTCACTCTCAGTGACTATCCTCCCCCAATCTCAGCAGTTCCACTTTCCTCCACTCTCAGTGACTACCACCCCACACTCAGCAGTTCCCCTTTCCTCCACTCTCAGTGAATATCCTCCCCCAAACTCAGCAGCTCCCCTTTGCTCCACTCTCAGTGAATCCCCCCCACACTCAGCAGTTCCCCTTTCCTCCACTCTCAGTGACTATCCACGCCCACACGCAGAGGTTCTCCTTTCCTCCACTCTTGGTGACTATCCTCCCCCACAAGCAGAGGTTCTCCTTTCCTCCACTCTCAGTGACTATCCACCCCCACACGGAGAGGTTCTCCTTTGCTCCACTCTCAGTGACTATCCTCCCCCACCCGCAGCAGCTCCCCTTTCCTCCACTCTCTGTGACTATCCTCCTCCACACTCAGCAGCTCCTCTTTCCTCCACTCTCGGGACTATCCACCCCACACTCAGCAGTTCCCCTTTCCTCCACTCTCAGTGACTATCCACCCCCACACGCAGCAGTTCTCCTTTCCTCCATTCTCAGTGACTATCCTCCCCACACTCAGCAGTTCCCCGTCCCTCCACTCTCAGTGACTATCCTCCCCCACACGCAGCAGCTCCCCTTTCCTCCACTATCGGGACTATCCTCTCCCACACGCAGCAGCTCCCCTTTCCTCCACTCTCAGTGACTATCCTCACCCACACTCAGCAGTTCTCCTGTACTTCACTCTCAGTGACTATCCTCCCCCAATCTCAGCAGTTCCACTTTCCTCCACTCTCAGTGACTACCACCCCACACTCAGCAGTTCCCCTTTCCTCCACTCTCAGTGAATATCCTCCCCCAAACTCAGCAGCTCCCCTTTGCTCCACTCTCAGTGAATCCCCCCCACACTCAGCAGTTCCCCTTTCCTCCACTCTCAGTGACTATCCACTCCCACACGCAGAGGTTCTCCTTTCCTCCACTCTTGGTGACTATCCTCCCCCACAAGCAGAGGTTCTCCTTTCCTCCACTCTCAGTGACTATCCACCCCCACACGGAGAGGTTCTCCTTTGCTCCACTCTCAGTGACTATCCTCCCCCACCCGCAGCAGCTCCCCTTTCCTCCACTCTCTGTGACTATCCTCCTCCACACTCAGCAGCTCCTCTTTCCTCCACTCTCGGGACTATCCACCCCACACTCAGCAGTTCCCCTTTCCTCCACTCTCAGTGACTATCCACCCCTACACGCAGCAGTTCCCCTTCCTCCACTCTCAGTGACTATCCAACCCACACTCAGCAGTTCCCTGTCCCTCCACTCTCAGTGACTATCCACCCCACACTCAGCAGTTTCCCTTTCTTCCACTCTCATTGACTATCCGCCCCACACTCAGCAGTTCCCCTTTCCTCCACTCTCAGTGACTATCCCCCCCCACACTCAGCTGTTCCCCTTTCCTCCACTCTCAGTGACTATCCTCCCCACACTCAGCAGTTCCCCTTTCCTCCACTCTCAGTGACTATCCCCCCCCACACTCAGCAGTTCCCCGTCCCTCCACTCTCAGTGACTATCCTCCCCACACTCAGCAGTTCCCCTTTCCTCCACTCTCAGTGACTATCCTCCCCCACACTCAGCAGTTCCCCTTTCCTCCACTCTCAGTGACTATCCCCCCCACACTCAGCTGTTCCCCTTTCCTCCACTCTCAGTGACTATCCACCCCACACTCAGCAGTTCTCCTTTCCTCCACTCTCAGTGACTATCCTCCCCACACTCAGCAGTTCCCCTTTCCTCCACTCTCAGTGACTATCCTCCCCCACACTCAGCAGTTCCCCTTTCCTCCACTCTCAGTGACTACCCCCCCCCACACTCAGCAGTTCCCCTTTCCTCCACTCTCAGTGACTATCCTCCCCCACACTCAGCAGTTCCCCGTCCCTCCACTCTCAGTGACTATCCTCCCCACACTCAGCAGTTTCCCTTTCTTCCACTCTCAGTGACTATCCTCCCCCACCCGCAGCAGCTGCCCTTTCCTTCACTCTCAGTAACTATCCTCCCCCACACGCAGCAGCTCCCCTTTCCTCCACTCTCAGTGACTATCCTCCCCCACACTCAGCAGTTCCCCTTTCCTCCACTGTCAGTGACTCTCCTCCCCCACTTGCAGCAGTTCCCCTTTCCTCCACTCTCAGTGACTATCCACCCCACACTCAGCAGTTCTCCTTTCCTCCACTCTTAGTGACTATCCACCCCCACACGCAGCAGTTCTCCTTTCCTCCATTCTCAGTGACTATCCTCCCCACACTCAGCAGTTCCTCGTCCCTCCACTCTCAGTGACTATCCTCCCCCACACGCAGCAGCTCCCCTTTCCTCCACTATCGGGACTATCCTCTCCCACACGCAGCAGCTCCCCTTTCCTCCACTCTCAGTGACTATCCTCACCCACACTCAGCAGTTCTCCTGTACTTCACTCTCAGTGACTATCCTCCCCCAATCTCAGCAGTTCCACTTTCCTCCACTCTCAGTGACTACCACCCCACACTCAGCAGTTCCCCTTTCCTCCACTCTCAGTGAATATCCTCCCCCAAACTCAGCAGCTCCCCTTTGCTCCACTCTCAGTGAATCCCCCCCACACTCAGCAGTTCCCCTTTCCTCCACTCTCAGTGACTATCCACGCCCACACGCAGAGGTTCTCCTTTCCTCCACTCTTGGTGACTATCCTCCCCCACAAGCAGAGGTTCTCCTTTCCTCCACTCTCAGTGACTATCCACCCCCACACGGAGAGGTTCTCCTTTGCTCCACTCTCAGTGACTATCCTCCCCCACCCGCAGCAGCTCCCCTTTCCTCCACTCTCTGTGACTATCCTCCTCCACACTCAGCAGCTCCTCTTTCCTCCACTCTCGGGACTATCCACCCCACACTCAGCAGTTCCCCTTTCCTCCACTCTCAGTGACTATCCACCCCTACACGCAGCAGTTCCCCTTCCTCCACTCTCAGTGACTATCCAACCCACACTCAGCAGTTCCCTGTCCCTCCACTCTCAGTGACTATCCACCCCACACTCAGCAGTTTCCCTTTCTTCCACTCTCATTGACTATCCCCCCCACACTCAGCAGTTCCCCTTTCCTCCACTCTCAGTGACTATCCCCCCACACTCAGCTGTTCCCCTTTCCTCCACTCTCAGTGACTATCCTCCCCACACTCAGCAGTTCCCCTTTCCTCCACTCTCAGTGACTATCCCCCCCCCACACTCAGCAGTTCCCCGTCCCTCCACTCTCAGTGACTATCCTCCCCACACTCAGCAGTTCCCCTTTCCTCCACTCTCAGTGACTATCCTCCCCCACACTCAGCAGTTCCCCTTTCCTCCACTCTCAGTGACTATCCCCCCCACACTCAGCTGTTCCCCTTTCCTCCACTCTCAGTGACTATCCACCCCACACTCAGCAGTTCTCCTTTCCTCCACTCTCAGTGACTATCCTCCCCACACTCAGCAGTTCCCCTTTCCTCCACTCTCAGTGACTATCCTCCCCCACACTCAGCAGTTCCCCTTTCCTCCACTCTCAGTGACTACCCCCCCACACTCAGCAGTTCCCCTTTCCTCCACTCTCAGTGACTATCCTCCCCCACACTCAGCAGTTCCCCGTCCCTCCACTCTCAGTGACTATCCTCCCCACACTCAGCAGTTTCCCTTTCTTCCACTCTCAGTGACTATCCTCCCCCACCCGCAGCAGCTGCCCTTTCCTTCACTCTCAGTAACTATCCTCCCCCACACGCAGCAGCTCCCCTTTCCTCCACTCTCAGTGACTATCCTCCCCCACACTC
Source organism: Ambystoma mexicanum (assembly GCF_040938575.1). NCBI lineage: Eukaryota > Metazoa > Chordata > Amphibia > Caudata > Ambystomatidae > Ambystoma > Ambystoma mexicanum. The sequence goes on from NC_090931.1 coordinate 28,541,913, forward strand.
AGCAGTTCCCCTTTCCTCCACTGTCAGTGACTCTCCTCCCCCACTTGCAGCAGTTCCCCTTTCCTACACTCTCAGTGACTATCCACCCCACACTCAGCAGTTCTCCTTTCCTCCACTCTCAGTGACTATCCTCCCCCACACACAACAGTTCCCCTTTCCTCCACTCTCAGTGACTATCCACCACCACACGCAGCAGTTCCCCTTTCCTCCACTCTCAGTGACTATCCACCCCCACATGCAGCAGTTCTCCTTTCCTCCATTCTCAGTGACTATCCTCCCCACACTCAGCAGTTCCCCGTCCTTCCACTCTCAGTGACTATCCTCCCCCACACTCAGCAGTTCCCCTTTCCTCCACTCTCAGTGACTATCCACCCCCACACGCAGCAGTTTCCCTTTCTTCCACTCTCAGTGACTATCCTGCCCCACACTCAGCAGTTCCCCTTTCCTCCACTCTCAGTGACTATCCTCCCCCACACGCAGCAGCTCCCCTTTCCTCCACTCTCGGGACTATCCACCCCACACTCAGCAGTTCCCATTTCCTCCACTCTCAGTGACTATCCTCCCCCACACGCAGCAGCTCCCCTTTCCTCCACTCTCGGGACTATCCACCCCACACTCAGCAGTTCCCCTTTCCTCCACTCTCAGTGACTATCCTCCCCCAAACTCAGCAGTTCTCCTTTCCTCCACTCTGTGACTATCCTCACCCAAACGCAGCAGTTCCCCTTTCCACCACTCTTAGTGACTATCCTCCCCACACTCAGTAGTTCCCCTTTCCTCCACTCTCAGTGACTACCCCACCCACACTCAGCAGTTCCCCTTTCCTCCACTCTTAGTGACTATCCTCCCCATACTCAGCAGTTCCCCTTTTCCCTCCACTCTCAGTGACTATCCTCCCCACACTCAGCAGTTCCCCTTTCCTCCACTCTCAGTGACTACCCCACCCACACGCAGCAGCTCCCCTTTCCTCCACTATCGGGACTATCCTCTCCCACACGCAGCAGCTCCCCTTTCCTCCACTCTCAGTGACTTTCCTCACCCACACTCAGCAGTTCTCCTGTACTTCACTCTCAGTGACTATCCTCCCCCAATCTCAGCAGTTCCACTTTCCTCCACTCTCAGTGACTACCACCCCACACTCAGCAGTTCCCCTTTCCTCCACTCTCAGTGAATATCCTCCCCCAAACACAGCAGCTCCCCTTTGCTCCACTCTCAGTGAATCCCCCCCACACTCAGCAGTTCCCCTTTCCTCCACTCTCAGTGACTATCCACGCCCACACGCAGAGGTTCTCCTTTCCTCCACTCTTGGTGATTATCCTCCCCCACAAGCAGAGGTTCTCCTTTCCTCATCTCTCAGTGACTATCCACCCCCACGCGGAGAGGTTCTCCTTTCCTCCACTCTCAGTGACTATCCTCCCCCACCCGCAGCAGCTCCCCTTTCCTCCACTCTCTGTGACTATCCTCCTCCACACTCAGCAGCTCCCCTTTCCTCCACTCTCGGGACTATCCACCCCACACTCAGCAGTTCCACTTTCCTCCACTCTCAGTGACTATCCACCCCTACACGCAGCAGTTCCCCTTCCTCCACTCTCAGTGACTATCCAACCCACACTCAGCAGTTCCCTGTCCCTCCACTCTCAGTGACTATCCACCCCACACTCAGCAGTTTCCCTTTCTTCCACTCTCAGTGACTATCCCCCCCACACTCAGCAGTTCCCCTTTCCTCCACTCTCAGTGACTATCCCCCCCCACACTCAGCTGTTCCCCTTTCCTCCACTCTCAGTGACTATCCTCCCCACACTCAGCAGTTCCCCTTTCCTCCACTCTCAGTGACTATCCCCCCCCACACTCAGCAGTTCCCCGTCCCTCCACTCTCAGTGACTATCCTCCCCACACTCAGCAGTTCCCCTTTCCTCCATTCTCAGTGGCTATCCTCCCCCACACTCAGCAGTTCCCCTTTCCTCCACTCTCAGTGACTATCCCCCCCAAACTCAGCTGTTCCCCTTTCCTCCACTCTCAGTGACTATCCACCCCACACTCAGCAGTTCTCCTTTCCTCCACTCTCAGTGACTATCCTCCCCACACTCAGCAGTTCCCCTTTCCTCCACTCTCAGTGACTATCCTCCCCCACACTCAGCAGTTCCCCTTTCCTCCACTCTCAGTGACTACCCCCCCCACACTCAGCAGTTCCCCTTTCCTCCACTCTCAGTGACTATCCTCCCCCACACTCAGCAGTTCCCCGTCCCTCCACTCTCAGTGACTATCCTCCCCACACTCAGCAGTTTCCCTTTCTTCCACTCTCAGTGACTATCCTCCCCCACCCCCAGCAGCTGCCCTTTCCTTCACTCTCAGTAACTATCCTCCCCCACACGCAGCAGCTCCCCTTTCCTCCACTCTCAGTGACTATCCTCCCCCACACTCAGCAGTTCCCCTTTCCTCCACTGTCAGTGACTCTCCTCCCCCACTCGCAGCAGTTCCCCTTTCCTCCACTCTCAGTGACTATCCACCCCACACTCAGCAGTTCTCCTTTCCTCCACTCTCAGTGACTATCCTCCCCCACACACAACAGTTCCCCTTTCCTCCACTCTCAGTGACTATCCACCACCACACGCAGCAGTTCCCCTTTCCTCCACTCTCAGTGACTATCCACCCCCACATGCAGCAGTTCTCCTTTCCTCCATTCTCAGTGACTATCCTCCCCACACTCAGCAGTTCCCCGTCCTTCCACTCTCAGTGACTATCCTCCCCCACACTCAGCAGTTCCCCTTTCCTCCACTCTCAGTGACTATCCACCCCCACACGCAGCAGTTTCCCTTTCTTCCATTCTCAGTGACTATCCTGCCCCACACTCAGCAGTTCCCCTTTCCTCCACTCTCAGTGACTATCCTCCCCCACACGCAGCAGCTCCCCTTTCCTCCACTCTCGGGACTATCCACCCCACACTCAGCAGTTCCCCTTTCCTCCACTCTCAGTGACTATCCTCCCCCACACGCAGCAGCTCCCCTTTCCTCCACTCTCGGGACTATCCACCCCACACTCAGCAGTTCCCCTTTCCTCCACTCTCAGTGACTGCCCCACCCACACTCAGCAGTTCCCCTTTCCTCCACTCTTAGTGACTATCCTCCCCACACTCAGCAGTTCCCCTTTTCCCTCCACTCTCAGTGACTATCCTCCCCACACTCAGCAGTTCCCCTTTCCTCCACTCTCAGTGACTACCCCACCCACACTCAGCAGTTCCCTTCCTCCACTCTCAGTGAGTATCCTCCCCCACACTCAGCAGTTCCCCTTTCCTCAACTCTCAGTGACTATTCTCCCCCACACTCAGTAGTTCCCCTTTCCTCCACTCTCAGTGACTATTCCCCCCCCACTCAGCAGTTCCCCATCCCTCCACTCTCAGTGACTATCCTCCCCACACTCAGCAGTTCCCCTTTCCTCCACTCTCAGCGACTACCCCACCCACACTCAGTAGTTCTCCTTTCCTCCACTCTGTGACTATCCTCCCCCACACTCAGCAGTTCCCCTTTCCTCCACTCTCAGGGACTATCCTCCCCACACTCAGCAGTTCCCCTTTCCTCCACTCTCAGTGACTATCCTCCCCCACACTCAGCAGTTCCCCTTTCCTCCACTCTCAGTGACTATCCCCCCACACTCAGCTGTTCCCCTTTCCTCCACTCTCAGTGACTATCCACCCCACACTCAGCAGTTTTCCTTTCGTCCACTCTCAGTGACTATCCACCCCCACACGCAGCAGTTCCCCTTTCCTCCACTCTCAGTGACTATCCACCCCCACACGCAGCAGTTCTCCTTTCCTCCATTCTCAGTGACTATCCTCCCCACACTCAGCAGTTCCCCTTTCCTCCACTCTCAGTGAGTATCCTCCCCCACACTCAGCAGTTCCCCTTTCCTCCACTCTCAGTGACTATCCTCCCCCACACTCAGCAGTTCCCCTTTCCTCCACTCTCAGTGACTATCCCCCACACACTCAGCAGTTCCACGTCCCTCCACTCTCGGTGACTATCCCCCCCACAATCAGAAGTTCCCCTTTCCTCCACTCTCAGTGACTATCCACCCCCAAACGCAGAGGTTCTCCTTTCCTCCACTCTCAGTGACTATCCACCCCCACACGCAGAGGTTCTCCTTTCCTTCACTCTCAGTGACTATCCACCCCCAAATGCAGAGGTTCTCCTTTCCTCCACTCTCAGTGACTATCCACCCCCAAACGCAGAGGTTCTCCTTTCCTCCACTCTCAGTGACTATCCACCCCCACACGCAGCAGTTCCCCTTTCCTTCACTCTCAGTGACTATCCACCCCACACTCAGCAGTTCCCCTTTCCTCCACTCTCAGTGACTATCTTCCCCCACACGCATCAGCTCCCCTTTCCTCCACTCTCGGGACTATCCACCCCACACTCAGCAGTTCCCCTTTCCTCCACTCTCAGTGACTATCCACCCCCACATGCAGCAGTTCCCCTTTCCTCCACTCTCAGTGACTATACACCCCACACTCAGCAGTTCTCCTTTCCTCCACTCTTAGTGACTATCCTCTCCCACATGCAGCAGTTCCCCTTTCCTCCACTCTCAGTGACTATCCACCCCCACACGCAGCAGTTCTCCTTTCCTCCATTCTCAGTGCCTATCCTCCCCCACACTCAGTTCTTCTTTCCTCCACTCTCAGTGACTATCCTCCCCACACTCAGCAGTTCCCCGTCCCTCCACTCTCAGTGACTATCCTCCCCACACTCAGCAGTTCCCCTTTCTTCCACTCTCAGTGGCTATCCTCCCCCACACTCAGCAGTTCCCCTTTCCTCCACTCTCAGTGACTATCCTCCCCCACACTCAGCAGTTCCCCTTTCCTCCACTCTCAGTGACTATCCTCCCCCACACTCAGTAGTTCCCCTTTCCTCCACTCTCAGTGACTATCCACCACCACACGCAGCAGTTTCCCTTTCTTCCACTCTCAGTGACTATCCTCCCCCACACTCAGCAGTTCCCCTTTCCTCCACTCTCAGTGACTATCCTCCCCCACACGCAGCAGCCCCCGTTTCCTCTATCCTCCCCCAAACTCAGCAGTTCTCCTTTCCTCCACTTTGTTCCTATCCTCACCCAAACGCAGCAGTTCCCCTTTCCTCCACTCTTAGTGACTATCCTCCCAACACTCAGCAGTTCCCCTTTCCTCCACTCTCAGTGACTACCCCACCCACACTCAGCAGTTCCCCTTTCCTCCACTCTCAGTGACTATCCTCCCCCACACTCAGCAGTTCCCCTTTCCTCCACTCTCAGTGACTATCCTCCCCCACACTCAGCAGTTCCCCTTTCCTCCACTCTCAGTGACTATCCTCCCCCACACTCAGTAGTTCCCCTTTCCTCCACTCTCAGTGACTATCCACCACCACACGCAGCAGTTTCCCTTTCTTCCACTCTCAGTGACTATCCTCCCCCACACTCAGCAGTTCCCCTTTCCTCCACTCTCAGTGACTATCCTCCCCCACACGCAGCAGCCCCCGTTTCCTCTATCCTCCCCCAAACTCAGCAGTTCTCCTTTCCTCCACTTTGTTCCTATCCTCACCCAAACGCAGCAGTTCCCCTTTCCTCCACTCTCAGTGACTATCCTCCCCCACACGCAGCAGCCCCCGTTTCCTCTATCCTCCCCCAAACTCAGCAGTTCTCCTTTCCTCCACTTTGTTCCTATCCTCACCCAAACGCAGCAGTTCCCCTTTCCTCCACTCTTAGTGACTATCCTCCCAACACTCAGCAGTTCCCCTTTCCTCCACTCTCAGTGACTACCCCACCCACACGCAGCAGCTCCCCTTTCCTCCACTATCGGGACTATCCTCTCCCACACGCAGCAGCTCCCCTTTCCTCCACTCTCAGTGACTTTCCTCACCCACACTCAGCAGTTCTCCTGTACTTCACTCTCAGTGACTATCCTCCCCCAATCTCAGCAGTTCCACTTTCCTCCACTCTCAGTGACTACCACCCCACACTCAGCAGTTCCCCTTTCCTCCACTCTCAGTGAATATCCTCCCCCAAACTCAGCAGCTCCCCTTTGCTCCACTCTCAGTGAATCCCCCCACACTCAGCAGTTCCCCTTTCCTCCACTCTCAGTGACTATCCACGCCCACACGCAGAGGTTCTCCTTTCCTCCACTCTTGGTGATTATCCTCCCCCACAAGCAGAGGTTCTCCTTTCCTCCACTCTCAGTGACTATCCACCCCCACGCGGAGAGGTTCTCCTTTCCTCCACTCTCAGTGACTATCCTCCCCCACCCGCAGCAGCTCCCCTTTCCTCCACTCTCTGTGACTATCCTCCTCCACACTCAGCAGCTCCCCTTTCCTCCACTCTCGGGACTATCCACCCCACACTCAGCAGTTCCACTTTCCTCCACTCTCAGTGACTATCCACCCCTACACGCAGCAGTTCCCCTTCCTCCACTCTCAGTGACTATCCAACCCACACTCAGCAGTTCCCTGTCCCTCCACTCTCAGTGACTATCCACCCCACACTCAGCAGTTTCCCTTTCTTCCACTCTCAGTGACTATCCCCCCCACACTCAGCAGTTCCCCTTTCCTCCACTCTCAGTGACTATCCCCCCCACACTCAGCTGTTCCCCTTTCCTCCACTCTCAGTGACTATCCTCCCCACACTCAGCAGTTCCCCTTTCCTCCACTCTCAGTGACTATCCCCCCCCACACTCAGCAGTTCCCCGTCCCTCCACTCTCAGTGACTATCCTCCCCACACTCAGCAGTTCCCCTTTCCTCCATTCTCAGTGACTATCCTCCCCCACACTCAGCAGTTCCCCTTTCCTCCACTCTCAGTGACTATCCCCCCCAAACTCAGCTGTTCCCCTTTCCTCCACTCTCAGTGACTATCCACCCCACACTCAGCAGTTCTCCTTTCCTCCACTCTCAGTGACTATCCTCCCCACACTCAGCAGTTCCCCTTTCCTCCACTCTCAGTGACTATCCTCCCCCACACTCAGCAGTTCCCCTTTCCTCCACTCTCAGTGACTACCCCCCCACACTCAGCAGTTCCCCTTTCCTCCACTCTCAGTGACTATCCTCCCCCACACTCAGCAGTTCCCCGTCCCTCCACTCTCAGTGACTATCCTCCCCACACTCAGCAGTTTCCCTTTCTTCCACTCTCAGTGACTATCCTCCCCCACCCCCAGCAGCTGCCCTTTCCTTCACTCTCAGTAACTATCCTCCCCCACACGCAGCAGCTCCCCTTTCCTCCACTCTCAGTGACTATCCTCCCCCACACTCAGCAGTTCCCCTTTCCTCCACTGTCAGTGACTCTCCTCCCCCACTCGCAGCAGTTCCCCTTTCCTCCACTCTCAGTGACTATCCACCCCACACTCAGCAGTTCTCCTTTCCTCCACTCTCAGTGACTATCCTCCCCCACACACAACAGTTCCCCTTTCCTCCACTCTCAGTGACTATCCACCACCACACGCAGCAGTTCCCCTTTCCTCCACTCTCAGTGACTATCCACCCCCACATGCAGCAGTTCTCCTTTCCTCCATTCTCAGTGACTATCCTCCCCACACTCAGCAGTTCCCCGTCCTTCCACTCTCAGTGACTATCCTCCCCCACACTCAGCAGTTCCCCTTTCCTCCACTCTCAGTGACTATCCACCCCCACACGCAGCAGTTTCCCTTTCTTCCATTCTCAGTGACTATCCTGCCCCACACTCAGCAGTTCCCCTTTCCTCCACTCTCAGTGACTATCCTCCCCCACACGCAGCAGCTCCCCTTTCCTCCACTCTCGGGACTATCCACCCCACACTCAGCAGTTCCCCTTTCCTCCACTCTCAGTGACTATCCTCCCCCACACGCAGCAGCTCCCCTTTCCTCCACTCTCGGGACTATCCACCCCACACTCAGCAGTTCCCCTTTCCTCCACTCTCAGTGACTATCCTCCCCCAAACTCAGCAGTTCTCCTTTCCTCCACTCTGTGACTATCCTCACCCAAACGCAGCAGTTCCCCTTTCCACCACTCTTAGTGACTATCCTCCCCACACTCAGCAGTTCCCCTTTCCTCCACTCTCAGTGACTGCCCCACCCACACTCAGCAGTTCCCCTTTCCTCCACTCTTAGTGACTATCCTCCCCACACTCAGCAGTTCCCCTTTTCCCTCCACTCTCAGTGACTATCCTCCCCACACTCAGCAGTTCCCCTTTCCTCCACTCTCAGTGACTACCCCACCCACACTCAGCAGTTCCCTTCCTCCACTCTCAGTGAGTATCCTCCCCCACACTCAGCAGTTCCCCTTTCCTCAACTCTCAGTGACTATTCTCCCCCACACTCAGTAGTTCCCCTTTCCTCCACTCTCAGTGACTATCCCCCCCCACTCAGCAGTTCCCCATCCCTCCACTCTCAGTGACTATCCTCCCCACACTCAGCAGTTCCCCTTTCATCCACTCTCAGCGACTACCCCACCCACACTCAGTAGTTCTCCTTTCCTCCACTCTGTGACTATCCTCCCCCACACTCAGCAGTTCCCCTTTCCTCCACTCTCAGTGACTATCCTCCCCACACTCAGCAGTTCCCCTTTCCTCCACTCTCAGTGACTATCCTCCCCCACACTCAGCAGTTCCCCTTTCCTCCACTCTCAGTGACTATCCCCCCACACTCAGCTGTTCCCCTTTCCTCCACTCTCAGTGACTATCCACCCCACACTCAGCAGTTTCCCTTTCCTCCACTCTCAGTGACTATCCACCCCCACACGCAGCAGTTCCCCTTTCCTCCACTCTCAGTGACTATCCACCCCCACACGCAGCAGTTCCCCTTTCCTCCACTCTCAGTGACTATCCACCCCCACATGCAGCAGTTCTCCTTTCCTCCATTCTCAGTGACTATCCTCCACACACTCAGCAGTTCACCTTTCCTCCACTCTCAGTGACTATCCTCCCCCACACTCAGCAGTTCCCCTTTCCTCCACTCTCAGTGACTATCCTCCCCCACACTCAGCAGTTCCCCGTCCCTCCACTCTCAGTGACTATCCTCCCCACACTCAGCAGTTTCCCTTTCCTCCACTCTCAGTGACTATCCTCCCCCACCCGCAGCAGCTCCCCTTTCCTCCACTCTCAGTGACTATCCTCCCCCACACTCAGCAGTTCCCCTTTCCTCCACTGTCAGTGACTCTCCTCCCCCACACGCAGCAGCTCCCCTTTCCTCCACTCTCGGGACTATCCACCCCACACTCAGCAGTTCCCCTTTCCTCCACTCTCAGTGACTATCCACCCCCACACGCAGCAGTTCCCCTTTCCTCCACTCTCAGTGACTATCCACCCCCACACGCAGCAGTTCTCCTTTCCTCCATTCTCAGTGACTATCCTCCCCACACTCAGCAGTTCCCCTTTCCTCCACTCTCAGTGAGTATCCTCCCCCACACTCAGCAGTTCCCCTTTCCTCCACTCTCAGTGACTATCCTCCCCCACACTCAGCAGTTCCCCTTTCCTCCTCTCTCAGTGACTATCCCCCACACACTCAGCAGTTCCACGTCCCTCCACTCTCGGTGACTATCCCCCCCACAATCAGAAGTTCCCCTTTCCTCCACTCTCAGTGACTATCCACCCCCAAACGCAGAGGTTCTCCTTTCCTCCACTCTCAGTGACTATCCACCCCCACACGCAGAGGTTCTCCTTTCCTTCATTCTCAGTGACTATCCACCCCCAAATGCAGAGGTTCTCCTTTCCTCCACTCTCAGTGACTATCCACCCCCAAACGCAGAGGTTCTCCTTTCCTCCACTCTCAGTGACTATCCACCCCCACACGCAGCAGTTCCCCTTTCCTTCACTCTCAGTGACTATCCACCCCACACTCAGCAGTTCCCCTTTCCTCCACTCTCAGTGACTATCTTCCCCCACACGCATCAGCTCCCCTTTCCTCCACTCTCGGGACTATCCACCCCACACTCAGCAGTTCCCCTTTCCTCCACTCTCAGTGACTATCCACCCCCACATGCAGCAGTTCCCCTTTCCTCCACTCTCAGTGACTATACACCCCACACTCAGCAGTTCTCCTTTCCTCCACTCTTAGTGACTATCCTCTCCCACACGCAGCAGTTCCCCTTTCCTCCACTCTCAGTGACTATCCACCCCCACACGCAGCAGTTCTCCTTTCCTCCATTCTCAGTGCCTATCCTCCCCCACACTCAGTTCTTCTTTCCTCCACTCTCAGTGACTTTCCTCCCCACACTCAGCAGTTCCCCGTCCCTCCACTCTCAGTGACTATCCTCCCCACACTCAGCAGTTCCCCTTTCCTCCACTCTCAGTGACTATCCTCCCCCACACTCAGCAGTTCCCCTTTCCTCCACTCTCAGTGACTATCCTCCCCCACACTCAGCAGTTCCCCTTTCCTCCACTCTCAGTGACTATCCTCCCCCACACTCAGTAGTTCCCCTTTCCTCCACTCTCAGTGACTATCCACCACCACACGCAGCAGTTTCCCTTTCTTCCACTCTCAGTGACTATCCTCCCCCACACTCAGCAGTTCCCCTTTCCTCCACTCTCAGTGACTATCCTCCCCCACACGCAGCAGCCCCCGTTTCCTCTATCCTCCCCCAAACTCAGCAGTTCTCCTTTCCTCCACTTTGTTCCTATCCTCACCCAAACGCAGCAGTTCCCCTTTCCTCCACTCTTAGTGACTATCCTCCCAACACTCAGCAGTTCCCCTTTCCTCCACTCTCAGTGACTACCCCACCCACACTCAGCAGTTCCCCTTTCCTCCACTCTTAGTGACTATCCTCCCCACACTCAGCAGTTCCCCGTCCCTCCACTCTCAGTGACTATCCCCCCCACACGCAGCAGCCCCCGTTTCCTCCACTCTCAGTGACTATCCTCCCCCAAACTCAGTAGTTCTCCTTTCCTCCACTCTGTGACTATTCTCACCCAAACGCAGCAGTCCCCCTTTCCTCCACTCTTAGTGACTATCCTCCCCACACTCAGCAGTTCACCTTTCCTCCACTCTCAGTGACTACCCCACCCACACTCAGCAGTTCCCCTTTCCTCCACTCTTAGTGACTATCCTCCCCACACTCAGCAGTTCCCCATCCCTCCACTCTCAGTGACTATCCTCCTCCAAACTCAGCATTTCCCCTTTCCTCCACTCTCAGTGACTATCCTCCCCCACACTCAGCAGTTCCCCTTTCCTCCACTCTCAGTGACTACCCCACCCACACTCAGCAGTTCCCCTTTCCTCCACTCTTAGTGACTATCCTCCCCACAGTCAGCAGTTCCCCTTTCCTCCACTCTCAGTGACTATCCCCCCCACACTCAGCAGCTCCCCTTTCCTCCACTCTCGGGACTATCCACCCCACACGCAGCAGCTCCCCTTTCCTCCACTCTCAGTGACTATCCTCCCCCACACGCAGCAGTTCCCCTTTCCTCCACTCTCAGTGACTATCCACCCCCACACGCAGCAGTTCCGCTTTCCTCCACTCTCGGGACTATCCACCCCACACTCAGCAGCTCCCCTTTCCTCCACTCTCTGTGACTTTCCTCCCCCACACGCAGCAGCTCCCCTTTCCTCCACTCTCGGGACTATCCACCCCACACTCAGCAGCTCCCCTTTCCTCCACTCTCAGTGACTATCCTCCCCCACATGCAGCAGTTCCCCTTTCCTCCACTCTCAGTGACTATCCACCACCACACGCAGCAGTTTCCCTTTCTTCCACTCTCAGTGACTATCCTCCCCCACCTGCAGCAGCTCCCCTTTCCTCCACTCTCAGTGTCTATCCACCCCACACTCAGCAGTTCCCCTTTCCTCCACTCTCGGTGACTATCCACCCCCACACACAGCAGTTCCCCTTTCCTCCACTCTCAGTGACTGTCCTCCCCCACCCGCAGCAGCTGCCCTTTCCTTCACTCTCAGTAACTATCCTCCCCCACACGCAGCAGCTCCCCTTTCCTCCACTCTCAGTGACTATCTACCCCCACACGCAGCAGTTCCCCTTTCCTCCACTCTCAGTGACTATCCACCCCCACACCCAGCAGTTCCCCTTTCCTCCACTCTCAGTGACTATCCTCCCCCACCCGCAGCAGCTCCCTTTTCCTCCACTCTCAGTGACTATCCTCCCCCACACGCAGCAGCTCCCCTTTCCTCCACTCTCAGTGACTATCCTCCCCCGCACTCAGCAGTTCCCCTTTCCTCCACTCTCAGTGACTATCCTCCCCCACACGCAGCAGCTCCCCTTTCCTCCACTCTCGGGACTATCCCACACTCAGCAGTTCCCCTTTCCTCCACTCTCAGTGACTATCCTCCCCCACACTCAGCAGTTCTCCTTTCCTCCACTCTCAGTGACTATCCTCCCCCACACTCAGCAGTTCTCCTTTCCTCCACTCTCAGTGACTATCCTCCCCCACCCACAGCAGCTCCCTTTTCCTCCACTCTCAGTGACTATCCTCCCCCACACGCAGCAGCTCCCCTTTCCTCCACTCTGAGTGACTATCCTCCCCCACACTCAGCAGTTCCCCTTTCCTCCACTCTTCGTGACTATCCTCCCCCACACGCAGCAGCTCCCCTTTCCTCCACTCTCGGGACTATCCACCCCACACTCAGCAGTTCCCCTTTCCTCCACTCTCAGTGACTATCCTCCCCCAAACTCAGCAGTTCTCCTTTCCTCCACTCTGTGACAATCCTCACCCAAACGCAGCAGTTCCCCTTTCCTCCACTCTTAGTGACTATCCTCCCACACAGGCAGCAGTTCCCCTTTCCTCCACTCTTAGTGACTATCCTCCCCACACTCAGCAGTTCCCCTTTCCTCCACTCTCAGTGACTACCCCACCCACACTCAGCAGTTCCCCTTTCCTCCACTCTCAGTGACTACCCCTCCCACACTCAGCAGCACTCCTTCCCTACCCAGCAGCCCCTAGCCACTCTCAGCAGTTGTCTGTCCATCACTCATCAGCCCTCTGCCCTCTCTCAGAAGTTCTCTGACCCTCTTTTGGCAGCTTTCCAGCCATCTCCCAGCTCCTCGCTCTCCTTCCCTCCTCATATATTTGGAAATGTTCTGTAGGGGGCAAATATTGCGCCATGAATCACTTTGCAGCACTTGGTGCACAGCTAGTTGATTATTTTTAATGGAGCAGGAAGATATGTCCCACTGTGGGCGTGGCCATCATCATCTGCGGTGCACGTCCCTAGTAAAAAAGAAATCCACTTTTTGGATTGTTTTGGGATTGCTTCTGGCTTGTTTTCAAGCTGTGGATTTTTTTTGCATTTATTTTGGATTTTTTGGGGATTTTTTCAAGCAAGGATTTATTTGTCTTGGGTTGGAGGATTTATTTAGGATTTTTACTGACTTGTTTCTCAGTAAAAACAATCCACTTACACTAATTGGCAGGCACGAATTTTTACAGTATTTTTTGGGATTTTTACTGACTTGTTTCTCAGTAAAAACAATCCACTAACACTAATTGGCAGGCAGGCATTTCTACAGGATTTATTTTGGATTTTTTGACAAGCAAGGATTGTTTGGTCTTAAAGTGGAGGATTTCTTTGGGATTTTTTTCAACTTGTTTCTCAGTAAAACAAATCCAGCAACACTAAACATTTTTACTGCGTTTATTTTGGATTCTTTTACCAGCCAGGATTGTTTGGTTTTATTTTGGAAGATTTATTTTGGATCTTTTCCAACTTGTTTCTCGGTAAAAACAATTCGGTAACACTAGGCACAAAATTTTACTGCATTTAAATGTTAGAATGTCTAACCTAGTTTCAACGTTGTTTGCAGTTATTTAGGATTTTAATGTGGTTAAATATTTCGCAGAGTATATTTATTTTGGATTTTATTGGTGCAATAAAAGTTCCACTGCACTTAACTATTCCTTTATAAAATAATGCTCAGTCACTAAGCTTTATCTTCAGGGTATATGAATTTGCAGCCATAGGAATAGCACTCTATCCATTGTCTTGCTTGATTTAAATGTGGCTTCAGTGGCTTTGCCAATGCTTGTTTTAAACAGGACTTTAGTGGCTTTGTCAATGCTTGCTCTTCAGTAGCTTTATCAGTGGGACAGAGTCAGATTAGGCACATTAGGTGAACAACCAATGATATACTCTTAAATAGGATTTATACAAGAATTGGAAACAAGAGATACTAAATGTCAGAAACATGCAATTATGATAAAGTATTTTTGAGTTAACATCTCAACTTGGATTTAGCTACCAAGTATGGGACATCAGGAGAGCCACTGGTGAAGCCCAAGAGGAGAGTAGTGTGCAATGGGGGTAGAGTTGTTGTGGGCTGCACAGAGAGCATTCTACATAGCTCTGCAGTGATTAGAGTGGAGTTGTGGGTACAAGAAGGAATCAAGCTGCAGTGTGTATGGGCATGTATGTCGCGTTTATGAAGGTAGTTTTCGGTGGTGAGAGAATGACAAAGTGGTTAGGTTAGTGGGAAGGGGAGGCAATTTGGGAACCTTGAGGAGTCCTGTGTCTGTGGTCGGTGTGATCGACCAACTCATTAGTGTTTTCCTCAGTGCTCAACCAAAACTCTTGATGTCCTGTGCTCTTGCCATTAGTTAGGCCAGTGGGGTTCTTGTTTTTCCTTGTTGACGTAGGATGGGATGGTGTTAATGCCCCATGTCAATTGTTAGATAAAGTGCCCAGATTGAGGGAGTGTGTTCCAAGGTCCTGGTTCTGTGGCTTGGCCTGTTTGTATGCAAAAAGTGATGTGGTTCCATGCGTGAGTGGTCTCTTGGCCTGATGTGAGACTGTGAATTCTGGTCTTGGCGTGCTGCATGAGAACGTCTCACGGTCAACTTTTTTCCTTTTCTCCTGGATGAATGGGGGATGTGTTGGGACCTGCGTCTGCTTGCCAGTGAATGCCTGAGACCAGCATGAGTGTGACGTCATGGTCAAGCCAGCGTGGGGAGTGGGAGTGCTTCCGGCGTGGATCTGGGATTGAGTCAGGTTCTACCGCACCCAGTTAATCCCGGGACAAGGATGCCAGTGGTCCTGTGTTAATGCGTGTCCTGCCCTTACCCCAGTAGGGTTCCTTCTAATCCCTGGCTCTTGTATTAAGTAAGGGTAATGCGCAGGATGCTCCAGGCTCAGTACCCTGCTTTATTAAGTACAGCAGCGTATCTGGTCTCTCTGACAGCTCAGAGTCTTGGTAGGGTGCACCAGTACATGTAGCTATGTGGCTGGTGCTGCGGCTGTGAGAGTAGTGTTGAGGCCTGGTAGGGTGTGTCAGTGTGTGCTGCGATTTTACAAACGTAATGGGTCATATTGATACGTATGCATAGCATTCACTGGGAGAGCTTTATGTTTTAAAAAGTGCTTCCGAGTAGAGAGAAGTTAGTTTCGGGAGGATAGCTCAGCGGCAATGTGTTTGCCTTCCCCAGGATTGCTCTTAGAAATCTCTGGGTATTTAAGCGCATTATAAATATGCAACTAAGACAAAATAAAAACTATTACGCAAGTGAAAAACAAAAAATTCCTGTAATAGTGCCTTGATGCCCACGGGCTGTGTGGGCGCTTTAAAAATGCAAATAAATAAATAATTTGCTGGGTGAGCAGCAGATAATTGTAAAACATTTTTATTTTAACACTCTGTGTTCTGTATGGTTATGCTATTCTGTTAAATGTCTTACTTTTGAGACATTAGGTTATGTCCATAGTATTTTTAGCGAGCGCACTTTCTTATGGCCTATTTCAATGGGAGTCGGCCTGTTTTGGGCTTGTTCTGGAAGGGCATTCGGCTTTTTTCCCCCCTTGGACCTGGCAACGTGGGCAGCAATGGCGGCGGAAGAAGATTCGGCGGCCGTGCTGGTGGGCCCCAAAAACTGGAAAATAGTGCTGAAAAGCTAAGTGTGCACTCATTTATTTGTGTGTTTTGAACTCTGCTTCTGCTCTAGTCTGATAGCAGGCTGACTGGCTCCAGCAGCCGCACGCTGGGTTAAAATACCCGCCTTGTTGTTTGAGGGCTGGGGTGTGCGGGATGAATCAGCTCCGTTTCCACCATGGAGCCAGTGACTTTAATTTCACCTCCCCGCGATCAACTGTGCGCGATGCTGGGTGTTCTGCTGCCCCTCGGCTTGCACGTCTGTCCTCCGGCTCCCCAAGAGATGCATTCTGACCTTTGCTCCCGAGCCGGCTGCTGTAAACAGAGGGTGGAGTGGACCTCGGAGAAGGGAGCTGCCTGGGAGAATTATTTGTCCATCCGGCCATTCCTCGTGTGTACGGTTGTTTGATTTGTGAAAATTGGAGGTCTTAGTGATAGACACCTTTTTCCCCAGAGGCACATTTAATCTCAACGTTTCGAATGTTGAATTGTCGAACTTTTAGTCATTCTGCGGGGAAGAGGGGGCATGGGGGAGAGGGCAATTCGAGAAAGCGGCAACAGTTGAGTCAACATAAAAAAAATGTGTTAGCGTTGATAAAAATGTGCGAAGCTAGGTGTCAAAATGTTCACTAAGGGGTATGTTTAGCACCATGGGGAGCAGGTGAAGATAGTAGAAGGCTGCACACAGTCTTAATTTCCGTCACTCTCGGCATGTTTTTGCAGCCCGTCCGATTGGTTGAACAAGACATAATTTATGAGAGAAGATTGTTAAACAAATTGTGGGACTCCACAACTCCCAGGGAAGCTAGATATACGTTTTCAGCAGCACAAAGATGGAGGGGGCAGCGTCCACTTAAATAAGTACAGGTACATATAAGAAATGCAATGCGATAAATGAAGTACTTTACAAATGAAGTCAGGCCATTTCGAGACGTACAGCAGATTAGTTCTGCAACCAATGGCTGTCACCAACACCACAAAATGGTTGTATTGTCATTGTATCAGCGTCCTGATGAAACAGCATGAAAACATTATTACAACAACTACTTATGTGTGATACATCATGCTTTTTGCATCCCGGAATGATACTACAGTGTCTTTTAAAATGGTGGCTTAGCGTACTTCCTGTTAGTGTCAGGTTTATCCGTTTTCTCTTTCCACGTTTTCATTGCGCAAATGAAACCTGGGAGGTGGTGAGGGACAAAAATGTGTTTATGCATTAGTGTTTTGGTTGTAGGGGGTTACATTAATAACCTATGCGTAATTGGGATTCCAAGGCACATTATCACCAAGAAGTGATTATGTTTGGGAGCTATACTACATAAATGGCAGGAGCTAAAATCTTTCCAGCCCTGAAATCTCTCCATTGGCTCCCAGTAGATTCAAGATTACATTCAAAACTCTCTGCATTGTCCACAAGGCTTTCTGGGATCTAAATAGCTTAAGCTAACCCTCCGCAAATACCTCCCCTCTCTAGCTCTTCGCTCCTCTACCCTCAGGGTCAGTGATTTTTCAAAGAAGCGATCTGGGGGTAGATCTGCCTTTGGCTGGGGCCTCCCTCTGGAACAGCCTCCCTGCTACCTCTGGTTCCAGAAACACCTCAAGACCTTCCTCTTTGCTTCTGCCTTCGCCCTCTCCCCTGCTGATCTGTACTCTCTTGTCACCGTGCACCTGTCCCACCCTCTGTCTTCCGGGCCCTGGTACCTCCTGGTACCTGCTCACCCTGCCACCCAACCGCACTGCCTCCAGGCTGCCCCTTGATCTGTGGTCTGTATCTGCACCCATACAGGCCCCACCCCCTTTTTCTTCATGCACTTACCAGACATACCATATCTGCTTCTTTAACCCAGCACTTGCCACTTGCTGGCTGCACTACCACTGTTTATTGCCTTTATTATTTATTTATTTTCTGTTTCCTCTGCTCCCGGCATCCCACGCCCCCCCCACGCCCCTTTCCATGCACTTTTCCCCTTCCCCTCTACCATGCACTTGCGTGTTCTCAATGTCACCGGGCCTAGTAAGATCGCTGTTTTTGTTCCCCCCTGTTCCCCTCCCTTGCTGCGCTCTGACACACTTGTGTACGAGCGCAATATAAATAAAATATGAAAATCCATTCTGGGAAACTATTGACCGATCTCCATCACCCCTTTCCTGGGGAAATAACATGTGCCAGACAAACTCAGTAAGGCCATGCTGCCACCACCATATAGTCCCCAAGCTCCGTGGCCACTATTGGGCCACCAGTCAAATTGCACCGTGTCCCATCCTAGGCCAGGCAGACTAGAAATGCACCAGGACGTAAATGGGGCAGGAGTAGCTCATTGTGGACAAGATGCTGAACATGAAGACATGAGCAGTGTCTTGAGGGAGCAGCATGGAATCGTCATTTGGCGATTATGGACTAGCAACAATGGGAACGGTTGATCGGGCCACGATAGAATAAGATGACAATATGATGGAAAGCTTAAATAACTGCGTTGAATAACTGCATTGCAATCTTGGTAATTGTCATTAAAATGTCTACTGTATTAAAATGTGTAATTAATTTTTGTGCTATTATTTCAGCATACTAGGACACAATGAATTCCCGCCAGCAGGTAGCAGTTGAGAAGTGCGTGGAACTGGCCCTTCAGTGGATAAAGAGGAGGCAGACGGGAGCCACAGAAAAAGTTTTATCTCATCCCGATCCAAATCCCAACCCTGGTCCATCCACTGCATCAGAGGTAAGTGGCCTTTGAGTTATACAAAAGTTGGTTGGTGCCGCTATGACCTAAATAAATGTTTTTTCTCATTCCAAATGCTATTGGTTGTAGACTTCTGTGTTTCTCCACCCTAGTCACAAACCCTCCACCCCAACAGTCCTATGAAGCCATAGGGCTTCTAAACGACTGTGTCAGAGGGTGGAAAAAGGTAGCTCAAATACTGTGGCTCATGTATTCACTGGTTATTGTCCATCACTCATTATATGCCCACACCCAGGCCCATAAGGCGGTCCGGGATTTGATAAGCAGGAGCTAGTGCAGCGTTCCACAAGATGCAAACATATCGCTTTGTCCATTACTTATGATCTATTATGCTTCAAGTGTCATACTGATGTCCTAAGGTTTATTTATAGATTGTTACAAAAGCACAGTTAAATTCCCATAGGTATACATGATCAGCATCAGTTGGCCCGGGAGCCAAATGTAGCTCTTGGTATGCATGGTGTAAAGCTAACCAGGCTCTTCAAGGCTACAAGCAGGGCTAAATAGCCCCCTACTCCCCTCCATTTCAAACCCTGTGGTTCCAACAGAACGAATACTGTTGGACACTAGTTCCAATAGTCTCAACTGCCTACAGTACTATATTTTATTTGTTTTGCTTGTATTGCTCCTTTACCAATGCACAGTACATGGGGAAACATGAGGTTGGTCATTTCCTCACAGTATACCAATTATGCAAAGAAGTGGGAAACAAGATAAACGGAGAGCCAAAAAACTGTTTTAGTTTTTTAGTGCAAGTGCCACTAATATATATTAAATTCTAAGGAATTCCCATGGTTTGATCCAGATTGACAGCTTTGAGAAATGTAGTAATTTTTCATTTTTTGTGTCCACAGACTAAAGTACCCCTTGGGACAGATGGGAATGCAGGTTTGGAGATGTGTAGGTGAACACCGTGAAGTTGAGGGAGATTGTAATGACAGCCAAAAAATCACAGACTAACAACCCAGCACGTTACTTTCTGAACAAGCTGCTGGATCTTTTGTTCACCAAAGAACTACTGATGGCAGCAAAGGGGAGGTTAACATTGTATCGTCATCGACAGGAGGCTGTACAAGGTATAAATGGAATTACGAAAGCACGTTAGAGGGTGTACAGTGCACATTGTCTATGCTTCGTTTCTCGCACCCATGTGTCAACCTGTGGCAGGCACATGTTCTAGAAATAATCCATAATCCCCGAACACCACCTTACATCTGCCTGTTCACTAGAAGTACTTTACTTGCTCTCTTCAAACTTTTTACACAATCTTTTTTGCATTTCAGAATGTATCCATGTACAAGCCAAGGAAATGGACGTTCAGGACTCTCTGCATCTGAGTACAGAAAAGCCCTCTAAAATAAAATTGGCAACTACCGGATGAAGAAGAAGCCAAATCTGGTCTTTTCTACACAAGTGTAGTTGTGCATTAAGGGAGCACATCGGACTCCCTTGCTCTTTGGTCTCGGCCTGGATACTTTTATGACTCCCTGGACTGGTTCTGTGTCCCCTCTCACCCTTGCTCCCTGGGCTGGACCCCAGCAGACCCGCTTACTCCCTGGGCTGGACCCCACCGGACTCGCTTGCTCCCTGGGCTGGGCCCCACCAGACTTGGTTGCACCCCAGCCTGGGCCTGGATACTCATGTGACTCCCTGGACTGGTCCTGGGTCCCCTCTCACCCTTGCTCCCTGGGCTGGGCCCCACCGGACTCTCTTGCTCCCTGGGCTGGGCCCCACCGGACTCTCTTGCTCCCTGGGCTGGGCCCCACCGGACTCGCTTGCTCCCCGGGCTGGGCCCCAATGGACTCGCTTGCTCCCCGGGCTGGTCACTGATACTCGTGTGACTGCCTGGACTGGTTCTGGGTCCCCTCTCACCCTTGCTCCCTGGGCTGGACCCCACCAGACTGGTTCTGGGTCCCCTCTCGCCCTTTACTTTTAAATTGTAAAGCACCCATGTTTGGGATTGCTACAGTCGTGTTTTTGTGCTATGTACACAGTGTCCGATTGAACCTCTGCCTTTTTTTTTAATAAATATAGTGGGAGAAAAAAAATGTGTCGATTCTTTTTAAATATAGTTAATATGCCATTACATGGTCTTGACTTTCATGGCCATTTTACCTAAATGACTGTGACCTAATAAGTCATCACTCTTGTTCTAAAAGCAATTGAAAATGCAACTCTCTGAAATGGGCAGCAATTAAGCCACAGTGACGCACTTAAAGCCCAATTCAACAAAGTGCACCAAATGTGTTTTTAAGCATTCTTTTCAGGATTATAGTGAACATTATTTTTGTTAAACTCCTAAATTTATTTCCAGCTCATAAACCAAAATAATACCTATATAGTTAAAGGATATTTTGGGGATTGCTTTGTTTTTTTGATTTGTAAAGTATTATTTGGTGACTACATTAATTGCTTTTGGATTTCAAAAGGTTTATTTGGGGATTGCATTGCATTGCTTTTGGATTTCTACGAGGAAGGATTTCTAAATAACATTTTGTGTGCATTAAGCCAAAAGGAAGCCAGATGTAATCCGTTGTTTTTGGATTTATTTAGGGGTGGCATTGCTTTTGGATTGTTATAGGATTGTTTGGGGATTGGATTTTTAGTGGATTGTTTGGGGATTTGATTGCTTTTGGATTTTTAGTGGATTGTTTGGGGATTGGATTGTTTTTGGATTTTAAGTGGATTGTTTGGGGAGTGGATTTTTAGTGGATTGGATTGCTTTTGGATTTTTAGTGGATTGTTTGGGGATTGGATTGTTTTTGGATTTTTAGTGGATTGTTTGGGGATTGGATTGTTTTTGGATTTTTAGTGGATTGTTTGGGGAGTGGATTTTTAGTGGATTGGATTGCTTTTGGATTTTTAGTGGATTGTTTGGGGATTGGATTGTTTTTGGATTTTTAGTGGATTGTTTGGGGAGTGGATTTTTAGTGGATTGGATTGCTTTTGGATTTTTAGTGGATTGTTTGGGGATTGGATTGTTTTTGGATTTTTAGTGGATTGTTTGGGGATTGGATTGTTTTTGGATTTTTAGTGGATTGTTTGGGGATTGGATTGTTTTTGGATTTTTAGTGGATTGTTTGGGGATTGGATTGCTTTTGGATTTTTAGTGGATTGTTTGGGGATTGGATTGCTTTTGGATTTTTAGTGGATTGTTTGGGGATTGGATTGTTTTTGGATTTTTAGTGGATTGTTTGGGGATTGGATTTTTAGTGGATTGGATTGCTTTTGGATTTTTAGTGGATTGTTTGGGGATTGGATTGTTTTTGGATTTTTAGTGGATTGTTTGGGGATTGGATTTTTAGTGGATTGTTTGGGGATTGGGTTGTTTTTGGATTTTTAGTGGATTATTTGGGGATTGGATTGTTTTTGGATTTTTAGTGGATTGTTTGGGGATTGGATTGTTTTTGGATTTTTAGTGGATTGTTTGGGGATTGGATTGCTTGGATTGTTTTGGGATTGCATTCCACTGGGATTGCTAATTAACATATTTCAGGGTGCATGAAGCCAAAAGGAATCCAAAAGCAATCCACTGAGTACAATGGGAGTTTCTGGAGTTAAAGAGGATTTAAAGAGGATTTAAATGGTTGGGAAAATCCAGTAGCAATCCACTTTCAATCCAGATTTTTTTGGTAGGGGTGTCAGTCAGTGCATATGTTTGTGGGAGCTTTTTGCTCCCCAGGCATTTCTCCCTCTCCACCTCATGACCCCCAAACACCATCAATTGCTTCCCTCTACCACCCTAGCTTCTCTTCTCACCCAGTGCTTCTCTCGCCACCTATGTCATAAGCAGCTTTTGTCCTCAGCAGCATGGGCGGCACCAGGCATGGGTGTGGCACGGCTGAAGCCCTCCCACTTGGATGCAGCAGTCATCAATTTGCTGTGAGGCCCGCCCCGGACCCAGAGAGTAGTGTATGTATTAAAGGTAAGTAAATACACCACTCTCCAGGATGAGAAAATAGTCTTTTACAGTGACTGCACCTCAGCAAACCTGCTGAGGACACAGACCTGCCCAGGGGATGAGAACAATAGACGCCCTGCCCAGGCGATGATAGCAACAGACCCCCCTGCCCAGGGCATTATATCAGTAGACCCCCCTGCCCAGGGGATGATATCAACAGACCCCCTGTGTGGAAGCTAAAGGCTAAACTGCTGGGTGCAACGTTTAGTGTGCCATGCCCCCAACGATTAGCATTGCTTCCTTTGTTTCACTAAATAGCCTGTGAGATGCAGAGGTGTGGACAGGGAAGGGCCTGGGAGGGTCCAGAGGGAAACAGGTCAAATGAAAAGCCTTTTTGTTTATGTGTGTGTGTGAATTGTATGCATGTATACATGTATGCATGCATGCCTGTGAAGGTCTGTGTAAGTGCGTGTATGTTGTTTAGTAATGTATTTATTGTGTCACGGTTTATCAACAACATTTCACAATATGATACACACAAACATCTTACAATTAAGTGCATGCATGTATGTTTGTATGTGAGGGGGTGTCTAAGTGCATGTGTATGATTAAATGCAGTGTGAATGTTGTATATGGGTGCAGGTGTGAATGGCAGAAGCTCTATGGGTGTGTGTGTGAATGTGTGTATGTGTGCGCGGTGTGCACAGTGGAGCATGTACATTTTTTGCAAGGAGCATGGCATGTTTTACTAGCATTTTTGGGCAAAGCCAACTTGGGTGAAAGTGGGGGTTGGAGCAGGGAGGGCACAGCAATGGGGCTGTCTGGGTCCTACTGTGGCATTGCATGTTGTACTTGCATTAAGGATAAAGCCAGCTTGGGGAGTGTTCTTAAATGGGGAGGGCGTGTTTCTTTACTGTGGCATGGCATTATTTTACTGGTGGTAAGGTCATAGTCAACATGATAAGTGTTCTTACATAGGCAGGGGAGCCTTTGTGCAGCCCGTAAAACAATGTTTTTTTACTGTTGCATGACATTTTCTACTAGCACTAGGGAGCACTAGGGAGCAAATGCAACATAACGAGTGTTCTTACGGAGGGGATTTGTGTAATGACAATGATTTTTATAGCGCTTTTGCCAAAGCACTGCACAGAGAATATGTTTATATAATATGATCACCCATCTGAAGTGGGTCCTTATTTATTGACCTCAGAAGGATGAAAGGCTGAGTGGGCCCTGCTGGGACAGGAACCTGTGATCTGCAGATCACACACAGATTGCAGCAAGGGCACAAACCGCTGAGCTACTCTACCATCTAACCAGCAAAGGCATGTTTCCTCACTGTGGCATGGCTTTTTTTTTAACTGGCATTTTTGTTTTATAGAATATTGACTGACATCATGGGCAAACAAACATGAGTATATGCTTATGTGGAAATACTGCCATATATATAATGCATTCCACCTCTTCCTATCTCCACCCTATTACCCTGTCCCCTATCTCATCCCACCTCTACCCACCCCCACCCTATTACCCTGTCCCCTAAAGCATCCCACCTCTACCCATCCCCACCCTCTTACCCTGTCCCCTATCTCATCCCACCTCTACCCATCTCCACCCTCTTACCCTGTCCCTTATCTCATCCCACCTCTACCCACCCCCACCCTATTACCCTGTCCCCTAAAGCATCCAACCTCTTCCCATCCCCACCCTCTTACCCTGTCCCCTATCTCATCCCACCTCTACCCACCTCCACCCTATTACCCTGTGCCCTAAAGCATCCCACCTCTACCCACCCCACCCTCTTACCCTGTCCCCTATCTCATCCCACCTCTACCCATCTCCACCCTCTTATCCTGTCCCCTATCTCACCCCACCTCTACCCATCCCCACCCTCTTACCCTGTCCCCTATCACATCCCACCTCTACCCATCTCCACCCTCTTACCCTGTCCCCTATCTCATCCCACCTCTACCCATCCCCACCCTCTTACCCTGTCCCCTATAGCATCTGACCTCTAACCATCTCCACCCTCTAACCCTGCCCCCATAGCATCCCACCTCTACACACCTCCACCCTCTTATCCTGTCCACTATAGCATCCAACCTCTACCCATCCCCTGCCCTCTTACCCTGTCCCCTATCACATCCCACCTCTACCCATCCCCACCCAATTACCTTGTCCCCTATCACATCCCACCTCTACCCATCCCCACCCTCTTACCCTGTCCCCTATCTCATCTCAGCTCTACCCATCATCCACCCTCTTACCCTGTCCACTATAACACCCCACCTCTACCCATCTCCTGCCCGCTTACCCTGTACCCTATATCATCCCACCTCAACCCATCCCCTGCCCTCTTACCCTGCCCCCTATATCATCCCACATCTACAAATCTCCACGCTATTACCCTGTCCCCTGTATCATCCCACCTCTACCCATCCCCACTCTCTTACCCTGTCCCCTGTATCATCCCACCTCTACCCACCCCCTGCCCTCTTACCCTGTCCCCTATCTCATCCCACCTATACCCATCCCCACTCTCTTACCCTGTCCCTTATAGCACCCTGCCTGAAATTATCTGAAGGAGTGCTTTGTGGACAGAACGTGTTAACGTTCCAACGTGCGGGCACTGTGTTTGTTTCCCTGCAGCACTGCGAGCTCTGCTCTTGCTGCTCCCCCTGCTTCCTGGAGGAGGCGGGGACTCCTGCGCACACGTGACGCATCACGTGACTGGTACCGGATACAAATTGCCGGCCCAACCACCCTTGCGGCGTTAAGCCCTGGAGGCAGTAAGGGCTGGAGCCGCTGTTGTGCTGTTTGGCTGTGACCTGTGTGTAACCTGAACCTGGATCCCGTTGCACAGTACATAACACTTTATCAGCTCAAAGTGTCTGGGGTGGAGAGTCGGACTCTGGCAGCTCCACAAGCTGTCGGGCGTTCCCTACCCTGAGACTGAGCGCTCCTCTTGGCTCCTCTGATAATTGTGGCTTTCTGCTAAAATTATTTTTTTTTATTACGTATGGAATAAGATCATCTCATCCCTAGTTCACAATACAGCTGTGTTTATAATTTTGCTTTGGGGTGGGGGGTTGCATAGATCCATTTCTTTCTGTATTTTTATCCAAAAGTGTTTTTTGGGAAAACTGGTTTCTTTTTTTATAATTTTTTTGGGGGCTGAGGTTGCCTTGGTTTTTATTGTAACAATTATTAGATTGCTGTGCTCACATTTTATTGACTGTGGTGTATAAAATAGGCATCATTGCAACTTCAGTCTACTTTTAGCCTTATCCTCTTCTGTTAGATTCTTAAGTCCTCTGTTTTTTATTACTGGGTTCTAGTTCTCTCTGAATGACACGCAAGGGGCTGCGAAGTCAGACAGCTATGGAGGCCTCACTGGCCTCGATTCCGCCTGCTACTGGTAATTTACCCTCTGTTTCATCAGTTACTGCCCTGTTAGAAGTCCCCTCCACAACTATAATGGGGAATTTGCAGCATGCGCCAGCAGTTGCCCCTTATAACCCTTTACTCTTAAAAACCCTAGCCCAGGCTCAAATTCATGTCAGCGATAGGTCTGAGGTACTCAATGCTATGGGTAGTCTACCCCGCAATGCAGTCTACAATAGCTGCATCTTTAACGGAACTCATGATATCTCGATAGACACACAGGAAGAACGCCTAGCAGCTACCTTAACCTCTAATCTTGCGAAAGGGGCTTCCCCTCAAAAGGATAGGGGCCATTTGGATTACTCCAATAACAATAGGGTCAATTCTGTTCTCTCAACATCTGCCAACTCCCACCCCACGATGCCTATCTTATCTGTTAGGGCAGCTGACTCTGTAGCTAATGCCTCTGCATTACCAATGACAACAGTTAATGGGAACACTGCCCTTCCTTCCACTGAACCTCCATTCGAGGTTAACCCGGCAACTAGGGCCATTAATCATACTTCGACTATCCATGTTAATCTGTCTACTAATGTGGCTGGTACTCCATACACGCCTAAAGGGAAATCGATCCCTCCCTTGTTTAAAACTCCATTTAATAAATCCCAGAATCCCACTCTCAAAACAAAATCCAATCTGGGTACCCAAGGGAAACCAATTCAAGGGAAAAACATTTCACACTTTTTTGGAAAGAGGTCCACATCTAGCACCCTTGTTAAATCTTTACACTCACTTCCTACAGTGTCTTCATCAGATCATACTAACCTAGTTGATGTAGTTAAGAAATTGGAGATTGAAGATCCTTTAGCTCAGGATATTGACGACATCAGCATTATAGAATGTGCAGACAAGGCAATTGCTGATAGCCACCTGGGCCCCAACTATAATAATACAAATAATGTCACCCAGCAAATCTGTGATGATTCCTTTGCAGGCTCTCCTTCTGATCTCATCAATTTTATTGATGAATACACAGAGAAACATAATTGGCTGAAAGAAAGGGGTCTACTCCCAGACTCAAAAAGGGATCAGGGTAGTGAATCGATTTTACACCATACTCTCAAGGAGGCAGATGAAAGAATTAAACTTTCCCAACCCACTATTTCGGCTCTGAATATGGTTCTGAGTTCCTTTGTGAGTCTGTATGACAATATATGGTCTGAGGTCAGATCTCACTCTCTCCTCTTATCTGAAATGTATTCTAGGTTAGAGGGCCTTGACAGATTTGAAGAGCTAGTTAAAATTATAAAGGAAGAACATCCACTTCTGCCTACACACGGTCATGACCCTACTCCTCTTAATCAACTACCCTCTGAAGCCCATACCGTACATAAAGGATTTACCGTGATCACGCCAAGTATGCAAGAGGTAGTTCTAGTTAAGGGCCAGAGTCCTACGGTCCCTAAAGGTCCAGCTTTGAATTCATGTAGCCTACCCGCTAAGATGCCAATAACTAACTCCGAGGGTCTGCGAAAGCTCACTGGATCGAAGCCAGTACTAACTACCCCTCACACTAAACTCACGATGGTATCAATGGAGGAGAAAGTCCAAGAGGAAGCGGCTGGTCCGCTTGCTAACCCTATTGTACAAGGCCTTCCCCTTATGGGAGGGTCTTTAGAATTGGCAGATCTCCCCAAGGGTCCCCAGACCGCCTCTTCTCTGGAGTTCATATCTATTTCATCTTCAGAGAATTCATCTATTTCCATTGAACCCATCAAAGAAATTCTACATCAAAAAGTTGAGCCCTGTATAGGAAGGAAAAGGAAAATCACTCAGCAAATGAAGAAAACAAAAAATCAGAAAAACGTGAAACATTTAAATTCTTATACGAACCAATTTTTTAAAAATCTCTTCTTGGCGAATACTGTGGCTTCCTCATCTACTACTCTCGTACCGAAGGGGACTGGGAATAATGCTGATACAGTGGCTTCTCGGACCCCTAACCCTATTACGGTGGTCACTGCAGCCACCGCTGACCTACTTCCCACTACAGCAGTTCCATCTCCCTTACCGGATGATGTGGTTGATGGTCTCTCGATTAACAACATTCCTTCACTAGTAAAGGGACCCGATATTGATGGGGTTGTGGACTCTGTGGCTTCTGGTACCCTGACAATTACTTCAACTTTACCAAAGCCTACCTCCGTTAATGCCTCGACTGTGTTTACTACTAATGCTATTGTCAAAGCAAAGGACTCCTCCTCTGATGCAATATCCCCGACTGCCTTATCTAACTGTATAACAGGGTCAGTTCAGAGTCACTTAGAGACTTCTCGGCCAATGCCTACAGCAAATTTGGTTAACATTGATATGGTCAAACACCTTTTCCGGGAGATACTGGCTCCTAAAAGTGTATATGGGGCAGTGCCTAAATCTAACTTATGCCTGCCCCTAGATGGGGCTTCTTCTACCTCGCCTCTACCTTTGGAGCCAACGCTCACTGTTGTCACTGAGGGTCTCCCAGTGAGTACTGAGTTTATAACAAGGGAAGGGGATTTGGGAGCCCTAGCAGAGAGGGGTTTTTCTGCCCCTCTCCCTTCTAATTCAGTTTTTCCTAGTCTGCCTACTGCCGCCCCGACTATGGACCGTGAAGGTGCCCCCTCTGGGCTCGATTCTGTTGGCTACAATACTTCTCTCAATTTCTGTGAAAGATTTCCTGTAGGTCCAAATGTTATTCAAAATAGGACTATACTAAGAGGGGCTAGGGGTCCCGACTTGGCGGTTGATTCTTTAGCTCAGTTTACTAAAAAGATCTCTGACTCCCTTTCTAATATGTCTGAACCAAAGTTCCTCGGGATATTATACAACTTACCAGCCTCTGGGGCCAAGATACGCCAATCTGCTTAAACCGTGGTAATATTTTAAAGATCTTCCATCAACTTCCCTCGCTCTCACTTATCTCTAGCTATGACTTGGATAGCATTATCTTTCCCATTCATGACCGGGTAGATGTAAGTAATATCATTCTTAAATCAAGAGTGGTTTTGGATTTAATCATGGGACATAAGGAAGGGCTAAAGCAACTTGGCTTTGAAGCAAATTTATTGAAATCCACTCAGCTCTCCAGTAACAATGGAGGGGATGCAAAATATAGGGATAATCTCACTATGGTATATTATCCGGATAGAGCCCCACAGCCCCACGGGAGGCAATTTATGCCCAAATCAAATGGACGCTTTCGTAATTGGACACAGGTCACTGCAGGTCTGTGGAAATGAGTACCTCCTGACTAATCCAGAACTACCTCCAGATGCTCTTTCTGTGAATAGCTTTGGGTTTCTCTCCTGGAATTCTAGAGGTAACTCTCATCTCTTTACGAATTTAGACACTGTTACTTTGATCAGGGCTTCACACTGTTTCTTTCTTCAAGAAACCTGGATGCTCTCAACTCCCATTTTAGATGGGTTTAATATTTTTTCTCAAAATGCTAGACCCAGCCGGGGAGGTAGGCCATCGGGGGGTCTTCTCATTGGATTAAGAACTTCTTTGGGTTATGGGACTAAGATGCTTTTGGATACGCCTTTTGGTATCCAGGCCCTGGAGGTGTTCTCCCTTGATCATACGGTTATTCTACTTCTGGTAAATGTATATTGGCACAAGGGAATCTCTCCTCTTGAGCCGTTTTTGCAAAAGTTAACGGACATGCTTCTTTCCTGGAGATCTGTGCATCCCAGGGGTAAACTGATCCTGGCAGGTGATCTTAATTCGGATTGTTCTATTTCTTCCGAATCCAAATATGACGACTTGGGACTAGCGTTGGAGGACGATTCCCGCCTAGGTATGAAATTTGCACGTGGTCGTTGTTGGAACTTCGCCATGGATTCAGTGGGTCTTACTTGTCTTAATGGTTATTACGACGCTACCAATTTATCTCGACCCACATGGCGTAGATCTTCTTCAATATCTACCTTAGACTACGTGTTTGTAGATCACTCTCTCATTCCTTTCTCGTCTAATGTCGAGGTTTCTTTCAACTCATGGAGTGACCATGGTATCCTCCGGGTCTCATTTCTTTGTCTCCTTCCAACTAAGTCTCTGCCCTCGGGGGGGCCTACCCATCTCCAAACTGTGGGACAAGGGACAGGGGTTCGTTGGTCTCCTCTCAATATCAGCCTACTGAATCGTAAACTGATCTCTTCTTTTAACCATACCTCTTTCTGTTGGAAATTGGCAGTTTTCAATACAGTCCATTTCGATAGCTTTCTCACGGCTCTACAACGCAGTATTCACGGTCAGCTTAGGAAAGGTGTTTTTAAAATATCTCACCTTCATAGATTTGACCAAGAATTGGCTAATGTAAAGAGTCTCACTAAGAAACTCATTAGAGATGTACAATCCCTAGATATGGAATGGGCCGATAAATTCATAAAAATTAAAACCATCCGCCAAAAATATAAAAACTATTGTAAGTCCAGAAAAGCTTCTATGCTACAAAATGATGCAGATCATATGCTTGCCGTGCTTATAAAACGAGACCTGAGGGCATTTTGGGTTACAGTATCTAGCTTAGATAATGCGGCGGTCACCGACCAGCTAAATCCCATCCCTGAGGTTCAATGGGTTGAGCATTATACTAAACTCTTTGACACTGGGGGTGAGGGATTAGTTTCCTGTCTTCTGGGGAACAACCCCTCTAAGGACTCATGGATGCCTCCGACTGACTCCGAGACAATACTAGGACTCATCTCCAAAGCCAAGAAATCTAGGGCTCCGGGGCCTAATGGCCTCACTAACAACACATTTAAAGCTGAGCCAGATCTCTGGGCTAACCTCCTCTCTCTGCTCTTTGAAGATGTCGTTAACTCCAGGAAGGTACCCATTAGTTGGCAAACTGCTCATATTGTTCCAATCTTCAAAAGAGGCTTGCGTAACGAGGTCAAAAATTATAGACCTATCTCGCTTATTGATGTGGATTGTAAGCTTTTTGCCTCTTTGTTGCTTTCCCACCTTAACGTTTGGATCAGGGAAAGTCATATTCTCCCCAAACAACAAACAGGCTTTAGGGCAGGCCATTCAACTAATCTCAATGGTCTTATTTTCAGCGCCCTGCAGACTTCCTCCTGGGGTAAATATGATGGTCCTCTCTATGTTGCATCTATTGACCTGTCAAACGCTTTTGACCTGGTTATCAGGTCAAGACTATGGGAAAAATTAACCAAATGGGGCATTCCGGCAGGGCTTCTATCTCTTATCATGGCCATGTATGAAAATTCAGGGGTTCACATCAGGCTCGACTTGGCAGGAACCCTCTCTAGAAGGATTAGGACACGTATTGGGGTGAGACAAGGTTGCTCGTTAGCTCCCTGTCTCTTTATCCTTTATATGGCTGATGTTGATGACTTCCTGAGAAATGCAGGCATGGTGAGTGCTAAACTAGGGGATCTGAGGCTCTCATGGTTGGCTTATGCCGACGACTTTCTTCTTTTTGATAAAACTAAAGTGGGCCTGCAGAGGCTCATATGCAAATTTGAAGAATACGGTAGTCTTAATGGCCTTAAGATTAACCCGAGCAAAACCCGTACTATGGTCTTTTCAAAGGGGAAAATGCGGAATAACAAAGTATGGAAAATAGGTGGCGAAAATATAATTAGAGCAAATAAAATCGTCTATCTTGGTTATTTGATTTTGGCTAGACCCTCGGCGATCGAACTTAGACGATTCCTCAGAAACAAACTGCTCCCTCTCATCTCCCAATCCCTCAAACTAGACAATAAATATGGTATGTTCTCCCTTAAGCCTGTAGTAGACTTTTTTAAGGGTAAGGTTACTCCAAAACTTTTGTATGGAATGGAATTCCACTTCACGGCACTTTTGACTTTCTGGGACTCTCTCGAGGGTATCTATTGGAGGAAAATCTTAAAACTGCCAAATTCCATTCCAATAGTAGCTATCAGGTATGAATTAGGGTTAGTCTCATTTCGAGCCAGGATTCTCTGGAGGATTCTCTCACTTTTCTCAGCCTTGCTTTCTCCAAAACCAGACACTCTCTATGCTGATGTGGGCCACATGATTTCTTCTCAGGGACATTTAGTCAAGAATTTATATCTCAATGCTTTTAGTGATCTCTGTGACAAGACCCTGTTGGATATTTCCTCCGATAGGGACACCCTACTAAAGAATCCGAATATGGTCAAGGAGCGTCTCTTTTGTCATGACTGGAGTAACACTATTGAAAAATTACATTCGTACCCCTCTTTGAGAGATTTACAATTTGATCATAAGAAAAGAGGCCTGTTGTCTTTTATTTTGAACCAATTCCCCAACAGATATTATCGCTCCCTTCTCATTAAACTAAGATGGAATCTCCTTCCCACTCGGGAAGTCTTACATAAAAGGAAGGAGTTCTCTGATTTAGATCCTAGCTGCCGCTTCTGCAAAACTTTGGGGGTGATTGAAACTGCTCGGCATCTCTTTTTAGACTGCACTGCTTTGACAGCTCTAAGGGACAAATATCTAGGTCGTTTTAATGCAATGGGGCAAATGGGGGTGGCAGATTTGATCTGGTCTCAGTGTCTCACTATTACAAACATTAAGGATGGACTTGCTGTGGCTGGATTTATCAAAGCTTTAGATTTATTCGCCCCGCTGTTATGATTATGATAATGATTATGCCTGTTATGACTATGCTTGACTCTATGAAATTTCTCTTATTCTCTGTAGGTTTATTTTCTTTTTTAGAATTTTGTAAATTTTAAATTTTATTGTCGGTATATCCTTTATTGCTGCAGGGTACTCTGCACTGTACTTTTTAAAATTTAAATTTAAATTTGTCCCTCATTCTCTGGAAATTTTAACTGGAAATTGGATCTATGTTTTAACGCTTGTCTGTATAATTTGAAATTTAAATGTAATGAATGTTTTTCTACATTTTAAAGATATATTTTTCCTTTTTGTAAAGGTTTCTTGTAAACCATATACAATAAAAAAAAAAAAAAAAAAAAATAGCACCCTGTCTCTACCCATCCTCCACCCTCTTACCCTGTCTCCTATAACATGCCACCTCTAACCACTCTTCACCCTCTTACCCTTTCCCCTATATTAATGCACCTCTACCCATCCTCTAGCCCCCTTACCCTGTCTCCTATATCATGCCACCTCTAACCACTCTTCACCCTCTTACCCTTTCCCCTATATCATGCCACCTCTACCCATCCTCTAGCCCCCTAACCGTGTCCCCTATATCATGCCACCTCTACCCATCCCCACCCTCTTACCCTGTCCCCTATAGCATCTGACCTCTAACCATCTCCACCCTCTAACCCTGCCCCCATAGCATTCCACCTCTACACACCTCCACCCTCTTATCCTGTCCACTATAGCATCCAACCTCTACCCATCCCCTGCCCTCTTACCCTGTCCCCTATCACATCCCACCTCTACCCATCATCCACCCTCTTACCCTGTCCCCTATAACACCCCACCTCTAACCACTTCCACCCTCTTACCCTGTCCACTATAACACCCCACCTCTAACCACTTCCACCCTCTTACCCTGTCCACGATAACACCCTACCTCTAACCACTTCCACCCTCTTACCCTGTCCACTATAACACCCCACCTCTACCCATCTCCTGCCCGCTTACCCTGTACCCTATATCATCCCACCTCAACCCATCCCCTGCCCTCTTACCCTGTCCCCTATAGCATCCCACCTCTACCCATCCCCTGCCCTCTTACCCTATCCCCTATCTCATCCCGCCTCTACCCATCTCCACCCTCTTACCCTGTCCCCTATATCATCCCACATCTACCCATCTCCACGCTATTACCCTGTCTGCTATAGGATCTCACCTCTACCCATCTCCACCCTCTTACCCAGTCCCATATTGCATCGCACCTCTACCCATCTTCACCCTTTTACCCTATTCACTATATCATCCCACCTCCCTGTCCCCTACCATATCCACCCTCTTACCCTGTCCCCTGTATCATCCCACCTCTACCCATCCCCACCCTCTTACCCTGTCCCCTATAGTATCCCACCTCTACCTATCTCCACCCTATTACCCTGTCCCTATAGCATCCCACCTCTACCCATCCCCACCCTCTTACCCTGTCCCCTATATGATCCCAACACTACCTATCCCCACCCTCTTACCCAGTCCCCTATAGCACCCTACCTCTACCCATCCTCTAGCCCCCTAACCTGGTCCCCTATATGATACTACCTCTACCCATCCCCACCCTTTTACCCTGTCCCCTATATCATCCCACTTCTGCCCATCCTCCACCCTCTTACCCTGTCCCCTATAGCATCCCACCTCTACCCATCCTCTAGCCCCCTAACCGGGTCCCCTATATGATACTACCTCTACCCATCCCCACCCTCTTACCCTGTCCCCTATATCATCCCACTTCTGCCCATCCTCTAGCTCCCTTACCCTGTACCCTATATGATCCCACGTCTACCCATCCTCCACCCTCTTACCATGTCCCCTATAGCATCTCACCTCTACCCATCCTCTAGCCCCCTAACCATGTCCCCTATATGATCCCACCTCTACCCCTCACCACCCTCTTACCCTGTCCCCTATATCATCCCACCTACGCCCATCCTCTAGTGCCCTTACCCTGTCCCCTATATGATCCCACCTCATACCACCTCTACCCATCTCCACCCACTTACTCTGTCCCCTATATGATCCCACGCCTACCCATCCTCCATCCTCTTACCCTGGCTTCTAGCTCATATCAGCTCTACCCATCCTCTAGCCCCCTAACCGTGTCCCCTATATCATCCCACCGCTACCCATCCCCACCCTCTTACCCTGTCCCCTATATCATCCCACCTCTACCCATCTCCACCCTCTTACCCTGGCTCCTAGCTCATCCCAGCTCTACCCATCTTCTTACCCTGCCCCCTGTATCGTCCCACCGCTACCCATCCCCACCCTCTTGCCCTGTCCCCTATATCATCCCACCGCTACCCCTCCCCACCCTCTTACCATGTCCCCTGTATCATCCCACCTCTACCCATCTCCACCCTCTTGCCCTGTCCCCTATATCATCCCACCGCTACCCCTCCCCACCCTCTTACCATGTCCCCTGTATCATCCCACCTCTACCCATCCTCTAGCTCCCTTACCCTGTACCCTATATGATCCCACCTCTACCCCTCACCACCCTCTTACCCTGTCCCCTATATCATCCCACCTATGCCCATCCTCTAGCGCCCTTACCCTGTCCCCTATATGATCCCACCTCATACCACCTCTACCCATCTCCACCCTCTTACCCTGTCCCCTATATCATCCCACTTCTGCCCATCCTCTAGCTCCCTTACCCTGTACCCTATATGATCCCACCTCTACCCCTCACCACCCTCTTACCCTGTCCCCTATATCATCCCACCTATGCCCATCCTCTAGCGCCCTTACCCTGTCCCCTATATGATCCCACCTCATACCACCTCTACCCATCTCCACCCACTTACTCTGTCCCCTATATGATCCCACGCCTACCCATCCTCCATCCTCTTACCCTGGCTTCTAGCTCATATCAGCTCTACCCATCCTCTAGCCCCCTAACCGTGTCCCCTATATCATCCCACCGCTACCCATCCCCACCCTCTTACCCTGTCCCCGATATCATCCCACCTCTACCCATCTCCACCCTCTTACCCTGGCTCCTAGCTCATCCCAGCTCTACCCATCCTCTTACCCTGTCCCCTGTATCGTCCCACCGCTACCCATCCCCACCCTCTTGCCCTGTCCCCTATATCATCCCACCGCTACCCCTCCCCCCCCTCTTACCATGTCCCCTGTATCATCCCACCTCTACCCATCTCCACCCTCTTACCCTGGCCCCTATCTCATCCCAGCTCTACCCATCCTCTACTAGCCCCCTTACCCTGGCCCCTATCTCATCCCAGCTCTACCCATCCTCTACTAGCCCCCTTACCGTGGCCCTTGTGGCATCGCCCCTCTAGGCACCCGCCACCCCACCGCAGCACCTTGCCGCCGAGGTATCGTCAGGACCCACATGAATCGTCGCTGCAGGGTGATCTCGCGCCATTAGCATGCTAATGTATGCATGCTTTCCCGGTGTTTGCATAAATGCGTATCCCAGTGAGCGTGCTGCCTCTACCGGAAGCGACGCCTGCCTCCAATGTTTGGAGAGAAGCTTCTCTGGTATACTCCTTATTAACTTCGGATAAGTACCTGCAATTAATCGCTGCAATCCCGGCCCGG
The DNA here is from genome assembly GCF_040938575.1 of Ambystoma mexicanum. Lineage (NCBI taxonomy): Eukaryota > Metazoa > Chordata > Amphibia > Caudata > Ambystomatidae > Ambystoma > Ambystoma mexicanum. The sequence continues at coordinate 28,577,979 of NC_090931.1, forward strand.
CTCCAGCGCTGGATATGGATTCGCATGGAATCAAATTTGCAATTACCTAAGTGGTTAGATTTCGCTAAGTCCCCGTTAAGGGGCTTAATGGCTGCCGGAGAAGATTGTAAATGCGCCGCTCCAGGACTCACGCCCCCGATCGGATCCGCTGCATGCGGTGCTTCTGCGCCACGGGGCAGCGCCGGACTAGCGCCGGACTTTGCGCTCAATCGTGCGTCAGGGATTGCGCCAGACGTTCTTTCTTGATGAATCTTGGAAATTATGGAGGCCGCATTGTTCTCAGAGCTGGAATTGCCGGCGTTACAGCATCAGATACATTTAGTTCTTAATAGGTCAGATGCAGTCTCCCAGCACTCCTATCACTCCTGTTTCAAAGGGGTGATTCGCCTCTGCTCCCTCGGGGTGCTCTTCCGTCATCCCTTATCTCACGGGTGCTTCCTTTCTTTCTTTTAATTCTGCCCGGTCTTGTGTGTCTGTCCTCCGTCTTTCCAGTATGCGACCATTTCACTCTTCTCCAAAGGCTTTTCCCTGACTGTTGTCTTCCCATCTCTTTCTGTCTAAACTCTTGAAATGCCCAGTCCTTCTCCTGCCCTGGAAGCTCTCTCTCTCCTTCCTCTCCTGCAGCCTGAGACTGCCTCGCTCACTCTGAGACCGCTCTTTTACTGGCCTCTCATGAGCTCGCATCTCCCACTAGTGGAAGGCAATGTTCTCTTCTCATTCTCCTTGATCTGGTTGGCCCTTTGCACATGGCTGACCAACCTTCTCTTTGGTCATGTCTTTCTTCTCTCGATATATGGTTCTCTCCTGGCCTTACTGACTGCAGGTCTGCTGTACCTTGGACCGGCACTCCCTTGTCTTCTAAACCACTCTCTACTTCGGTGTTGCGCGAAACTCAGTCTCTGGCTCTTTAGTTTAGTTTAGTTTATTTGTATAGCGCTCCAAGCCCACAGGCATCTGGGCGCATTACTTACAAAGATGGTTACAAAGGTACAGTGGCAATATGAAAGTGGAAAAGGGGAGCCCCGGGGGGAACGCGAAGCGTTTCCCCCTGGGGAGGTTTTTGGCGCTGCACACGGCCAGCGAGTGGCCGTGGGTGGGCAAAGCGCCTCCCAAGGGTATTTAAGGGTCCAGGGAAGGTTCGGGAGGCAGGCGACGGTTGGACTTGGTGATTGTATCAGTCCTGTCGCCTGCTCCCGAGCGTTCCCTGAAGTAGCTGGGCCTTCAGTGCTGCAGGGTAGCGTAGGTGAGAGGGATAGTGTTTAGCGGTTGGGGGAGGTTAGTTATAGTTAGTAAGCAGATTCAATTTTTATAATATTATTGTTATAGTCGGGGGTACCGTAGATAAGGTACCCCCTCTTACTGTATTAGCCTCCGGTCCCAGCGGTGTCCGAGGTCGGGCGTAAGGTTTTTTCTTTAGGTCACGGCATTCTGACAAGACATTTCTTGCAGTGCTGCAAGGTGTGAGGTTAAGAAAGTTGTAGGGGAACGCGGTCCGGTAGGGGAGAGGGCAGGTTTATTGGGCATTTAGATTCTGTGCCTCTCGCCCACGGGTTGTTGTGGGGGGTATTCATCTATGGAGCGCCTGGTCCCGTGTTGTTCGTCTAGGTGAGGGGAAATCTGTGCGCGGTAGCCGCCGCGTAACAGCGGGGGCAGTGTGCTCCCATTAAAGGGGCGCGTTACTTTTGTTTATTTAGGTGCGGTGGTGCTTACACGCCGCCAGGGGGCAGTGTGACACGGTCGCATCTCGGCCCCAGTATTAGTTGGGCTGCTGGTTTTTGGGGCATTCCTTTGCTCGTGGCACTTTATTTGCCAGGGCAAGGAGTTTTAGGGGCTAGGGCAGTATTTAGGGGGTAAATAGAGGTAAATAAAAAAATAAAATAAATAAATGCATAATAATAATTTTGAGGATAGCATTTTGGTATTATATATTACTGGTTGGGTGTTCGCAAGTGCTTATTTAACTTGGTTCAAAGATAGTAGTTTGTCAATTGTGGTATAGGCCCACGGGTAGATTTTGGCTCGGGAGCTTAGGATAGCTAGGTTAATTTTCAATGGGTATATATTTTAGTGCACAACCAGATTATTGGTGCACGATGGTGGGCCAAGGAGCCAGAAAGAAGGGTCTGGTTGATGCTAGGGCTCTGAGGGAGGCTTTGGAAATAATGAGTAGAGCATCTAGGGCCCAATTAGAAGGGGCAGTGGGGGAGGTCACTGGTGGGGAGGTCACGGGTGAGGGTGAGATAAGTGGTAGTAGGCTGCAGCGTAGAGCAGCGGCAGATGGGGCTCTCGTGGCAGTGGTGGCTTGCACCCCCGCGGCAGGGAGAGGGGAGGTTTGGGAATCCAGGGGCTGGAAGATGAGGAGGGAGATAGACAGGAGGGCGTCCGGGGAGAAATAATTTCGAGTGGGGAGCCAGTGAGGGAGGGAGTGAATAGCCCTAGGGAAGCTAGGGGTACTCAAAAAGAGGTGGGACAAGAGAACCGTGGTGGGGCGGTGATGGGGCGCAGAAGGGGTTGACAGGGCAGAGGGGAAGAGGGGGTAAATACCTGCAGAAGAGTGCAGGTGGGAGAAGGAGGGAGAGGTCCCCATCAATTGAGGAGGTTAGAGCAGGGTGCGGAACGGCCCCCCCCGGGTAGGAGGAGTGAGGGCGGAGGGCGCTGCGCAGACCCCGCTTTTCAGGTGGAGGTAGAGGGTTTTAGAACGCCCCCTCCTCGGTCAGCGCAAGGAGAGGGTGCAGCACGGCCCCTAGCGATGAGGATTCCAGGGTGGAGGATGGCACGCCTCGCCCGAGAGAAGAGGACCAGGCAGAGGTTTCTGCAGCCCCCCCGAAAAGATGGTAAAGGAGTGGCGGGGCGGACGCCCCGGGCTCGCACAAAGAAGATCAACTCAACTCGGCATGAGCTTGCATCCACAATGGTATTTAAGGGGTGATGAAGTTGGATTGGAGGATTATGTGGGGCAGTGGGAAGTAGAAGGTTATAGGGCTGTAAGGGAAAGGGGGGAGGAGAGAAGAAGTTTGAGGTGGGATCTGGAAAGGCAGGTGCAGGGTGGTCGGGGGCAAGAGGTCGAGGGAACTATTGGCTGGGTGAGTCTGCTGACATGTTTTGTCCCTGCAGTAGGAGCCCTCGAAGAAAAGAGATGAGGAGCATCGGTGTGGACGCCAGACCGCAGACGGCCTGCGTTGAAAGAGGTGAGCGGGAAAGGGAATAGTCATCTGCATGGCAGAGAGGGGACAGGAGAAGGGGGACGGGAAAGGAAGGGTCTGGACTGCAGGGGGTAAGGAAAGAAGTTGGTGTACAGGCCATTGGAGCCTTGGGGGATGAGAAGAGCATTTGCTCAGTGGAGGTTCAAACGGGACAAGGTGGTGGAGCCATTGGCGCTCGAGGTGCAGGTTTCAAAGGAAAAGGAGTTTGAGTGAAAGGAAAGGAGAAAAAACGGACATACATGGGTATAACAAAACCGTTGGGGGCGCACTTAATGGCAGCGACCAGGGAGAAGATTCAGGCGGGGGAATTTGTAGATGTTTTTAAGTTGCTCCATAGGGAAGTGAGAGCAAAGGAGGGGTCTAAAGAAGAAGAGAGGGAACTGGCTTCGCGGCCAAGGGTCCCGGTGACTATTGAGGATTGGACGTCGGCATTTATCATTTATGCCAGTGTTTATTGTGAAAAATTCCCAGAGCGTTGCGTGGCCCTGCTTAAATAAATGGACGTAATTAGGAAGGCTTTCACGAGTTTTGGGGGTTTTGCCTGGGTACGCTATGATGAGGAATTCAGAGCGAGAATGGCGGAGGACAGTCGGGCGGTCTGGGGGGAGATAGACATGGATCTTTGGCTGCAATGGAAGGCTCCAACGAGGCCTGCCCCGACATTGCACACAGCAAGTGGGCTGCCTGTGCCTTTCCGGCCCTTTCTTGGTCGCCCCGCCCATGAGGGGGCGGGGCGAGGAGGCAGAGGACAGTCCTCAGCAGCATGCTGGGCGTTTAATAAGGACGGCTGCACAAGGAACGTATGTAGGTTCAGGCACGAGTGTAGCAAGTGTGGAGGAAAACACCCTCTCACTCAGTGTTTCCAACAGGGAGACGGGGGAGAGGTTCCGGTAGAGGGGTTGTGGGGAAACGCTCTTACTCCAATTAAAGTGGGGGTGCTGCAGAAATGGTTGCAATTTTATCCGGACAGGGAAGGGGCTAAGATTTTGAGTGAGGGGTTTTGTCAGGGTTTCAGACTGGGGTACCAGGGACCAAGGGTGCGTCGGTGGGCTGAAAATTTGAAGTCAGCCAAAGAAAATGTTAAGGCGGTAAGACAAAAATTTGGCAAGGAAATAGCGGGTGACTTAGTTATATCCCCACTCGGGGTGGTGCCCAAGAAAGCCCCGGGGAAGTTCAGACTGATACATCACTTGTCATGGCCCGAGGGCATGTCAGTCAATGATGTCATTGCCCCGGAAGAATGTGGGGTGGTATATGCAAGTGTGGACCAGGCGGCGGAGCTGGTAAGGAAAGAAGGGCGAGGGGCCTTCATGGCCAAGTGTGACATTAAGGCGGCTTTCAGGTTATTGCCGGTGCACCCAGAGGATTTTTGGTTCTTAGGTTTGCAGTTTGAGGACCGCATATACATAGACAAAGCCTTGCCAATGGGGTGCGCAATTTCCTGCGCTTTGTTTGAACGGTTCAGCTCTTTCTTACAGTGGGTTTTCTCATTCAGCTTGGGTTGGGAGAGTGTGCTGCATTATCTGGATGATTTCCTGTTCATTAGCGGGGCAGAAAGAGAGGGGGATTGCAAGGAAATGCTAAAGTTGTTTCAGGAGCTGATGGAAGAGTTGGGTGTGCCTTTAGCGGAAGACAAAACAGAAGGGCCGGCAGTGGTGTTGACATTTCTAGGAATTGAACTGGATTCAGTCGCCATGACCTCACGCTTGCTGCACGACAAGGTGAGCAAATTGGTAGTAATGCTGGAGAAAGCGTTAGGGGCCAAGAAAATGATGCTGGTTGAAATGCAGAGATTGGTAGGGCATCTGAATTTTGCATGCAAGGTTGTGGCCCCAGGGAGGATATTTTGCAGGAACATGGCGAGGGCTATGGCGGGAGTGAAGTGCCCACATCATCGGATAAGAGTATCGGGTGCAGTGAGGGAGGATTGTATTATTTGGCTGCGCTTTTGGGAGAGTTTCAACGGAGTGTCTATGTGGTTGCAGGGAGACCCGGTGACATGGGAAGTACAGATATTTTCTGATGCAGCAGGAGCGGGAGGTTTCAGAGTTTTTTGGGGAGGAAAATGGTGTGCGGAGAAGTGGCCATCTCTGTGGTTGAAAGAGGGAAGGAGTATAGCATTTCTGGAATGTATCCCCTTGCTGGTGGCATTGGAGTTGTGGGGAAAGGATTTGCAAAATAAGAAAGTGAATTTCAATGTTGACAACGAATGCGTGGTCCATGTGGTGAACAGACAGTCAGCTAAGGATCAGAGGGTGGTGAGACTGATGAGAGAATTTGTTCTGCGCTGCATGGGATGGAATGTGGTGTTTAAGGTAACACATGTGCCAGGGAAGGATAATGGCATCGCTGATGCATTATCTCGTTTTCAATGGCAGAGATTCCGTGGATTGGCTGCAGATGCGGATCGGGAGGGGCAGCAGATTCCAGAGGAGCTGTGGAAGATAGGAAGATGAGAGCGCTGGCTTTGGTGGAGGGTTCATTGGCCTCGGCATCTAAGGAGTCATACAGGAGGGTCTGGGAGGATTTTATAGGGGGGGAGCTTGTAGTTGGAAGGGTAGATGGGATGCGGAAGAGCGGAGGAGGGATGATGTCATGAATCTCCTCCTGAGGTGCATGGACAGGGGCTGGTCAAGGGCAACTATAGCAGGGAAGTTAGCCGGGATTGCTTTCTGTGGGAAATGGTTTTGGGGTTTTCAGCCGAGAGGTAGCGAAATGGCAAATGGGATGTTGGAAGGATGGGCAAGGGAGAGTAAGAGGGACAAGGATAAGAGGAGGCCGATATCGGCGGAATTGCTACAGAGGTTGATTAAGGTGGTAGGGGGAGTTTGCTGCTCGGTATGGGAAGGGGAGCTGTTTGTGACTTATTTTACTTGGTTATTCTATGGGGCTTTTCGGGTTTCTGAGTTGGTGGGGGGAAAAGGGGGGTTAGGGAGACTGCAATGGGAAGATGTTCAAAGCACAGAATCAGGTTTGGACATCAAGATTAAAAGGTCTAAGACGGACCAAAAGGGAAAGGGCTCTTGGGTTTTGCTGGGTCGGCGGAGCAAGGACTTATGCCCAGTTCAGACAGACAAGGTGTGGAAGGAGCGTTGTGGGGGTAGGACAGGCTTAGTGTTTAAGCATGAGGATGGGACGCCGGTCTCAGCGGCACAAGTTCTGGGGGTATTGCGAAAGGCTCTGCTAGTGGTAGGAGAAAAGGCAGAGGAGTTTGGAACACATTCCTTTAGGATGGGCGCCGCATCGGAGGGTAGTAGGGTGGGTTTTTCAGAAGATAAGGTGAAAAGTTTGGGGCGTTGGAGGTCCGGGAGATACAAGGGGTACGTCAGGGATTTTTATAAAGGGGAATTTTGAAGGAAGGTGGCAGAGGACCTTGTTGGCAACAGCGTTTTGGTAGAATGTTTTGATTTGTAAGTGATTTTTCAGATGCTGTGCGAAAGGAGGGGGAGTTGGCGCAAGTGTGGATTGTCAGCCATTCAATTGTTAAGTGGGCTGGGAAAGAAGGGGAGAAAAGGGTTCTTGGTAGGCAACTGGGGTGTAGCTATAAGGATGTGGTGGTAAGATGGCACGGGTTAGGGGGTCTGCGCTGAGATCAGTTGCTTCCTATGTTGGCAGGGTTGCAGGAACGCTACGGGGCGCCAAAGGCGTTGATTATTCATGCAGGGGAGAATGACCTGGTAAGGGATACGGGGTGGCTCTGCTAAGGAAAATGAAAAGGGATTTAGTCTGGGTGCGGGAAATGTGGCCTCAAGCAGCTGTAGTGTGGACTAAGTTGTTGCCGCGGAGAGTTTGGAGGGGAGCGAGAAGTGAGGGAGCGATAGAGCGGGCTAGGAAGGGGATAAACAGAGAGATGGTTAGGTTTTGTGCCTCGGTGGCGGTACAGGTTATGGAACATAAGGAAATAGTGTATGAAGGTTTTATGATCTTTAGAGAGGATGGTGTACACTTGTCGCTTTATGGGAATAATCATTATCTGGCGGAATTGGGCTCTTGGCTGGGAGATTGGTTGAGGAGTTGGAGGTAAGAAAATTGGTGGTGGGGGGTGGGGCAGAAAGAACACCTCGGTGGAGGGTTTTTCTGGTGCCGGGGGCATGGCCCCTTTTGATGCGGGGGGAGGGAAGCACAATGGGGGAATGACACGGGAAAGGATGGGGTGGTGCTGTTTGCACAAGCGGGCCACCCCGGGGGAACAGGTATTGAGCCTGGAGGGGCATGGCCCCGGGGAGAAAGCGGGACGCCTGTAAAGGGGGTAAGGAGACGGTAGGGTCCAAGGGATAGTTAGGGAGGAAATGGCTTTATTTAATTAATTGTTGGGGGAAAATGAAAATCTTTAATTATTTAATTGGTTGTTTAAAATATTTCTTTAGTTTGTCAGGCCATGGAGCCAGGTAAGCGTTTAATTGTAAGCTTTGGCCTATCACATTAAAGCGACCCTTTCCACTTTTAAATGAGTCTGGGTTTTTGTGCAGTAAGCCAAAAGGGGAGTCCGGGGGGAACGCAAAGCGTTTCCCCCGGGGAGGTTTTTGGCACTGCACACGGCCAGCGAGTGGCTGTGGGGGGCAGAGCGCCTCCCAAGGGTATTTAAGGGTCCAGGGAAGGTTCGGGAGGCAGGCGACGGTTCGACTTGGTGATTGTCCTGCCCTCCCACCCCTTCATTTTGGTTTAGGTCTGGTGTCTGGTTTTATTAAATGGGGGGGCATTGTACTTGGGTTCTGCTGAGTTTTTTTACGTCCCATGTCAAGTTTTTACGGGTTGGTGTCTGTTAAGGAGCTATTGTCTGGTAGTTTTGTGTGACAGGTCGGGGCATTAGTGAAGTTGTAATGTTAAATTTCTGTTGCTGATGTGGCAGGTCAGACTGGCTGCAGGTTATAGGAAGGGGGAGATTGGTGCAGAGGGGAGTCTGAGGGGTATTGAAGTGGTTCTGGGCTCCGGGGGCATGGCCCCTTTTGATGTGGGGGGAGGGAAGCACACTGGGGGAATGACACGGGAAAGGATGGGGTGGTGCTATTTGCAAAAGTGGGCCACCCCAGGGAACAGGTATTGAGCCTGGAGGGGCATGGCCCCGGGGAGAAAGAGGGACGCCTGGAAAAGGGGTAAGGAGACGGTAGAGTCCAAGGGATAGTTAGGGAGGAAATGGCTTTATTTAATTATTTAATTGTTGGAGGAAAATGAAAATGTTTAATTAATTAATTGGTTGTTTAAAATATTTCTTTAGTTTGTAAGGCCATGGAGCCAGGTAAGCATTTAATTGTAAGCTTTGGCATGTCACATTAAAGCGACCTTTTCCACTTTTAAATGAGTCTGGGTTTTTGTGCAGTAAGCCAACATGTTACGTCGTACATTTGGACGAAACACTGATATATACAGCAGATTACATAATTACAGGGTGCAGAAATACAAGTTACCGCAATCTTGTGACTGCAGATATGGCAGTAATTACAAGGTTACAGGCCAGAGGCAGAGTGAGCTAGGGTTCCTGCGCAAGAAGCCAGGTTTTGGCGTTTCTTCTAAATGGGTGGAAGGCTGGTTCGGATCTTAGTGAGAGGGGTAATGAGTTCCATAACTTGGATGCAAGTACTCGGGAACTGTTCCCTCCTGCCTTTTGCAGTTTGAAGCCTGGGACTTTGAGGCAGTGTGCCTGGGCCGATCTCATAGGGAAGTCTGAAGTATTGCATACAATGTTTTTAGTCGGGTATGAAGGGGCTAGGTCGGCCAGACATTTGTCGGTCAGAGAGAGGGTTTTGTGGGCGATACTTTGCTTGATCGAAAGCCACTTCAGGTTGCTTCTAGCCTTCGAAATGTGATGGGATCTGGGAATATTTAGAGTGCCCTGATGGCAGTGGAGTAACTTTTCAGAAAATGTTGGGGGGGACATGCCATCTGAAGAAAAGGTGCCCCAGCCAAATGAATGGGGACAAAATGGTGTGCCATGAAAGTTGGGGGGGGGGCAAACACCCCTGTCCCCCCCTAAAATTACACCAATGCCTGATGGCTATATTTTGTAGAACTTGCATTTTTCCAAAGTGCTGTTGGCTAGTTCCAAGATAGAGTGTGTTACAGTAATCTAACTTGGAGACTACTAATGCTCTAGCTAAGGTAATGCAGTTAGGTGTGGAGAGAAAGCGTCTGCAGGCAGTAATCTAACTTGGAGACTACTAATGCTCTAGCTGGGGTAATGCAGTTAGGTGTGGAGAGAAAGCATCTGCAGGCAGTAATTAGCTTGGAGACTACTAACGCTCTAGCTGGGGTAGTGCAGTTAGGTGTGGAGAGAAAGCGTCTGCAGGCAGTAATCTAACTTGGAGACTACTAACGCTCTAGCTGGGGTAATGCAGTTAGGTGTGGAGAGAAAGCGTCTGCAGGCAGTAATTAGCTTGGAGACTACCAACGCTTTAGCTGGGGTAATGCAGTTAGGTGTGGAGAGAAAGCGTCTGCAGGCAGTAATCTAACTTGGAGACTACTAACGCTCTAGCTGGGGTAATGCAGTTAGGTGTGGAGAGAAAGCGTCTGCAGGCAGTAATCTAACTTGGAGACTACTAACGCTCTAGCTGGGGTAATGCAGTTAGGTGTGGAGAGAAAGCGTCTGCAGGCAGTAATCTAACTTGGAGACTACTAACGCTCTAGCTGGGGTAATGCAGTTAGGTGTGGAGAGAAAGCGTCTGCAGGCAGTAATCTAACTTGGAGACTACTAACGCTCTAGCTGGGGTAATGCAGTTAGGTGTGGAGAGAAAGCATCTGCAGGCAGTAATCTAACTTGGAGACTACTAACGCTCTAGCTGGGGTAATGCAGTTAGGTGTGGAGAGAAAGCGTCTGCAGGCAGTAATCTAACTTGGAGACTACTAACGCTCTAGCTGGGGTAATGCAGTTAGGTGTGGAGAGAAAGCGTCTGCAGGCAGTAATCTATCTTGGAGACTACTAACGCTCTAGCTGGGGTAATGCAGTTAGGTGTGGAGAGAAAGCATCTGCAGGCAGTACTCTAACTTGGAGACTACTAACGCTCTAGCTGGGGTAATGCAGTTCGGTGTGGAGAGAAAGCGTCTGCAGGCAGTACTCTAACAGGCAGTAATCTAACTTGGAGACTACTAACGCTCTAGCTGGGGTAATGCAGTTAGGTGTGGAGAGAAAGTGTCTGCAGGCAGTAATCTAACTTGGAGACTACTAACACTCTAGCTGGGGTAATGCAGTTAGGTGTGGAGAGAAAGCGTCTGCAGGCAGTAATCTAACTTGGAGACTACTAACGCTCTAGCTGGGGTAATGCAGTTAGGTGTGGAGAGAAAGCGTCTGCAGGCAGTAATCTAACTTGGAGACTACTAACGCTCTAGCTGGGGTAATGCAGTTAGGTGTGGAGAGAAAGCGTCTGCAGGCAGTAATCTAACTTGGAGACTACTAACGCTCTAGCTGGGGTAATGCAGTTAGGTGTGGAGAGAAAGCGTCTACAGGCAGTAATCTAACTTGGAGACTACTAACGCTCTAGCTGGGGTAATGCAGTTAGGTGTGGAGAGAAAGCATCTGCAGGCAGTAATCTAACTTGGAGACTACTAACGCTCTAGCTGGGGTAATGCAGTTAGGTGTGGAGAGAAAGCGTCTGCAGGCAGTAATCTAACATGGAGACTACTAACGCTCTAGCTGGGGTAATGCAGTTAGGTGTGGAGAGAAAGCGTCTGCAGGGAGTAATCTAACTTGGAGACTACTAACGCTCTAGCTGGGGTAATCCAGTTAGGTGTGGAGAGAAAGCATCTGCAGGCAGTAATCTAACTTGGAGACTACTAACGCTCTAGCTGGGGTAATGCAGTTAGGTGTGGAGAGAAAGCGTCTGCAGGGAGTAATCTAACTTGGAGACTACTAACGCTCTAGCTGGGGTAATGCAGTTAGGTGTGGAGAGAAAGCGTCTGCAGGGAGTAATCTAACTTGGAGACTACTAACGCTCTAGCTGGGGTAATGCAGTTAGGTGTGGAGAGAAAGCGTCTGCAGGCAGTAATCTAACTTGGAGACTACTAACGCTCTAGCTGGGGTAATGCAGTTAGGTGTGGAGAGAAAGCGTCTGCAGGCAGTAATCTAACTTGGAGACTACTAACGCTCTAGCTGGGGTAATGCAGTTAGGTGTGGAGAGAAAGCGTCTGCAGGCAGTAATCTAACTTGGAGACTACTAACGCTCTAGCTGGGGTAATGCAGTTAGGTGTGGAGAGAAAGCGTCTGCAGGCAGTAATCTAACTTGGAGACTACTAACGCTCTAGCTGGGGTAATGCAGTTAGGTGTGGAGAGAAAGCGTCTGCAGGCAGTAATCTAACTTGGAGACTACTAACGCTCTAGCTGGGGTAATGCAGCTAGGTGTGGAGAGAAAGCGTCTGCAGGCAGTAATCTAACTTGGAGACTACTAACGCTCTAGCTGGGGTAATGCAGTTAGGTGTGGAGAGAAAGCGTCTGCAGGCAGTAATCTAACTTGGAGACTACTAACGCTCTAGCTGGGGTAATGCAGCTAGGTGTGGAGAGAAAGCGTCTGCAGGCAGTAATCTAACTTGGAGACTACTAACGCTCTAGCTGGGGTAATGCAGTTAGGTGTGGAGAGAAAGCGTCTGCAGGCAGTAATCTAACTTGGAGACTACTAACGCTCTAGCTGGGGTAATGCAGTTAGGTGTGGAGAGAAAGCGTCTGCAGGCAGTAATCTAACTTGGAGACTACTAACGCTCTAGCTGGGGTAATGCAGTTAGGTGTGGAGAGAAAGCGTCTGCAGGCAGTAATCTAACTTGGAGACTACTAACGCTCTAGCTGGGGTAATGCAGTTAGGTGTGGAGAGAAAGCGTCTGCAGGCAGTAATCTAACTTGGAGACTACTAACGCTCTAGCTGGGGTAATGCAGTTAGGTGTGGATAGAAAGCGTCTGCAGGCAGTAATCTAACTTGGAGATTACTAACGCTCTAGCTGGGGTAATGCAGTTAGGTGTGGAGAGAAAGCATCTGCAGGCAGTAATCTAACTTGGAGACTACTAACGCTCTAGCTGGGGTAATGCAGTTAGGTGTGGAGAGAAAGCGTCTGCAGGCAGTAATTAGCTTGGAGACTACTAACGCTCTAGCTGGGGTAATGCAGTTAGGTGTGGAGAGAAAGCGTCTGCAGGCAGTAATCTAACTTGGAGACTACTAACGCTCTAGCTGGGGTAATGCAGTTAGGTGTGGAGAGAAAGCATCTGCAGGCAGTAATTAGCTTGGAGACTACTAACGCTCTAGCTGGGGTAATGCAGTTAGGTGTGGAGAGAAAGCGTCTGCAGGCAGAAATTAGCTTGGAGACTACTAACGCTCTAGCTGGGGTAATGCAGTTAGGTGTGGAGAGAAACCGTCTGCAGGCAGTAATCTAACTTGGAGACTACTAACGCTCTAGCTGGGGTAATGCAGTTAGGTGTGGAGAGAAAGCGTCTGCAGGCAGTAATCTAACTTGGAGACTACTTACGCTCTAGCTGGGGTAATGCAGTTAGGTGTGGAGAGAAAGCGTCTGCAGGCAGTAATCTAACTTGGAGACTACTAACGCTCTAGCTGGGGTAATGCAGTTAGGTGTGGAGAGAAAGCGTCTGCAGGCAGTAATCTAACTTGGAGACTACTAACGCTCTAGCTGGGGTAATGCAGTTAGGTGTGGAGAGAAAGCGTCTGCAGGCAGTAATCTAACTTGGAGACTACTAACGCTCTAGCTGGGGTAATGCAGTTAGGTGTGGAGAGAAAGCATCTGCAGGCAGTAATCTAACTTGGAGACTACTAACGCTCTAGCTGGGGTAATGCAGTTAGGTGTGGAGAGAAAGCGTCTGCAGGCAGTAATCTAACTTGGAGACTACTAACGCTCTAGCTGGGGTAATGCAGTTAGGTGTGGAGAGAAAGCGTCTGCAGGCAGTAATCTAACTTGGAGACTACTAACGCTCTAGCTGGGGTAATGCAGTTAGGTGTGGAGAGAAAGCGTCTGCAGGCAGTAATTAGCTTGGAGACTACTAACGCTCTAGCTGGGGTAATGCAGTTAGGTGTGGAGAGAAAGCGTCTGCAGGCAGTAATTAGCTTGGAGACTACTAACGCTCTAGCTGGGGTAATGCAGTTCGATGTGGAGAGAAAGCGTCTGCAGGCAGTAATCTAACTTGGAGACTACTAACGCTCTAGCTGGGGTAATGCAGTTAGGTGTGGAGAGAAAGCGTCTGCAGGCAGTAATCTAACTTGGAGACTACTAACGCTCTAGCTGGGGTAATGCAGTTGGGTGTGGAGAGAAAGCGTCTGCGGGCAGTAATCTAACTTGGAGACTACTTACGCTCTATAAGGGGTAATGCAGTTGGGTGTGGAGAGAAAGCGTCTGCGGGCAGTAATCTAACTTGGAGACTACTAACGCTCTAGCTGGGGTAATGCAGTGAGGTGTGGAGAGAAAGCGTCTGCAGGCAGTAATTAGCTTGGAGACTACTAACGCTCTAGCTGGGGTAATGCAGTTAGGTGTGGAGAGAAAGCGTCTGCAGGCAGTAATTAGCTTGGAGACTACTAACGCTCTAGCTGGGGTAATGCAGTTAGGTGTGGAGAGAAAGCGTCTGCAGGCAGTAATTAGCTTGGAGACTACTAACGCTCTAGCTGGGGTAATGCAGTTAGGTGTGGAGAGAAAGCGTCTGCAGGCAGTAATTAGCTTGGAGACTACTAACGCTCTAGCTGGGGTAATGCAGTTAGGTGTGGAGAGAAAGCGTCTGCAGGCAGTAATTAGCTTGGAGACTACTAACGCTCTAGCTGGGGTAATGCAGTTAGGTGTGGAGAGAAAGCGTCTGCAGGCAGTAATTAGCTTGGAGACTACTAACGCTCTAGCTGGGGTAATGCAGTTAGGTGTGGAGAGAAAGCATCTGCAGGCAGTAATTAGCTTGCAGGGGTAGGCTCTAGATGAAGCTGATGCATGGACCTATCCTGATACATTTAATGAGGAGTCGATGTATATGCCAAGAGTTTTCACCTCTTGGGAGACCTTGATGGAATTGTCATCAATGTTGAAAGTGTCAAAATGCTTACTAAGTTTGTTTAGTTTGAGTTGTGACCCTAGAAAGAGGAGCTCTGTCTTCTTGTCATTGAGACAGAGTCCATGTTTTGCCATCCAGGCTTGGATGATACTTTAGATCTTATTAAGCAACTTAGTGTCAGTGTCATAGTCACCGGTGACGGGTAGGAGTATCTTGGTGTCATCTGCATAGGTAGTGTAGGTGACACTCAGATTGTCAAGGTCGTCGAACAAAGGCTTAGTGAATACAGCTTAGTGAATACATTGTAAAGGGTGGGAGACACACAGGAGTCTTGTGGGACACCACAAATGACCTGCGCAGGGTTAGCTGGTGTTGCTTGAGAGAAATCTCTCATAATTCTATTGTCTAAGAAGGACTGGATTCACTTTGTGGCTCTTTGGGAGAAGTGTGCTGATGTCCTGAGATGTGAGGAGAAGACTTTATGATCTACTCAGTCGAACGCTGCCAACAGATCTAGCAGTAGGCGGAGGACTAGTTTACCTTTGTCTTTGAGCTCCTCTATTTGAGTCTTTAAGTCAATAAGGTCCGTTTCTGTGCTGTGCCTCGGCTTGAAACCAGATTGCCTGAGTCCAAGAAGGTTGTTAATTTCTAAATGCTCCTGACTTTGCAGATAAGATGCTCTATCAATGATTTTTAGAAGAAAAGGGACCGTGGGGATCGGTCTATAGTTCGTGGGAATGGCATGGTCTAGGGCAGGTTTTTTAAGTAGCGAGAGGACCCAGGCATCTTTGAGGTTGTTGGGCATGATGCCTGATTCAAAGGGTATATTAATGAGGGACGTGATGAATGGCGCAAGTCTGTTGGCAGCCCCCTTGATGATGGGTGCCGGGCAGATGTCACCCTGGCATCTTGACGGTTTTAGTTTGGATATTATGTCCTCTACTTATTTGGCAGTGAGAGGGGAGGAGTTGAAAAGTTTGCAATGTTTTGTGGCCAATGTCGAGGTCGTGGGTTTGGAGGCGCTGTCTGAGATGAGAATGATATTACATTCGATTTTGTTTTGCAGAATGGTTATTTTGTTCAATAGTGCTGCCTGTATTTTAGAGCACCATGAGACATCCTCTATACATGTGACTGGTGGAGGTGCTGGTGATTCCAACTCTCTAAGCACATTGAAAAGTTTCTTCATGTTTGATTTGGCTTGCACGATGCTGGTGTTATAAGTTTATTTTTAGGATTGTAGCATTGCTTCTTTGTAGGTTAAGGCGACTGATAGGAAATTATCTTTATTAGTAGACTTCGAGTGGCTCTTTCAGAGTTCTTCTGGATTTCTTTTAGCTTTCCGCAGTGTTCAGAGGTGTGTCGTGAAACACCCCTTTAAGTGGGCGAGTGGTTTGGCTTTGCAGTGTTTGAGTGGGGCAATAGTGTTTAGGCGTTGAGTAGAGTTTGGTTATATCGGTCTACCAAGACCGTAGGTAAGAGTGTTTCGTGTTAGTAGCAGTGAACATCGGCCGAAGTAGCGGGAGCACCTTTTCCAGTGTTATATTGCGGGAGTTCATGGTTTGAATAGGAGGGGAAAGGTTAGGAGTGTTGTTCTGGTTACCATCGTCCTTTATAAGGGAAGAGATCAGGTGGTGGTCTGTCCAGGCACACAGTGTATTGGACAAGATATCTATGTTGCAATTAAGGTCCATGAGCCAATCTAGAGTCCTATCTTTAAAGTGGGTGGGTTCGGAGATTCGGTGTGTGAAACCTAGTTCAGAGAGGGAACTAGCTAGAGTAACGGCTTTAGGGTCTTTAGCATCTTGGAATCCCAGGTTGAAGTCACCAAGTAAAATAATTCTGGGTTGATGTTGATGAATAGGAGACAAGGTGAGTGGTAGTGGTACGAGATGCTGATGTGGGTAATTTGACAGATAGAAATTCGGCTGAGAGGAGAGTCTGATTGGAGATCGGTCTAAGACCTAATGCAGTTTTGGAAATAAAGGTGATGCCTCCGCCTTTGGCTCGGTTAGAGTCTCTATCGAGTCGGGTAATTGAGTATTTGTCTAGGATGGCGAGTGAAAGCACAGGCCCGGCCGCAGCATGAAGCCACGTTTCGGTAATTGCTAGGAAGTCAAGGTCTAGAGACGTTATGGAGTCGGAGATGTCGAGGGTGTGGGCTGGCAAGGATCTGGCATTGATCAATGCACCCTGGATTATGGTTGGAGGAATGTTGGTAGTGCTGGTAGCTGTGGGGGTATGGTGATGTCCGGATGGTGGAATACTATTTTTAGGTAAAGGCAGAGGTGGCGAGAATCTTGAGCCTAATCTTTTATTTCTTGATTTGATTGGGCAAGGTTTGTTGGGTGTAGGTATTTTAGCGAAGTGTTGAATCCAGAGGTCTGGTGCGTTAAGGTAAGGATTATGAAGGCACTCTCATGTGATTGAGGTGGGCTTAGAGGCTCTTAATAGGCATTGTGGTAAGAATGGGGTAGGCAGTATGCCTGCCTGAGGTTGTGTTCCATTCTGAGTAGCTAGCAGCCTACTAGTCGTGCTGGGCATGACTCTCTTGTTGATGGACTGCAATGACTGTAGACACCTGGTGTCGCTGTGGGTCGTGGACGGGTGGACTAAAATAGATGGCGGATGACGGGCAGGTGGTGAGCTAAGAGCAGTGAAGAGGTATGTGGTAGTAATCAAGAATATGACCATGGTCTAAAGTTGGAGGGTATGGCTATTGCTCTGGGTGAGCATGAAATGCGTAATGGTGCAATTGGCACTTTGATGCAAAAATTAGCAGGATGGGTGTTGGCAGAGGTGCTGTAGGCACTTAACACCGTTGGGAAAGGCAATCAATAATGGTACTATGGGCACACAACTAGGCAAGGCAGTCAATAGTGGTGCTATAGGCCTACAGTTCAGTAAGGCAGTCAATAAAGGTGCTATGAGCACGCAGTTGGGCAATAGTGGTGCTATAGGCACACTATTTTAGGCAATAACGCTGCCATGGGCACACAGTTAGGCTAAGGCAATCAGTGAAGGTGCCATGGGCACACAGTTAGCCTAGGCAATCAGTGACGGTGCCATGGGCACACAGTTAGGCTAAGGCAATCAATAACGGTGCCATGGGCGCACAGTTAGGCTAAGGCAATCAGTAACTGTGCCATGGGCACACAGGCTAAGGCAATGAATAACGGTGCCATGGGCGCACAGTTAGGCTAAGGCAATCAGTAACGGTGCCATGGGCACACAGTTAGGCTAAGGCAATCAGTAACTGTGCCATGGGCACACAGTTAGGCTAAGGCAATCAGTGAAGGTGCCATGGGCACACAGTTAGCCTAGGCAATCAGTGAAGGTGCCATTGGCACACAGTTAGCCTAGGCAATCAGTGACGGTGCCATGGGCGCACAGTTAGGCTAAGGCAATCAGTAACGGTACCATGGGCACACAGTTAGACAAAGGTATTCAATAGGTGCTATGGGCACACAATTCGGCAAGGGCAGTCAATGCTGGTGCTATGGGCACGCAGTTCGGCAGGGCAAACAGCAGGGTGCTGTAGGTACTTCGGTGCAGCATTAAGCGGAATGAATGGCTGTCAGCAGAGGGTGCTGTGGCTACTTAGTCTTGCAGTAGTGTGGATGTCTGTCAGTAGTGAGTGAAGGAAAGGCTAGGTGTGACTTGTCTAGGCAGAACAGTGAGTGAGGCACAGGCTATTCTTAATATGCAGTGTAGTGGGCAGTAGGCTATTCTGAATGGCGGTACAATCAGTGCGCTCCGGTAGCTTGGCTAGGACGTGCCGAACTGATAGACAGTGTAGCTACTGCAACGATAGGCAATACTCAATAGCGCATATAGGGCTAAAAGGGCACATGGGGTACTGTGCGCATTCCCTCAGTAGGTGGTGGTGCTACAAAAGGAAGGTACTATCCACTGTGTACAGTACAATGCGGGATAGCGCGGCTGGCACCATAGAAACAATTTAAGATTGGGTGGTGACCGTAGCAGCTTAAACATTGGTTAGCACGCCCAAGGCGCGGGGGGCCGGCAGGATAAGCGAGGCACACAATGGAGCGGTTACAGTTCATTTGCAATCACAGGTTAGAGGAGCGAGAACAACAATGGTCTGGTGAGTTAAGCATTCAGGCATGGGCAACACAGCAAAGGTGGGTTGGGGACATTCTATAAACGGCGGGAGTGGGTTTGAAATACATAAGTCTATGACTGTGCTGCACGTGAAGGAGATGAGAGTCAGGTAGATTCTGATACGAATTTAGGGTTGTGCCTTGTGGTCCCAACGCGGCAAAGACAGGCAAAAGACAGGCTCTGGCCTCAAGAGGCGGGCCTTTAGTGGATGGGGCGCCTAACGCCTTCCAGTGGAGTCCTTCTGGGTAAGAAGGTTGATCAGCCCAATGGTTTTTTCTATCAAATTGGAACAAAAACTGCTTATAAAAAGCAGCGATTCATCTGGCAATCAGCAGAGTACACTGTGGGACGGTTCTCACGGCCGTTACCAGCGCACTATAGAGGAATTGATTCACCCTGGTGCTGCAGCGTCGCGCCTCCTCCTGGAGTCACGCTTCTCCTGAAGGTGCTTGGCTGGCTGCAGAGGGGTGCGTAGGGATGGGCTCCTGCCCTCGCTGGATCGTGGCTGTGCGGGGACTTACTCTATTTTATATATACTAGCCCCCCTCTCTACCATCCTTGAATTGATTAACTTTCCCCGTCTTGTCTGTGCTGGTGATTCTCAGACCATTTTCTCGCTGTTCTCTTTTTTGGATTCACTCCACTCGTCTTTTTTCCGCCGGCTTCTCAGCTGTCACGGTCTGGATACTTTCCCACTCTCTCACTCCCTTCACCTTAATCCCTCTGACCCCAGATTGACCCTTACTTGCCTCTTCCCCTTGTGATTGCTCTCCTCCTTCATCCATTTCCTTTTAAAAGATTCTCTTTTGCTGGCTGCTTTTGTTGTCACCTTTGACTCTTCCCCTTCTGTCTTCCATCGTTTTTCTATTCTTGCTCCTTCCGGTTACTACCGGCTCTATAAGATTCCCAGAATTCAACCACCTCTTACTTTCTCTGCTGCTATAACCCTTATTCTTACTATGATATTGTCACACCTCAATACCTGTTCTTCCATGCTCCTCCCCACTGTGCCTTTCCTTCTACTAACCCTTCCCTCTGCCTGTCCCCACCCCTTCTCATCAACCCTTCCGTAACTATACCACACCAATCTCCTTTTCCCGCCTTCCGTTCCATTTTCTCTAAATGCATTGACCTGCCCCCCTATCTTCTGCCTTTGCTTTTAGCCTAGCTACCTAGGCAGAGACTTTGTTCTTCCTGTCGACGCCCATTGACTGTCCCCCGTCCTCCTTGCGCACAGCCTCGCTTCTGTTCTTTATTCCTCTTGGCCCCTTAACTCCAGAGTGGTCTTACTCTCCCTGTTCTAGCCTCTCGAGTGCTTAATAGTTGTAGTCCATCTCTTAAAACCTATTGTCTTACTTCTCCCTGATTTAAATTTGATATTTGAGTTTGATTCATTTGTAGATCTTTTTTTAATATTTTGTATTTGTTTAATTAACTATGTGAGGTGCTTTGGGGAAAGTGTTCTATAATTCTAAATAAACAAAGACACCAATACATACACCAATAAATACATGCATGTAGTCCAATTGTTTTTCTGAGGACCCAAAATAATCCTGTTCTTAGACAAGTCTACTTTTCTCTGGTCATGACTTGGATGCAATATGGTGCTCCATCCAACTCCCTAATAAACAGCACCTGGCGAGGCGCAAGGAAACAATGGCACTGCCGGGGGCACGATCCCTACATACAAACTTAATGCTTGATGTTCAGGCGTGTAAGTCTTTTGAAAGTTGAGCTTCCTCTATCCTTTGTCAGTTACTGGTTGCACTAAATATCGATTGTTTCGTAGCATTTTGGGCTGGAAATATCTGCAAAGCAAATTCAAACGTTATATTCTCCAGAAGCTTCGAAATGCAAGAATTACAAAACCTCAAACGGAAAACTTGCAGAATATCAGGGCACCGCATGTGCATCTACTTAATTGGCGCTACAGAGAAGAGAGGGCATAGACTTTCTATATACTAAGTATATAGCAATTCCATAAAACAGAACCAGAAAAACAACATCAACTTCGTCCATATGTTCTGCCCCAGATAGTGGAGACAGTGAAGACGAGAACACAGATGGTGGTGGGCACCCAGAAAGTGGAGCCAGTGAAGATGAGAGAGCAGATAGTGGTGGGCACCCAGAAAGTGGAGCCAGTGAAGACGAGAGCCCAGATAGTGGTGGGCACCCAGAAAGTGGAGCCAGTGAAGACGAGAGCCCAGATAGTGCTGGGGACCCAGAAAGTGGAGCTAGTGAAGAAGAGAACACACATGGTGGTGGGGAC
Source organism: Ambystoma mexicanum (assembly GCF_040938575.1). Classification (NCBI taxonomy): domain Eukaryota; kingdom Metazoa; phylum Chordata; class Amphibia; order Caudata; family Ambystomatidae; genus Ambystoma; species Ambystoma mexicanum. The sequence goes on from NC_090931.1 coordinate 28,598,527, forward strand.
CCAGAAAGTGGAGCTAGTGAAGAAGAGAACTCAGATAGTGGCGGAGACGCAGAAAGTGGAGACAGTGAAGAAGAGAACTCAAACAGGAAGATAGGTGGGACTTAGGTATATGTTGTCACCCCTTTGTCTGTCCTGTTGCAGAGCACTCTGGTCCTGACCTCATGCATAACAGAAGATTGTTGGTGGAGACCCAGGATTGGTTCATTAAGGTAGGCTTATACTGAACAAATCACTGGGGCCCATTTGGCTTTAAAAGAGGGCTAAACCCCTCACTTGACACATTATCTGAAGACTTTGAAAGCAGTAAGAAGAAGGACTAATTTGGACACAAACTGAAGGTACAGTATACCTTACATCCTCTGCCAATGAAGGAAGGCCAGGAGTTCCTAGAGGGAAGCAAGATCCCTCCCCTAACCATCTCCCAGAGAATAGAGGGAGATGCCGGACTCAGAGGACCCGTCCAGCAGCTCCAGAACCGGTACCCAGCCAGCAAACTGCGTGCCCTGCTAGGTTCTGCAAGCAAGGTCCTAGGTGGGCAGTGCCAGAAAGTCTATGGACAACGGACAAGACCGTTGCCTTCAATCACTCTCTTGAGCTTTGGCCCGTCCGCCTTGAAAGTACACAAGGCCTGTTAAGAAGCTAGGAGGAGTGCCACACAAGCATCATCCAGTGTCCATCTTTTAAGGACATTTTCGAGACAGTGGAGTCCTTGAACCGCATTCAGCTGTGCCCCTGACTGTTTTCACGCCAAAGTCACAAGAGCCATCCAAGCCACCTTGACCAGAATTCCAGATCCGCCAACCAGCACATAGACAACGATTCTTGGCCCAGAGCCGCCGCGCCCGGCAGCCTGCAGATGTCTGTCCAGCCTCGCTTGCCAAACTGCCACCTGGTGATTGCAGCTGTCTCAAGGGCTGCAAAGCGCCCTGGAACCGCCTCAACACTGTTGAGCACCATGAACTTCTTCAGCACCAGGTACGTTGTGGTTCTGCCCTCTGGTCCTTCTCTGAAGGGCCCTAGAGACAGTTACGACCCTTTGCCCCTTTGGTGCTGGAACCAAATAACCTTGAACTGTAAGATTAATTACTTTACCAACTACCCTTCTGTCAGTACCCAGAGTGCATCCCTTTCCTTTGTGAAACATTCTGTCCTCTGTGTTCCTTTACAGGGTGGGTCGTATTTGTAGTGTGCTAGAACTATCTGTTGTAGTAATAATCAAGTAGATATTTGTATACAACTTGGACCGGAAAGTCGCTTTTATCATTGGTTAATAATAGTTTTTTCGCTGTGTTGCAACTAATCAATTATTCATGACATTGCGGGGATAAGCCTGCCGATCTGTCCATGCTACCGAAATTGGACAAAGAGGTCTTATAATTCACTTGTATTCCAATCTGTTTGGATCCCTTCTGGGGTACTAGAGGTGTGGGGTTGATTGATGGTTTAGAAATCGATATTCGTCCCGGGACGACTGGTGCCCCAGAAGTTGATTCGTCACATTGGTAGCAAGTGGTCAGATCGGTTGGAGCCTTGCGCACATCTTAGTATCCCAATGATAAAAGTACTGTTGCAGGCAATGTTTAGTCACTGCTAGGTAATAGTAATAGTTATGGAGCTTGACATGGAGACTATAAAATGCATGACCAAGGATGTCCTGCGCCTCCTATGTCAAGAGAGGGGACTTCCCCCACAGCACTAAGGTTAATAAACCTGAATTGCTGACCAGCATCCAAGCTTGGGTAGAAGCGAGGCGGTTGGGGAGTAGATCCCAGGGGACATGCTAGGCCACATGTACCTGAACAGACAAGACCTTCTGGAAGGGGTAAATGACGAGGACGACCGCATAAGCAGCATCATCCCACCGGGGGGGGGGGGGGCAAGTGTGGTTTCTCTACACTTGAGAGTGCAAGTGAGGACAGGGGCTAGTGCAGCATCCCACAAACCTCAGCCCTCAGCACAGTCTCTAAGTGGCCCAGTAATTGTTCCGGCTATTAACGAGGTAGCGGCTAGAATGCTCCTGCTTGAGGAGAGGAGACTAGCGCTAGAGGAACAGAAACAGCGGCACACGGTCACCATAGAGATGCGCAAGCTGTCGCTTGAAGAGCAGAAAGGGGCCAACAGGTCCACCTCTAGCGAGAACAGCAGTAGTGGCTCAAACTAGGATGCCCGGGATAAGCCCGACGGCACATCCCCAAAGACTTAGTAAAGGCTTGTAAAGTGGGGAAGGATATTTTCGACTGGTTTGAAGCACTTGTGCTGGCATTCCAGCTGAGGTACTGTGGGATGCAGCCCTGATGAGTCACTTATTGACACCAGGGACTGATGCAATTCTTCAGTTAACTCCTGAAGAAAAGCCTGTTTATGAGAGCATGAAGGAAGTTCTGCTGAGGAAGTTCTGTAAAACCCCAGACCAGTACATCAAGAGCTTCAGAGAGCAATTTGATTGCGTTTGAGCATGTGTTGAAAAATTGTGAGGTTGAAATACACCAGCATCTTGTGGACAAGACTATCACAGACACTAGGGAGCTGGTGAAGGCTCCCTGTTAAAACTGATATAATATTGTTTCGTCCTCATTGTATATGTTGGCCTATGTCTAGTCGCTCTGCGAGGAAATCCGCATCGCATGATCGTAACCTTAAGTTAATCGAGTCTCTGTTTTAGGTTAAAGCCGCCCTTTTAGTTAGTCGTGCAAAGTCACCCTGTGGCCTAAAATGGCCGACCTGTGTTCTCTTGTTCTTGCTTTAACCTCTTCAACCTCTGTAGGCGAGTTAATGTCCAACCTGCCTGCAGGCTACATGTTAGGGTCATGTAGACCTTGTCCTTTGTTGACCTTGGGATCAGGGGATTACTTGAATCAGCGATGTTAACCTACAGTTATATAAGAACAATAATGCTATTTAAACATGACATGCGAAACATCTGTTTGACCTGCATTGAAACAAATGTGTAAAGAGCGTAAAGTTAAACCCAGAGAATAATAGTGCTTGTTAGTAAATGTATTAAGAAATAAACCGCATGCACGAGATATGTAAATTAGGAATGAACCTGGCGCGAACCCTAGCCCAGTACATGATTAACTTGTAGGAGGCTGGACATCGTTATGAAGAAACTATATAAATATGCTGATGTCCAGCTAGCAATTCCTGTTCACTGCTCACATTGAACCCTGCTGGTGGTCCCTGTGATGTACTGACGGCCAAATAGCTATTTGTGCACTTTGTTTTGTAAACTGTACAGAATTGCAACAAAGATTCTGGGAATCTTTACAAGCCTGTGTCGGTGTATTACTCTTTGCATGGTGTAAAAGCCTTAATATTGTATTTTATGATTCCACATCCCGACAGGTTTGTGAGTACTAAAAGCTCAGGCGAGCAGACCCAAACCAGAAGAGAAATCAGCTGACAAAAAAGTAAACAAGAATGGGATGGACAAAGGTCCAACCAAATCCTCTACGGAGTCAGTTCCCCGAAAGAATGAAGGGAAACCCCCAAACTCGAGTTCAGCAGTACACGCCGAAAAGAAGAGCGCAGGCACCCCTAACACTGGGGCACCTGCGTTCTCACCACCCAAAGGTTGTTTCGTGTGTGTGGAGCTGGGCCATAGGAAAGGGCATCCTGCTTGCAAGGGCTTACCCAAGCAAGCCATAGTGAATGTAGGACTCATGGAAGAGGCCATCATTACTGTGGGCCTCTCAGAACAGGATTTCCCACTAGGCCAGGGATTGGCCGAATGTGGATTGGTTACACTAAGTGGGAACGGTACCGGATCTTCAGAAGAGACCCCAGTTCCCAATAATACTTAACTCTATCTAGAGCATGTGTACATCAATGGACACAAAACTCCTGCGGTCCGAGACACCGCGGCTAGTGTCGTCTCTGTCACCCGGCAGTGGGTACAACCAGGCCAGTATATTGATGGGCTTGAGTTTTGCGTAAGTGGATTTGATGGTAAGAATAAGTTCCCCTTGATAGTACAGTTCAGCTGGTGAGGTGTAACCACTCTGCATCGTGTAGCGGTGAAGAACTCCATCCCTGTCTCATGTCTGTTGGGTAATGATCTTTCTGGTCCTGAAATAGTCGCAGCGGCTTCCTGATCGAGGGCCAAAGAGATTGCCAGATTGAACGCTCTGTGAGCCTTAGGGCTTGGATTGCTTCAAGAGGGCTTGTTGCAAGGACTGGCGTGGCCAGAAGCCCCTAGTCCAGTTCCACAGACCACTGAGTTGCCTACTCCTGTAGGAGATGGGCTAGTAGCCACAGAGGACCCTATTTTGGTAGTAGGGGACCCCATGGCTTCAGAGTTGCCTGGCGCAGCGCAGGAACCTCAGGTGGAGGACCAGTTGGGCGTAGATCTGAAGGGTCTGCCCAAGCTGGCTGAGTTCGCATCAGCTAGGGGCCCAGATCAGACTGACTTCTACACTGCACAGAAAGAATGTGTCCCACTGTGGTGGGTCTGCAGAAGCAGGCGGAGGAGCAGGCTAAGGGCGAGGCCCCTGGACTATTCAAAGTGTCCAGGGAGGATGGACTCCTGTACAGTGAGCCAAAGGATTCTGAAGGCTAGGACACCAGACGGTTGGTTGTTCCCCAATGCCAAAGAAGGGTCATTTTGGATTTGGCTCACCAAATTCCTTTAGAGGGTCACTTGTGAGTGACTAAGACATCAGACCAGTTGTCTGCACACTTTTACTGGCTGCAGTTTGGTATAAAAGTTAAGTAATTTGTCCGGTCCTACCCCACTTGTCAAGCTACTGGCAAGTCAGGTGGTGCCACAAAGGTCCCCTTAATTCCACTACCCATGGTTGGGCGGCCTTTCGAGAGAATAGGCAGGGATATTGTGGGTCCTTTGGATCCTCAAACCAATTTAGGGAACAGATATATCTTGGTGGTGGTGGACCATGCCTCAAGATACCATGAGGCTGTCCCGCTGAGGAGCATAAAAGCCCCCATGGTTGTGAAGGCTCTGATTGGGATATTCGCCCATGTTGGATAACCCAAGGAAGTTGTTTCTGACAGGGGATGAAACTTCATATCTGCGTATATGAAGGCTATGTGGGAAAAATGTGGAGTCACCTACCGGTTCTCTACCTCCTTCCATCCACAAACCAATGGTCTTGTTGAGGGGTTCAACAAAACCCTGAAAGGCATGATAGGTGGCTTGGAAGAGCACCAGAGGAGAAAATTGGATATTCTCCTGCTATGCCTTCTGTTCGCCTACAAGGAGGTGCCACAGAACGGAGTAGGGTTTCGGTCATTTGAGCTTCTGTTTGGACACCCTGTACAAGGTCCCCTCAGTCTAGTGAAGGAGTGATGGGAAAGCAAACCCTCATCCCCTTCACAAGATGTGGTGGACTATGTACTGAGCCTTCGGTCTGGAATGACAAAGTACATGTAACAGTCGACAAAGAATTTAAAGGCCAGTCAGGAGCTGATGAAGCACTAGTACGACCAGAAGGTGACAGTGATAGTTTATCCTCCAGGTCAGTGGGTGTGAATTATGGAGCATGTCAAACCCAGTACCCTTCAGGACAAGTGGACTGGGCCTAACTGTGTGCTGGAAAAAGTCAGTGAGGTGAATTATCTCATTGATCTGAAAGGACCTAAACAGATGTGCAGGGTCTTTTTTACGTCAACCCGCTAAAACCCCATTATAGCCGGGATGAATTGGTCATGGCATTAGTGACTGACAAAGAGAGATGGAGGGGACAGATCCTCTCCTGACCCTCTGCACACTGAAGCCACAGATGAGTCGGTGTAAGGTGTCAACATTGCAACAGACCTGTCAGAACAGCAACTGACAGACTGTCGCCTGTTGCTGGACAATTTGCCTGTCTGTTTTCTCTGACTCCCGGTTGCGCTGATTGGTGCAACCTGTTAGGGAATATTCTCAAGAATGTGCTAATTTCCCTTACCTTTTGAGACCCCCACCAACTTTGCTGGAGTTCTGGGATTTGATTTGTTTACCTGGGAAGAGTGTGAGCTTTTTTTCCCACCCTTTCGTGTATTTTGATGTGTGTTTTACTTTTGTGTTATTTGGATATGGATTTTTTAAACAACTCCATAGGCCTCATCTTGTTATTGTGTGTCATACAGCGCCTTCAGTGCAGTGGCACAGGGGTGTCTTTTAGACTCCCCATGTTTAAATACATTCTCTGTGACTGACTACCGTCTCCCTGAGCATGTAAAGTTAAATTGGCTTTACTAGTCTCTTTAAATTCATAGACCTAGCACGCACTATCTTCCTGTAGAGTGCTGGAGGGGTTGCCTAGCATCCCTTGTGTCTAACCACTCATGTAACAGTCAAATGTTAACCTTTCCTCTTGAAATGGCTGGTGGCAGTGGTTTTAGAACGAACTACCATGATTTTTCCCGACCGCGAACACTGATAGCTAAATATCGGGTCAGCCATGTTTTCCCAATATGGCGCCCAAGACCCCTCTGTAAAAATAGACACTGGTCATCTTTTTTCGCTGTTTCTTTTAGGAAAGGTCCTTCTTCTTGTGTTTAACTCTGTGCGCCAAAACAGGTTTGGTCCCTTTGTTCGATGCCCTTTGGCAGGCTTCATTGCTGAAGCCCTCCTCTGGCACCTGCCTGAGTGCCTGGGGTGGAAAGGATGTGAGGGAGGTGCCCAAAACTCCCTGTGCTTAGTCTCCTAGGAGACCTGAATGCACTCTGGCATGATTGGCTGGCTGACTGTCTGGCAAGGACAGCCACCTTCCTGGGTGAGTGACAGCCAGGCTGGAATGAATGGGAGAACACTGTTTAAAATCAGATCTCTGGGATCTGGAAGGCAGAGTCGACCACTGGAAAGAAAGAACCGAAGATGAGCTGAAGGAAGACGACTGCTAAAACTCCTGGACCATTGCATTTTCGGTGAAGCGCTGCTGAAGGTCTGAATTGCCTGAAACTCCATCAACAGAGAAGCTCCTTCAAGGACGACTTCTTCCCTTGAGCTGGTGGGAACAACCAACTTGTAAGCCACCTGGACACCGTCTCCATATTGGTCGAATTTCCATCAGAGTGCTGTTGAAAACCGGATAGCCAGTGAGAAGGATACCAGTTTGTGGACTTTAAGGTTAACACACCTTAACACAGACACTAAGCCAAGGTTGTGGCCTCTTCCCTGGGCAGTGCAGGAACCTACCGACTTCCTCCTTCTTGTCCGCATGACTGAAGCTCAGGAACAGTGAGATCTGCAGGAACTGCCAGGAACAAACTGCCTCAGCTACAGCTTTTCTTCATACTTAAGGTACTGTGCAAATGAGGCGTGGAAATCCTTTCTGCCGCGGTGCATGTTTGTGAAACTTTCCCAACTTTGGAGCCTTGTTCGCTCCTAAACCAACATACAACTCATTTTCGAGCAAGCTAATTCTAAGAACATTGGCAAAGACTTAACTGTTTACTACCAGAACTATGCTAGATACTGAACCATTGACCTTGGCCCAGGCCTATTGAATTGAATTGCCTCTTGTAGTGAACTGAAACTATTTGCCCTGCCTATGAAAGTAATTGTGCTTTAATTCTTTTAACCTTTGTTTTTCTACCCCTTTTGAAAGTTACTGAAGTGCCATTTTGATCCCACTTCAGGGGAGCCTAACTTGTTCAGAAACGTATTGGTTGTGTACTGTAGTGTATGATAGTGTGATATTGAGCTGCTTCTTTCTAGTGGAATGTTTTCCAACTGACTGTGTAAATAAATGTATTTTCTTTTGCCAAGAAACCTTGAATAGTGTTTGTTTGAACTACTGTGATTGCAGGTCATTTGTGTAACATCTTGTAGTGCTTACATCAGCATTCAAAACTTTGCCTGTCGAAACTATCACTAGGAACCTTCACATCCCTCTTGAGATAAGTCTGGCTGCTCAGCCACTGCTACCACATAACTGTGTAGTACAGACATGTACCAAAGCTGAGATTGTGCCTACACCTGTAGTCTTAATTAAATGTAGTGTTCCCAAAGGGTACTGCATGTAATTCTGCCTAACAGCACCCATGATGTGGACACTGGAGATAGTGAGCCGGTGAAGTGCAGAAAAATCACTGGACGTCCGATAAGGTCAGGGACACCATCAAGGAGGACGTTTCCAAGATTTTGTCCCTAGGAGTGATAGAGCCATCCCACAGACCCCGGGTTAGTCCAGTGGTACTGGTCCCTAAAAAGACCATTAGTGGAAAGACTGAAGTTCACTTTTGTGTGGACTACAGGCGCTCCATTCTGTCACGGAGACAGATGCTCACCCCATTCCTCGGGCAGATGAGCTCATTGACAAGCTCGGCACTGCCAAGTACATGATTACTTTTGACCTCACAGCGAGGTATTGATTGGCACGTCGGCTTTACAGATGGAGCGAGAGAGAGGACAGCATTCTCAACCCTCAAAGGACATTATCAGTTCACTGTGATGCCCTTCGGAAAGAAAAAAGCCCCTGTATTTTTTCAGAGAATGGTTAACCAGGTTTTGTCTGGACTGGAAAACTTCAGTGTCTTGTATTTAGACGACATTTCTGTGTTCAGCCACACCTGGGAGGATCATGTATCCCACCTGTAACCAGTGCTTCAGGTGCTGCAGAATGCAGTCCTGACTATCAAGGCCATGAATTGCCAGATAGTAGAGGGTACCGTCACTTACCTAGGCCACCTGGTCAGTGGAGGTAAGAAACAACCTCTGGAAGCGAAGGTACAGGCTGTGAGGGATTCGGACATGCCCACCACACAGACACAGATGAGAGCCTTTCTAGGTCTTACCGGGTACTACCAGTTGTTCATCCGAGGGTATGGGACCATTGCCATGCCCCTGAATGATGTAACGTCCAAAAAGATGCCAAAAAAGGTAACTTGGACCCCCAACTGTCCAACCTCTTTCAGGATTTAAAGGATGGATTGTGCAGGGCCTCAGTTCTGAAAGTGACAGACTATGGTCAGGAATTCATTATGAAAACAGACGCCTGTGATTTTGGGATTGGAGCAGTGTTATCGCAGCTGAACTCTGAAGGGCTGGAGCAACCCGTCACCTACATTAGCAGGCGGTTGACAAAAAGGGAAAGAAACTGGGTGGTTGTAGAAATATAGGCATATGTGGTCATTTGGGCTGTAAAGTTGAATCCCTACATATTTGGGTTTCACTTCACAATCCAGATGGACCACAGGCCTCTGAGATGGTTAATGGCCATGCAAGGGCAGAACCCTAAGCTTCTGCGTTGGCCCACATCCCTACAGGGATTAGATATGTGCATCCAGCACAATCCAGGCTCCCAGAATGAAAATGTAGATGGCCTCAGCCGGTACTTTCACCTTGATGATGAACCAGACCCTCAGGAGGGTGGTGGTTCGCATGTTGAGGCTGGTGGGCATGTGAAGAATTCAACCATACGCACAGGCTTTTCTGATAAATAAAAATGAATGATGGGAGATCAACCTCCGAGGACTGTGTGAGGCCATTCCGCACATAGTCCATCTGCTTCCCGCCTAAAACACATAGTCACATATACTCGGGGAAGACACAGACTACAGGCGCCTTCTTCCCCTGTCATATTCAGCTAGAATCTGACAGCCCCGGCTACATCAAAGCATCTCCAGAAGGGGGAAGGCACACCTTCTTCCAGCCACGAGCAGCCTCATTTAAATATCAAAGGCTCCATGGATCTGCATTCCTTTTGGCTATTGAAGCTGTTGGCAGTGCATACTAACGAGATATTTGAAGCAAGCCTAGAGGAGAGGCGTGGTTGTTGGAAGAGACAACAGGAAGGCAGGACTAACACCCCTTTGGTATGCAAAGTGTCAACTTGTAGCTAATGCGCACATCTCTGTATGGGTCCAGCAGTTACCGCAGGTGTCCCTGCAGTGCAGACCCCTTTCAGAGGGACGAAGGATGTTATTTGGGGGAGACAAGAAGTCTCATCCCAGCACATACTTCAAGGGAAAACCTGCACTTTAATCAAGAGTCACAGAGGGCTCAGTTAACCAGAGAGACAGTTTGATCTGCAACAGACAGGAAGATGATTAGGTATATGGGGCCTCATTACGAGTAGTGAGGTAAAAACAGGGTCATTACCAGCATGGCGGAACAAGCGGGTCCGTACTCGTATGACGCCGCTAATAGCGGGTAATTACGAGTGCACTAGCACGCGCGAACCCCCATGCCGGTAATGGTCATACGGGCATGCCGCAAAAGGACCTCCAACCCCCCGATAGCGCCATCACGGGACCCGCCAATACCGCCACCGCCTAGGAGGAACCCCTAAATACTGACCTGGTAATACCAACATACTAATACTGGGCTCGTAATCCCAGACCCGGAAATAACGTAATTGCGTCGGAACGGGAAATGGGCCGGTGGCCATATTTAAAAACACAATCCATTGCAATCCTCCAAAACCACCAGTTGATTCCTGGAGAGCTCTGTGCCAAACCTTCCAGAATGTCCAAAGCAACCAGGGAGACCACCCCCCGGCTGCGGAAACAGTGCTTTTCCGACGCAGAACTAGCCATGTTAGCTGACACCCTTGCTGCACAAGCAGACATCATAAAATCCCAGAGGATGGTGGGCCAAACCCTGCCAGACACAAATGCATGCTGAGTGCCAATCTCATAACCAATACACAGCCAACACACATGGACCGTGCCCATGTAATACATCACCCAAACTCCAAATCAACGGCATGCCACCTGCCATGCAGCTAATGCCAAAATTCCCCCTCACACTACCCTGTGTGACACACCTGTAAGGACATGAGTGCATGATTATATGAATAATGAACAGCACCACAGTATGCTTCTGGCATGTAACACCATCACTGATGCCCTGCATCTCTTCTACCCCCCAGGCACCAATGGCGAAGATGCCAGCGAAGACACCACCGCGAGGGCATCCATGTCCCACCCAAAGAAAAGGGCTACCGCCACCACCACCTCCATGGCAGCCAAGCAGGCCACACCCACAGCCAGTGTGCCTGACCCATCCGAGACACAGCCAACAACACCTGCTGCCAGTGTGCGTGACACAATTGAGACCCAGCAGCCCACACCCACACCAGATGAAGGGGAGTCCCTGCAAGGACTGGCTACCACTGAGGATGACTTGGAGGAGAATGTGGAGCAGGGGGAAGCCATGGTAGTGACATGTCTACCCAGCCCAAGCACCAAGTCCGCCCCTGCGCCCCAAATTGAGCCCTCACCCACCCACAGCAGTGCTGATCCCTGCCTCCACGACTCGGACCTGAGCCCCTTCCCAGAGGACAGCACCGACAAAGAAGCCTGTGAGTGCAGTACCCACCACTCCTGCTCCCACCAACACCTTCGAGTCACGCCTGGCGAGGGTGGAGGCCTGACAGGAGTCCATTTTGGAGATCCTGCGGCAGTACATGGCAGATGGCGAGGACACCAGGCGGGAAATCGCCACTGCCATTGCGGGGACCACTGCTGCCATCAACGCCAACACAGCCGCAGTGAATGCGTCGGAGGTGCTAATGAGGGACTGCCTGGGGCCAGTGACCCAGGTACGTACGTCCATACTGCTCCACATGCAGCGGCCACGCCTTGCAGCAGCCGTGGACCCTGCCACCGACTCCTCTTCAGCCACCACACCTGTTTCCTCAGTCCCCACCAGCCCCGTGCGTCCCACCAGGAGGAGTGCAAGGCATGCCGAAATGCTTCCCCCCGACAACAAAAAGTCCTGCAAGTAGTGTGGGCGGACAATGGGAGTGGGACACATGGTTGGGGGTGATTGGGAGCATTTGGTGGAGTTGATTGGGGGGTTTGGGAGTTCACTTGGGGGTATGGGAGTTCACTTGGGGGGTTTGGGAGTTCACTTGGGGGTTTGGGAGTTCACTTAGGGGGCTGGAGGGAGGGTTGTCACATTGTTGCTGTTAAATCCAATACACCAGTTGTGAGAAAAAACATAATGGATGGACATTGGTGATTTGGTGTGTATCTATTTGTTGAATGATGGTGTTCTGTGCCCAACTCCCAAAACTCCCTGTGTGCATGTCCACATGGACGCAGTGTGGCACTGTCTATCATAGTCCCTGTGGTTCAGAAGTATTTGTGAATCAGTGATTGGCGTACTGCATGGCTATCCCATGCATCACGTACTGGCAGGGGTGCTATTTCACCTCCGTCTCCATCCTCATCATCCTCACCCGATGCATGCAGGTCAGTGTCAGGTGGCAGCGGTACATTTCTCCAGACGCACATGTTGGGCAGCATGACACAGGCCATGGTGATCTTTGCTACCTTCTCAGGCCTATAAAGGAGTGCCCCACCAAACCTGCTCAGGCAGCGGAAACCTGCCTTCAACAGGCCAAAGTTCTGCTCAATTACAACACGGGTACGGGTGGACCCCGATTCTAGTCCTCTTCATGGCTGTTCTGCGGGTTCCGCACAGGGGTAAGTAGCCACGGCCTCAAGGGATATCCTCCATCACCTGCAAGCAAATACAAATAGGTGTGTGTCACTCTGAGCTGCCACCTTCAGGAAACACAGTCATGGCCGCAGCTATTTGGTGTGGACATGGACATGTCCCTGTACGTATGCAAGATTGTTACCTAGATGCAATCTATACTGTCATGAGGTGTGGTAGTCTGGATGGCGTTCAATAGATGATGCCAGATGTGATAATGCATGCTGAGGCAGATGTAATGTAGTTGTACGACAATGTTTAGCCTCCCATTTATGCTGTGTATTCAACACTCTGCATGGTCACACTAGCCACATTGGCACAGTTGCAATCCTATTCAGTCATGCATTGCTTGACATACCCATGGTGGCCTGGTCGTGTCTCTCAGTTGTTGTCATTGATATGCAGAAATGGTCAAATGTGTGGCAGTGATGTGTCATGTTCGGTTTGGGAGGCTCAGGCCAGGAGTGTTTAGCTCTTCATGCATTCTCCAATCACTGACAATTGCCACCCAGGTGGAGTATGCATCCCCCCGTTTCCCACCCAGGTGGAGTATGCATCCCTACACATCAGTGCCCCAAAGCACTGCCATGGGCCAGTTGGGCAACTCACCAAGCAGCCAGGCACGTGGCCCAGCATGTCATTCCATGTGATGGGGTAGCGTGGAGTTGTGCAGCACCATGTCATCATGTGTTGATCCAGGAAATCGGGCGCAGCAATGTGTGATGATCTTGCTGGAGTCACATACCATTTGAACATTGATGGAGTGGTATTTCTTGCGATTGCAGTACACCGCCTCTATGGCATGGGGGACTACCAATTCCACATGGGTGCAGTCCAGGGCACCAACACAATTGGGCATGCCTGCCAGAGCATGGAAGCCTACTTTGGTGTCGGCTATCTCCTGGACAGTCCGTGGTAGGGATATGTGGGTGCTTGCGTGCTTCAGGATGGCATACAGCACTTGGTTCAGCATGCGTGAAAATAGTGGTTGTGAAACGCCATGCAGCTGCCCCACTGTGTGTTGATAGGTGCCTGTGGCCAGAAAGTGGAGCACAGACACCACCTTTAGTAGCGGGGGGATGGCAGTGTGTATTTCTATGAGGCTGGCAATGTTGTTGTGTATCATGTCCAGTATGGTGGTGATGGTGTCCCGGTCCAACCGGTACAGGGTGTGGATCTGCTCAGGGGTTAGGTTAAAAGGGCTGGGTCTGGTGTGAGGGATTGGTGGCTGCCTACGAGGCACTGCTGGCTGTGCTGGTGATAATTGCTGGGCCTGTCTCACCCTCCTTCTCCTCCTGCGTCTCCTCTGTGCTGCCTGTTGTTGCTGCTGTAGTTGTTGGTGGAGTTGCTGTAGTTGTAGCAGTATAGGCATGTCCTCCAGCGCCATGATGGCAACAGCTAGTGGTAGCATTTGGTGGGGGAAGGGGTGTGGTGTGTGGGTGTACTCCTTTTGTGCTGGCCCAGGCTCCATTGACTCCATCTGTGGTGATTGTGTGCACCTGTGGCAGTTGGCTTGATTGCTGTTTGCAGGTGGTCCGCAATGCCTGTATGGGCGCCATCATGCAGCCCCTAATTACCGCCTTCGGGATGCCGGTATTTGCATGTCTGTGTGGGTTGTGATCTCCTCCTATTACTGGCATCCCGGTATTTACTCCCCGGAGGGGCACGTGTACGTGCGCATACCGGTATTTCGGGACACAGTACGGGCGATGCTGGTATTAGCGGGTTGTCGGGTCGGAATGCCCCAGACCCGTTAACGATGCCGCTATTACCATTCCGCCTTCCTTTTTTCATTACCTCCAATCTTGTAATGAGGCCCATGGTGTCACCACTTGTCTGTCCTACTGCAGAGCACCCTGATCCTGACCTCATGCATAACAGAAGAGTGTTAGTGGGGACCCAGGATTGGGTCATTAAGGTAGGTTTAGCCTGCACCAATCACTAGGGCCCATTTGGCTTTAAAAGAGGGCTGAACCCCTCACTTAGCAGATCATCTGAAGACTTCGAAATAAGTAGAAAGAAGGACTCATTTGGACCCGAGCTGAAGGTTCAGTCTACCTTACATCTTCTGCCAGTGAAGGAAGGACAGATGTTCCTAGATGGAAGCAAGATCCCTCCCCTAAACATGTCCCAGGGAACAGAGGGAGATACCGGACTCAGAGGATCCATCCAGCAGCTCCAGAACCGGTATCCAGCGTGCATACCGCATGCCCTGCTAGTTTCTGACAGCAAACTTCCTAGGTGGGAAGTGCTAGAGACTATCTGAACTAAGGACAAGGCTGTTGCCTGCAATCACTCTCCTGAGCTTTGGGCCGTCCGCCTTGAAAGGACACAAGGCCTGTGAAGAAGCTAGGAGGAGTGCCAGACAAGCACCATCCAGCATCCATCTTTTAAGGACATTTTAGAGATAGTCGAGTCCTCGAACCGCATCCAGCTGCGCTGCTGACTGTTGTCACGCCACCGTCACAAGAGCCATCCAAGCACCTTGACCAGCATTACAGATTCACTAACCAGCACAGAGCCAACGATTCTTGGCCCCGAGCCACTGCGCCCAACAGCCTGCAGACGCCTGTCCAGCCTTACTTGCCAAACTGCCTGTCGCCTGTTACCCGCAGCTGTCTCCCAACACTAACTCTGTCTCAAGGGCTGCGAAGCACCCTGGAACCGCCTCAACGCTGTCGAGCACCAAGAACGTCTTCAGCACTAGGTACATTGTGGTTCTATCCCCCTGGTCTTTCTCTGAAGGCCCCTAGAGACAGTTACAACCCTTTGCCCATTTGGTGCTGGAACCGAATAACCTTGAACTGTAAGACTGATTACTTTACCAACTACCCTCCTGTCAGTATCCAGAGTGCATCCCTTTCCTTCGAGAAACTGTCTGTCCTCTGTGTTCCTTTACAGGGTGGGTTGTAATTGTAGTGTTGCTAAAACTGTCTGTTGTAGTAATAATAAAGTAGATATTTGTATTCAACCTTGACTGGACAGTTCCTTTTATCATTGGGTAATAATTGTTTTTTTGCTGTGGTGCAACTAACCAACGATCCACGACCTTGCAGAGATAAGCCTGCCGTTCCATCCATGTTACCAAAATTAGACAAAGAGGTTTATAATTTGCTTGTGTTTCCAATCTGTTTGGATCCCTTCTGGTGTACTAGAGGCGTGGGGCTGATGGATGGTTTAGAAACCGATATTCATCCCTGGACCCCTGGTGCCCCGGAAGTTGATTCGCTACAGCCTCTCACATGTATGACAAAGATAAAAACTGAAATTCCAATGTGTTGCAAATTGAAAAACACACATGTTGATTAGATGTACTATGAAGCAATATCAAAGGGTCATTCAAATTAGTGTTGCACAAAAAGACCTGATACTGTCCAAAATATAATAAATAATGAATGAACAATTTATGACATAGAGGATGGCACATGTTAAGCCAAATTGGTTAGTCAAATGGCCATTTGTATTGTGTATCATTCATTTCCGTAAAGAGGCCAATGCTTGTGCTTTGAGAGAGAGAGTGTGTGTGTGTGTGTGTGTGTGTGTGTGTGCGTGCGTGCGTGCGTGCGCGCGCGCGTGTGTGCTGTTACTGGAGGAAGCTGATGCTGGGCTGGGAAGGGCTTGCTTTTGTGCTTCTGGAGGTAAGACTTGCATATATATCTCAGCCTTTTTGGGGAGTTCTACACCCTGCATGCATTCCAATTTTCTTTTAAGATTAGTCATTTGAACATGTGTTTCGGTCTCTTTTTGAATGTGACCAGATTCCGCAGAGGTGGGGGATGTGCAAGCGGAGGGATCAGGCTGGATTTGGCTTTTCTTCCTCTCCCTCCAATGAAAAACAGGAAAGAATGCGACGGCGCCTCTGCGGGTTCTCTTGTAATCCGCCTTCTCTCCCGGGAAGAGAATAAAACAGCATGAAAGACACAATTAATTTTTGCAACTCTTAACATTAGCCCTGCCACTGGGGACCTACAAAACTGTTTACTGCATCCTTAACGGAGTTGTTAAACAGATTAAAATTCTTCTCTCTCTCCTTCTCTCTGTCTTTCTCGTGCTCTCTCTTTCCCGCGCTCTCTCCCCTACTTTATTTCTTCTGCTTTCTGTCTGTGTCTCTCTCTCGCTTCCTCTACGCTCTAGACCCAGGCGGGCCTCGGTTTAAACTTGGACTCTGGCCTGACCCTCATCTCGTGTCAGTGCTTACCCAAAGCAGGGGCCGACCACGAGCACCTGCAGGCTCCCGCAACACCCGAAAAAAACACGCTCCTGAAGGGCCCACCGACCACACAAGAGGAGCGTGTTTACCTGACTTCCTGTCCCGCTCCAGCTACTTGGGACAAAGGGAAGTCAGGCGAGCCTGCTCCTGCAATAGGGCGGTGGGGCAGCATGTTTAAAGGTAAGTGCACGTCTTTTTTTAGCTCCTAACCCCTCGCACCACTTTTACAGTACCCAGCCCCCTCGCACCACTTTCAAGACCCTTACCCCCTCAAATTCCTTTTCCTGGCCCCCAGGCACCTTGCACCCCTTTTCACAGCCCCCAGGCTCCCCAACCCCTTTTCTTGGCCCTCACGGACCCTTCTCTGACCCTTGCCCCCTCTTCTCGAACCCTAATCCCCTCTCTTCCCTTTTCTTAGACCCTTGCACCCCTTTTCTCAGGCTCTAGTCCCCTCACCACACTTTTTGGCCCCTCCAGATTCCTTTCGACGCCCCCAGCCCTTGACAGACCTCCCCTGTTTCGTGCATCCATTCCCCTGGCTCGGCTCGAGTTTGACGCTAAGAGCCAGGCCAGAGCCTCTGGTTTGGTCCTGGCTCAGCCCTATCCCTCGCTCCCCCACTTCTATAGCTGACTCTCAAAATCTTTCTCTGCATTTCGTCCTCATCCTCTCCCTGGCATATGTGCTCTCTGTCTTTCTATCACTCTGCAAATCTTTCTCACGCTGACTCTCTCTGTTGTTCTCTTGTGCACTCTTCTCTCTCATCCCCCTTTCTCTCTCCTTCTCTCATTCTCCCTCACTCTCTCTCTCTCTTTCTCTCATTTTCTCCCCCCTCTCCCTCTTGCTCTCTCTCCCTCTCTCTCTCCACCTCTCTCTCTCCCCCTCTCGATCTCTGTCCCACCCCAAGCTCACACTTCCGCTCCTTCCGTCTTGCTACTTGATTTACAAATCTACACGCATTGCAACAGCTGTACAGATCTATAAGTAATGGCGCTGTGTGTGATGCTTCGGCTGAGCCTCTAAGACGCTGACAGGAG
Organism: Ambystoma mexicanum; assembly: GCF_040938575.1. Taxonomy (NCBI): domain Eukaryota; kingdom Metazoa; phylum Chordata; class Amphibia; order Caudata; family Ambystomatidae; genus Ambystoma; species Ambystoma mexicanum. The sequence goes on from NC_090931.1 coordinate 28,616,163, forward strand.
CCGGGACTCACTCACAAATAAGACGCATGGCACGGGACCTGATTGCATACGTCTGCCTTTATTAACTCACTAGCATGAAATGCCCTCTCACCCAATGCCCACCTCCTTAGACCCAATGTAACTTCCTTTAACAGATGGCCGCAACGGCAGCCATCTCACATAACAACGTGGTGAGGTTCTCTGGAGCCTGCCTGCGCTCCATGACATCTCCCCCCTTTTAAACACAGTGGATCACTCACAGTTTCTTACTCCATCTCCTCAATCAGTCTAGGGGGTTTCATGCAGCACCTCTGTGGCCTCACCGAGATGCGAGGCATTGGCGGGGCCGACAAGGCCTTTCCTGGACATCTGTCTTCGTCTGACGCTTCTCCATCTCCATGGTACGGTTCATCTGACCATCTTTCACCGGAGCTGTCTTCGATGCATTCCCATGCCGGTTCTGGCAGGATCTCCACTTCCTTGAAATGCGACACATTTCGTATCACCGACGATTGTCCCTCGCTTTGAGCCGTGACCATGGTGCCCTTTCGGTGCGTTACTGTCAGATGGTCTGATGCAAATGTGGCATCTTCCTTTCTGCCCTTTGGTTGACGTATCAACACTTGATCCCCTGGTTCGAGGGCAGACTTGTGAGCCCGCCTCTGGGCGTCGGCTCTGTCTTTCATTTTCTTCTTCCCTTCCTGCTACTTGTCCTTCACGTGCTGTTCTAGCAGGGTTGATGGTGTTAGGTCCGGGACTTCTGGAAGCTTCGTCTTGACGGGTCTCCTAAACATGAGGTCTGCCGGGCATGCCCTTGTAGTGCTGTGTTGTGTATGCCAATATTCTCTTAGCATTTGATAGAGGGCTTGCTCGAAAAGGCTTGTTGAGAATAGTGGCTATCTGTGGGGTCCTCGTGACGCTCGCCATGAACCTCTCAACAATACCATTACCTTGAGGCCATCTTGGGGTTATTTTCCGGTGCTGAAAACCCATGTATATTGCGAAGTTCTGAAAATCCTGGCTGTTAAATGGCGGGCCATTGTCTGACGTTATGACTATCAGCACTCCATACGTGGATAGCATTTGGTCAAGCACTGGAATCACGCATCTGGCTGCCGCGCTCTCAACCAGTTGCGCTCCGGGAAGCGCAAGTGTTCGTCTATCAGCACTAGGACATATGCCCCACTGCGGAGAGGGCTGAAGAAGTCTGTTAGGGAGAATTCTCTTTCTAGGGCTAATTTCCCTCACCTAGTGAGTCCCCCAGCAGCTTTGCTGGATTTCTGGAGTTTATTTTTTTCCACCTGGTAACAGTGTACATCCTTTTCCACTCTTACATGTGTTTTGGCCTATGTGTTTTTACTCATTGTGTGATCTGGGGCACTGGAGCACACCACTCCAGGTGCCCCTGTTCTTGTATGGGTTACACAGCACCTTTAGTGCAGTAACCCAGGGTTGTCTTTTAGACTTCCCTCTGACTCCACTTCGCTGGGGCTGACTACTGTCCCCCAGAGAAAGGTAAAGTTGCTATTTACTTTACATAGTCATTTTTACCACAGACCCAGTACACCCCATCTTAAATGGAGTACTGGAAAGGGCTGATCTGTACCCATTTTCTATCTGTACCTCCCTGAGCATTGTTTTGCTCTTTTAAAATCTAGACTTGGCTGGTGGCAGTGGTATCTAGACTAACTTTTCTACCGCAATTATATTAGATAAACCTGGTACTGTTCTTGGCTATTATATTAGCCTCGAACATAAACCCGCTTGACCAAATCATCTTTCTTTTGGCTCCAGTTGGGTTTATTCGCCAATTCATTTTGTTAAAGTCCTTCTTGTGTTTTACTTTGCGCGGCAAAGTAGGTTCACCTTCTTTATTCACCGTCGTTGAACTGTCTAACGGTGTGATCTTTGGTACAGGCCTCCGGTGTCATCTAAACCTGGCTCCGACCCTTTGACTTTTGAACTCCTGTTTCTGAGTGTTTCTTGATACTGTCTGCCTAACCTAAATATTGCCTGTGATTTTTGCCTCCAACTCCCTCTGGGTATCTTAGGTGCTAAGTGTGTTTTGACCCCGGTAGCATTTCATGTCACGGGTACGCGTTTATTTAGTAGACCGAACTGTCAAAAAGTGAATGCAACTGTATCTGCGGTATCTTGTTTTGTTCATAACACCGGTTCATTCAAACACAGGGTACTTACCTTGAGACTTACTGTACAAAGTGAATTGGTTAGTTGTAGTATATTTAACATGTGGTTTTGTTTAAAGTTTAATAGAGGTGTGTTTATAACTGATGGCTTAAAAAATAAATGTACTTATAATTTTTTACCTGAAACCTTGAGTCAGTGTTTGCTGGAGTCACAGCAATTGTGGTCCCTTTGTGTAATCTCTGCTACTGCTCATATACTCTTGAGATAAGCCTGGCTGCTCTGCTACTGCTACCACTATAACCTAGTAGTATGGGCTTGTAGTAAAGGTAAAACTTGTATTGCCACCTGTGGTCTTAATTGTGTGTAGTGGTCCCTAAGGGCACTGCACAGGATTCTGCCTAACAAAGTCCACCACCAATTCTTTTCACACGTGCTCTGGGAGTGGGGACATCAGCAGAGGGTTTGGGTGTGGTGGTGGTGCCACTTGCGCACAAGTCTGGCACTCTCCTACCATTTCTTCAACTAGGGCATCCAGTCTCAGGAACCACACCTTTTGACGTAGTAGGTGCTTGGTTGATAGCACCAGCCGGTGACCTTCATGCACCAGCAGGACCGTCTTTTGTCGTAGTGCCTCACCACCTTGCAGCCCTTCAAGACGATGTGGTCATCCACGATGGACAGTTCATCTTTGACTAGGTCAAAGTATCAGATGTCATCCTGTACCGACTCACTCTATTGTTTTGCTTGTTGTTTTAGGTGGGCCCGTCTTTCTGACTGGATGCAGTGTCTGACTATTCAAAGGGCTGGATCCTGTTCCGACTGGGTGACGACCTCGGACCATCCCACTGGGAGTGGTTGTAGGTGAGGAACCACGTAGTTGATGTAGGCATCTGCTATGGACGGCTGTGCACAAGCTGGGCTGATGGGTTGGCGGGACAGGTACCCTGCCGGGGTGTCTTATTTACCAGGTTGATGTTTATTGTCTAATTTGTAATCCTTAAGGCGTAACCCCCACCTTGCTATTCTGGGAGGCAAACTGGCTTTGGGGTCCCCGTAAATCGTCAGCAGGGCCTGGTGATCCGTTATGACCATGAATGCCTTTCCGTATGGGAACAAATGAAAGTATTCACAGGCCCACACCACTGCCAGGCTTTCTTTGTTCGCCTGGGAGTACAACTGTTCTGTGGCGGTAAGGCTCCTGCTGATGTAGGTCACGATGAATATGTCGGCTGGGTTGGCTAGGTATTTCTGTATGAGTATGGCTCCCAGCCCCCCTGGACTGGTGTCTACAATTACCTCTGTCACCCTCTGAGCATCAATATACGCCATGTCCTCTGCCCTGGCCATGTCATTGCGGATGGATTCAAACGATATTTGGCAGACATCAGACCACTCGAAGGGCTGGTCTTTGCGGGTGAGGATTTGCAGGGGGTTGCTGACTGTGGCATAGTCCTTGAGATATCTGGAGCAGTAGCTCGCCAACCCTAGGAGGGATCATAGTTCTGTTGTGTTTTCTGGGGGTTGTGCTGTATTGAGGGCTGCTACTTTATCTGGGTCTGGCCTCATCCCTTTGTCAGAGAATATGTGTCCGAAAAACCATAACAACCCCTTCCCAAATTCGCACTTGGCCTTGTTCAGCATGAGGCCTGCCGCTGATAGTGAGGCGCTCACCCTGTGTAGCGCTACGTCATGTTCTTCCTTGATCTTTCCGAATACCAAGACATTGTCTGAGTAGTTGAGGCAGTTGGGCACGTGTTGTATGACCTTGAGTATTTCCTCTTGGAAAATTTCTGCTGCCGATGAGATGCCGAAATGGAGTCTTTTGTACTGGAAAAGACCTAGGTGTGTCACAACATAGTAATGCACCGTGACTCTGGCAGAATTTCATCTGATGGTATCCCTTTGTGACGTCAAGCTTGGAAAATACGTTCGCGCCATGGAGTAGGTGAATCATGTCTGTGATTCTTGGTGCCTGGTGCCGCTCCCTCTCAATGGCTTTGTTTGCCCTCCGCATGTCCACGCACAGGCGTATCGACCCGTCCGGGTACTTTTTTGGCACTGGGACTATGGGCGACACCCAGGGCGTCGGCCCTGTGACTGGTTCGATCACCTGTAGCTTGATGAGTTTGAGTAATTCCTCTTCAACTTGTCTCTGTATGTTGACTGGTATGCACCAATAGTGTTGGGCAACTGGACAACATCTGGGTTTATATGCAATTGGATTTTCCTGTGCTTCAGCTTTCCAAGTCCTTGGAATAGCTTCGGGAAAGCTGCTTCCACCGTTTCTGGCCTGGCAAAGTACTTGTGGGCTATCAGTTGATATAGTATATGGACTAGACCCATGTCAACCGCTGTCCTGAAGCTCAGTATGCAGCCACTATTGACCTTAGTTTTCAATACATTTAAGGGGATTTTTGCCACATGTGTCTTGTGTGTGCACCAGGCCGTGATGGTGCCCTTGCATGACAGTGGCGTGGTTGCCCGGTATGGATATATATCCACTGTTGCCTTTCTCAGCTTTGGGGGCCAGAAAAGAGAGTTATACGCTTCCTCGCTGATGATATTGACGGTGGCCCCAGTGTCAATGAGGAATTCTAGTGGTGTGTCATTTACCTGTAGCGTGAGTATGGGGCTGTGTTGAGTGTCGGTGTCATTGTTGAGTGCCCATACGTGTCCTTTCTTCCATTGATCCTCTCCTGATGATGGGGATTCACTACTTGATGGCAATCTCATTTCTATGTAATGGACAAATCTTCCCCTCATCCTGTGTCTGGACCCCTCTGAGGGTCATCTCTCCTCTCGGATGTACGTGCTTCTACGTTCTCGGTCTTCCCATCGTTGATTCTTCGAGTTGCCTTCCGACCTGTTGCCAGGCGGGCTTGGACGCAAGCTCCTCTGTCATTCTTGGAATCTCTGTCTGCCAGGGGTGGGGGCTGGTGCATTCTTGCACTCGGCTCTGAAGTGGTCCATACAACCACAGGCAGCGCACTGCTGTCCTACTGCTGGGCATTCGCCTGTGTGTGGATATTCATAGCTGCACCTGAAGCATGTGGCTTCTTAACGTTTTCCGCTCTGGGATGGTGTTATCGATAGTTTGTTTATGATGTTGGGGTCTGTCGATGGGTGTTGGATTGTGATTTTGCCCAGACTGTCAAGTTGGGACTCTACGGTTGCCTCCATCCGGGCTAGTGTGAGGATCTCCTTCAGTGATCTCTGTTTTTTCAGTAGTTGTTTCATGAAGGGCTGTGATGCGCAGCCGGCGATTACCTGGGACTGTGGGGCCTCATCATTGGAGTAACAATGAAACTCACAGTACTTGAGTTTAATGCAGAGTCGCATTACAAAGTTATCGATGGATTCACCCTCTTTTTTGTCACGTGCTGTGAAAGATGTGTCTTTCATAATCGATGTTGGTGTGCATGGCACAATATTCTGACAGCTTGCCATGCAGGTCTCCGTATGATGCGGTGTCTAGATTGAGTAGCTCTCCCGCATTTTCTCGGACCGCTTGTCCCACTGCCATGAACAGCATGTTCTTCAAGCGGGCATCATCAGGGAGTCCTATGGCCCCTACATCGAACTTGAACCCCATCGGGGTCCTAGGTTGATGGTGTCTCGTAAGTCAAAAGGATGGGGCATGTGGAGTATTTGTGATGCATCACCGCTGCTTGTACTGTGTTGGCTACGCCCTCTGGTGCGCCATCCGCTCCTGAGGAGGACGCTGCCAGAGCAGACATGGTGCGGCTTGGAAGTGGGCGTCTGTAGTCGGGTAGGGTGTGGGCTTCTGTCAAACACCAGCTGTGGCTTGGGCCTTATGGACTGTGGATGCGCTGGGTCTCTAGGAGCACCTGTCCCTTGCACTGCACTTCATGGGAAATGTGCCTCACACTGTTGACCCTTTGGCATGGGCCTTGTGGCTTGGTGGTGTATCCAACCACAGGGGGCCCTGCCCCTTGTCCTTTTATATGCTTCATTGCAGGGAGAATGTGCCTTCCCTTTATGGCCCTTGCAGTAGGGGGGAACAAGCCTTCCCTTTGTGGTCCTTTTATGCTTGGTTACAGAGAGAACATGACTTTCCTTTATGGCCCTTGCAGGATCATGGCGTGCCCACAAGCCTCTGGTGTTGTGTTGGGCCGTCACAGCGGCCCCAACAGCGTCGCTACGCACCTGTTGCAGCGTTAGGAGCATCTCCAGCTGGTGCACGGCACCTCGCGTGGCTTCGATAGCACTGCAGCTCTGTAGCAGCACTGATAGCCTCTCCAGCTGGTCCGCTGCTCTCCATGTGGCCTTTGTGGAAACACAGTTGCTCTCGAAGCCTCTCCGGTCGGTGCGTGGCTCTCCCCATGGACTGTGTGAATTTACAGCCTGGTGCGGGCCATGGTGCTGGAGGTGCGCCGACGTGCATTCACATGCCTGGCGGCATCCTCCGGACCTCACGGCTGAGTTGGTCTCTGGCGGGTCAACCTCTCTGTTACCTCCGGGTCTGCGGGTCACCCCTTGTCGCCATTGTGATGCTTCGGCTGGGCCTCTAAGACGTTGGCAGGAGCCGGGACTCACTCACAAATAAGACGCATGACACTGGACCGGATTACATATGTCTGCCTTTATTAACTCAACAGCATGAACTGCCCTCTCCCCCAACACCCACCTCCCTAACCCCAACATCACTTCCCTTAACAGACGGCCGCAAAAGCAGCCATGCCACATAACGATGTGGTGAGGTTGAATGGAGCCTGCCTGTGCTCTATGACACCGTGCAATCCCTGTTAATGCCACAGGCTTGCTCCTGCACCTCTGGATCTTGTTTTCATCCCGCAGTTTTGCGAAATCAGAGCACCTCCTGTGGTACCCCACTGGAGCAGTTTGTTTCCTCAGGTCTGCAGCAGTACAAGGCAAAGCCAAGATCACTCATTGCCGACACATCCAGTCGGCTCTGCTTTCCCGCCACGCCTGTGGTGGTCACCAGCCTGTGTACTCTTCTCTGTATCTCCTCCTGTCTTTTTTTAGATTGTTTCGGGTGGGCCTCTGCATGTTTCTTTGCACTGATGAGGGGCCATTGGCCCTGTACCTGGCCATCACATGCCTCTGCTCGTGATGCCCAGGTAAGCCCAGGCCTGTAGTCTTCATATTAAGGTCCCTGAAGGTAGGCACGGCTACTGGCTGGCTGAGTATGGAATCCACATTATGTCAAGGCAGGGTCCTCTCCACCCCCTGCCGTTTCTGCCCCTGCCCTGGGGCATTCATTCTCAGTGTTTTGGCTCCCCGGGTATGCTTGGCTTGTGTTAGGCAGAATCATATGCAGTACCCTGTGCGAACACCACGCACAATTAAGACTACAAGTGACAGTACAAATTCACATTTGGTACAAGCCTGTACACAAAGGACAGCAATTACTATGGTTCAAACACTGACTCAAGGTTTCTGAGAAAAAGAATATACATTTATTTACACATCATTTATAAAAAAAGTTCACTATTATCAAGCAGTTGAAAAATCACAATCTTAATACACTACACCACACCCAATAGATTTTGGACAAGTTAAGCTCAAAATAAAGTGTGAGCAAAATGGCACTCCAGTAATTTAAAAGGGAGGGAAAGACAAAGTTAGACAAAAGTTGAGCAGCACCAACAAGTAAGTAAGCAGGGCAATCTAGAAAAAGCAACTACCGTGAGGAAATCAAATCAAGAGGCCTGGGCCAAAATCAATGGACCAAAGTATTTGCAGAGGATCACACAGTTCGGGGTAGTTCGCCTGTACTACACAGTAAAGTGGTAGCGATGGCTGAGCAGCCAGACTTATCTCAAGAGTAAAGTGAGCAGTGTCAATAGTTACACAAAGGACAGCAATTACTATGGTTCAAACAAACACTGACTCAACATTTCTGAGTAAAATAATGTACATTTATTTACACATCAGTTATAAAACATTTCATTATTATCAAGCAGTTGAAAAATCACAATCTTAATACACTACACCACACCCAATAGATTCTGGACAAGTTAAGCTCAAAATGAAGTGTGAGCAAAATGGCACTCCAGTAATTTAAAAGGGAAGGGAGGGAAAAGCAAAGTTGAGCAGCACCAACAAGTAGGTAAGCAGGGCAATCTAGAAAAAGTAACTACAGTGAGGAAATCAAATCAAGAGGCCTGGGCCAAAGTCAATGGAAAAACAAAGAGGTGATGGCTGGAAGGTTTAGACTGAATCTTAACCACTGGCGTTGCTCTGGGCAACCTTCCAGACCATCGTTCTTCACCTGCCAAGCCATTACAGAAGGGGAAAAACCATATGCAAATCAGGCTTGGTCCCACCCCAAAAGGGGCAGTCCAGCCCGAACTGCTAGGTCACACCCCTTCTGCACGAGACCGCAAGCATCCCCAAACATGTTTTGGCCTTGTTGGGCCTCATCAGTGAGGAGTAGCTTGGGTCTCTAGGCCCAGCAGGCACGGGACCCACGTCAGGGCATACACGTCCCACTCGGGGTGACAAAGCAAAAACAAAGAGATGATGGCTGGAAGGTTTAGACGGAATCTTAACCACTGGCATTACTCTGGGCAACCTTCCAGACCATTGTTCTTCGCCTGCCAAGCCATTACAGAAGGGGAAAAACCATATGCAAATCAGGATTGGTCCCACCCCAAAAGGGGCAGTCCAGCCCGAACTGCTAGGTCACATCCCTTCTGCACGAGACCACAAGCATCCCCAAACATGTTTCGGCCTTGTTGGGCCTCATCAGTGAGGATTAGCTTGGGTCTCTAGGCCCAGCAGGCATGGGACCCATGTCTGGGCACACCCGTCCCACTCGGGGTGACAAAGCAAAAACAAAGAGGTGATGGCTGGAAGGTTTAGACTGAATCTTAACCACTGGCGTTGCTCTGCACTGAGGAGGCCCAACAAGGCCGAAACATTTCTGGGGTTGCTTGTGTTTCCGTGCAGAGGGGACCTGGCCTAGCATTTCGGGCTGGGCTGCTACCATTGGTGGCAGTACCAGACTGATTTGCATATGGCTGGACCCCTTTTCAAATGGCACAGACGGGCTAAATAACAGTGGCGTGGAAAGTTGCCCAGAGCAACGCTAGTGGTACAGATTCATTCAAAACCTTCCAGCCATCACTTTTGTGGTCACAGTTTGTCTCACTATGTGAGAGAGGGTATGCCCAGACGTGGGTCCCTTGCTCGCTACACCATAGGGAACCAAGCTGCACCTCACTGACGAGGCCTAACAAGGCCGAAACATGTCTGGGGTTGCTTGTGTTTCCATGCAGAGGGGACCTGGCCTAGCATTTCGGGCTGGGCTGCTACCATTGGTGGCAGCACCGGACTGATTTGCATATGGCTGGACCCCTTTTGCAATGGTGCAGACGGGCAAAAAAACTGTGGTGTGGAAGGTTGCCCAGAGCAACACCAGTGGTACAGATTCATTCAAAACCTTCCACCCATCACTTTTGTGACCAAAGTCAATGGACCAGAGTCTTTGCAGAGGATCACACAGTTCAGAGTAGTTTGCGGTTAAGTCTTTGCCAAGAGTTCAGAACAAAGTTGGTCAGGCAAAAAGTTACTTTAAAGAATAGAGAAGGACAAGCCCTCGGATTGGCAAAAGATTTCAAGTACTTTTACCACGATCGGACGGAACTAACGACCGGATTTGAACAGTACCTTAAATGGAGAAGAAGGCTGTAGCTGAGGCAGACGTTCCTGCCAGGTGCTGCAGGCTCACGGTTCCTGAAGCAACTGTCGGACTGACATGAAGTAGAAAGAGTGGAGCATCCTGCACTGCCCAGGGAAGAAACCAGCAGCAGAGCAAAGCAATGAATAAAAGGTGCACTCCTTAAAACCCAAGCAGGGTCTTCCGTGCCAGGAATGTCTGCCTCAGCTACAGACTTCTTCTCCATTTAAGGTACTGTTCAAATCCAGTTGTTCGTTCTGTCCAACCATGGTTAAAGTGTTTGAAATCTTTTGCCAATCCGAGGGCTTGTCCTTCTCTATTCTTTAAAGTAACTTTTCGTCTGACCAACTTTGTTCTGAACTCTTGGCAAAGACTTAACCGCAAACTACTCTGAACTGTGTGATCCTCTGCAAAGACTCTGGTCCATTGACTTTGGCCCAGGCTTCTTGATTTGATTTCCTCACTGTAGTTTCTTTTTCTAGATTTCCCTCCTTACTTACTTGTTGGTGCTGCTCAACTTTTGTCTAACTTTGTCTTTCCCTCCCTTTTTAATTACTGGAGTGCCATTTTGCTCACACTTCATGTTGAGCTTAACTTGTCCAGAATCTATTGGGTGTGGTGTAGTGTATTAAGAGTGTGATTTTCAACTACTTGATAATATTGAAATGTTTTATAACTGATGTGTAAATAAATGTATATTCTTTTAGTCATGAAACCTTGAGTCAGTGTTTGTTTGAACCATAGTAATTGCTGTCCTTTGTGTAACTATTGGTACTGCTCACTTTACTCTTGAGATAAGTCTGGCTGCTCAGCCATCGCTACAACTTTACTGTGTAGTACAGGCTTGTACCAAAGGTAAATGTGTACTGTCACTTGTAGTCTTAATTATGTGTGGTGTTCCCAAAGGGTACTGCATGTGATTCTGCCTAACAACAAGGAGGGTGGGAGAACCCCTGCCAGCAAAGTCTCTGAAGAGCAAGCAGGATACTGTTGGAAGAACTATGGAAGTTGCCTGGATAGAGGACCGCTGGACCAGGACACTTAGGGATCCAGATTGCAGAAAGTGTATTAGTTGACTTTGTCTAGTATCTCCACATATTTGAGTGCGCAACCTGTAGTCCTGCACTGAGTTGTTAAGTGACTGTGTCTGCGATCTCTAGATATTCCAGTGCCTAGCCAGTGATCACTATTCCTGCATTGGATCAGTAGTTTCCAGTGTCCGGAATTGTTTTGGTGTGTCAGTGTCTATTTCAGTCTCTAGCCAGTGGTTCCTATCCCTGCACTCAGTCATTAGTTGACTGTATTGAGGATCTCTTGGTCTGTCAGTGCCTATTTCAGTCTCTAGCCTGTGGATCCCATCCCTGCACGCCATCATTAGTTGACTGTGCCCGGGAACTCTGTAGAGGAGGTCCCAGACATAGCATACACACCAGCCCCACAGTTTGAGGTACCAGGAACAGACTTGCAAAGGTACGTGAGGTACGAGGAGCAATTGAACCAACAGAGAGCTGCACTGGGCCTATGCCCAGTGCCCATCAGAAGAGCAATACCTGTTGAAGTGCCTATAACTAGACATCCATGGGCAGCTCGGTACCCACTGAGACAAAACCGTACCAGCAGCTGACACGAAATGAAGACTACTTACAAACTGTGCCCCAAGAGACCCAAAGAGTCTTAATGGAGGGCAAATGGTGACGGCATAAGAGCCCAGACAGACGTACAGATGAGCATAAACGACAAATGAAAGATGACACACAAGGACAAAATACAAAGAATAACTATGCAATGGACGTGTAAGAAGAAACAATGATGATATATAAGGAAATGTAACCGTGAAGCAAGATAAAAATATGCAACTAGTAAAGGCCGTAAATAGGCTCGAAACGCAAGACACTAAGTAAACGGTACTGCTTGCAATGCTCAGTAGAAGAATAGAGCGGCAAGCGCCAACTATGTATATCTACCACAACGAAGCATATTAAATAAGTGTGACTCCATTTTGTAAAGCAGAATTGAGCCAAGGCTGCAAGGGACTAACAAGGCCAAGATTCATATTCCAGCCAAAGCCAAGTGAAGGAGCGGAATCGAAACTCAGTAAGAAGCAGCTCAATGTCTGGGAATTCGAGGTCATCCTAAGGAAGGGAGGAGAGCGGCAGCCTCAGAGAATCGAAACTTCAGAGCATACCAGCCAGCCAGTGAAGGTCGAGATAAAGAGGCCCCAGGCAGGTGGCGATACTATGGAAGAATCAAATACACGAATAGCAGGAAAATGAAGCAGATTCACAGTGAACAGACACATGACCAGCCAAGGGCAAAGAGGTACCAACGTCTGATGTCACCCAGAACCCGAGGATGCCATAACTTTTCCTGATAAGAAGCTACAGTTCGAGGCCATACACAAGTCAACTAATTGACACATAGCCCTAAAAGTACTGATTGGTGGAAGAAATGCAGGGTTAATCCTGGGGCACAAGGCACCTGGATGTCCATTCTGCATGCTGCTAATTAAAGTGGAGATTTATGCTTAGGGGTGTAACCTACCCAATCACAATGGACCAAATATTCCAGGGTCCTATAGCTTGTAGAACCAATAAGACATTGTAGTTGTAGTGACGTCTATCACGAGTGATGTAGAGGGATGGGCGTAGACGCCCACCCGATAAGAGTTATCCAATCCTCACGCTCTGTTACCATATACAGATATAGCACCTATACTTAAGTTACCTTTTCCAACCAATAGAATTGCATGTCAAACTTATGAGTGTTACACGTCAATGATGACGAGAATTTACTATAAAAGTTACTGTTTGCATGAAGAATTTGGGAGTTGAAGCGAGACAGGGCGATCGCAACACTGCTGATTTCCATTTGTTTCCCCATTTTTTTGTACTGGTCATTAAACGGACTTCTCTTTGCCAAACCATTGAGTTGTAATTATTTGATTGGTGTCAGAGTAAGATAATCCTGCACCCCATCCTCCTCAAGGTGCAGCTATCTCGTTTTAAGGTGCCGGAGGGTGAGCTCTGAATCTCAATGGGCCCGTTCAGAGGTTGCTCCACCCTCCAGTACACTTGGTAGCAGAGGATTGTTATGACCATCGAGTATTGATTAACTATTTTTAAGACACCTATTGACCGACAGCACAAAGTAACTCTAGGTTTTCGGCAATATCACAAGTCCTTCGCCATTCGGCTGAGTAGACTGAGAAGCTTCCAGTGGAGAATGATAGTGTAAGTCCACAAAATGTGCAGTGGGTCTGAAGGAACCTACCCTACAGAGCATAAACCTGCTCATTCCTACGGGCAGCCGATCGGACGAAAAGGCCAGAGAGGTGGTAACGGAGGGGCATGTGATCCCGAAGATCCAGAGAGGAACCATGCGAGCGGTGAGTGAACGAAAAAGATTCAATATTTTGGCAAAAGTTTTGTAGGCATTAGAACAAGTAAGGGAAAAGGTAACGGAGGGTGGCGGAAAATAAAATAATCAGAAGTAGAGAAGACTGTATATATATATATATATATATATATTATGGGATAATGACTTGAGTATAATAGAGAAAAACAGTGGTTACCGGGACAGATACCCGAGAGAAAAACAGTGGTTACCGGGACATATACCTGAGAGAAAAACAGTAGTTACCAGGATAGATACCCGAGAGAAAAACAGTGGTTACCGGGAGGACACCCGAGAGAAAACAGTGGTTACCGGGAGGACACCTGAAAGAAACCTGAGGATACCAGGAAAGACACCTGAGATAAAAAAGTAAGAGGCTTTGCCTTGTTCCTGCGCTTTAATATAGCGATCAGAAGAAACATGAACTCATAGTCCCACATAATAGGGAAAAATTAGGCTACTATGACGATTAAAGACGTCATAAAAGGGGTTCATTTAAACACCATGTCAGGGTATTGATTAGAAGGCAGAGATATATGTGTCCAGCTGGTGTCTGTCTGGTCTGTCAAGTGTCTGTTGTGCGTGTTCTGTTATATGTCAAATGCAGAGAACTGTATTATTGATTGTTTGAAACAAAGTTTGGGTTTTACGCTATTCTGTAACTGAGAGGGAATTGCACATGGATTGATGTTCTTGAATACATTGATGATATAAAATTTTGGAGGGAAAAGATTGGATTGGAGCTTGCGGTATTTGGTGCTCGCTCATATTGTTGAGAGTATTGAAAGTGCATAAAAATATTGTTTAAAACAGAATTCAAGCACGGAGGATATTACACCACTCGCCCACTTATGTAAGCAATTGCCTAAACATGCACCCAAGCTTAAGAAATATAGTGCTGAGTGGGTTAAGGGTACCGCCCATAAGATGTTTATGCCGTGGCCACAGAACGGGTCCTTATCAAAAGCCGTATTACAACATATGACGACTTATTTGCATGCCACATATACCGGCAAGAAGCTATAAAACCGCCTTGCTGTTCTGGAACTTTGGAAAATGTTCGAACAGCCAAAGGAGGAAGAGCCTCCCAGAGCCTGTATATTAAACAGATGCACGGAGGGGGTGAGACGCCTACCACACTACCAGCCCCGCCTGAGCCAGAGATTGAGGGAAGTAAGTCAGAGGGACTCTACCCGTTAAGAGTGCTTAAGGCAACCACCGGGTATAGCAACCCTGCATATGAGTCACCTACTTGTAGTAGTGACGAAATTAAGGGGAAGGATCAGGAAATTAAAGTTACCTCCACTGTCCCGAGGGACAAGGAGAGACGCGATGATGAAAGGAAGGCCCAGGCACAGATTAGGCACCTCACGATAAAGAGAGAGAGGGAAAGAAGTGGAAAGAAAGTGAAGACAGAACTAATGAGATAGCATTCGCAAAAGACGAATGGATGGGAGGACAGTTATTATTGAAACTCGATGGGAAAGGAAGTGATGATGTGAGACCAAGGGAGAGGTCTGATGAGGCACAGAGAAGGGAAAAGGAAAAGGAAATAAGGGATGAGAGAATAAGAAGGAAAGATAGGCTGAGGCGAGAACAGCTTTATAGCGAAGAGCAAAAAAAACAGCTTGTTCGCAAACAGAAGGCAGCCTATGACCAGCACAGAAAGAATCAGCAAAGTTTAGAAGAAGAGCAAAGTACGTGAAAAGAGCATCAGGAGTCAAGAAGATGAGGAAGTTAGAAGGGCAAACGAACGCAGGAATGAAAGGAGAAGAGAAGGCAAGACTAGAGAAGAAGCAAGGAAGCGCAAGGAAGTTGACGATGAAATAGAACGTAAGCATAGACAGAGGGCACTCAATCTTGAATATTTGGAGCGGGAAGTTAAAAAACCCAATCCTGTTGTAGAATGGGAAGATATCAAAGAATTCTTCCCTGCGTATGACTCAGTACAGGCACGAGTGGGGCAAATATTGAAGATGACTTCGACACCAGAAGCATCGGGGAAACGATCGATAAAATATATGATGAAATGGGGTTGGAGCCAACATCCCACGGGGAAAGGGAAGACGAGCGCTTGGAGAGCACTCAGTTATATGATACAGAGGAGGTCACCCGAAGTAGTGGGAGCGGGAGATTGTCCCTGGACAGGCTAGAAATTAGTAAGAACAATGATGATGCAAGGAGTTGTGTGAATTCGGAACAATCAATGTCCGACTCCGGAGGGGAAACGGAGGACGAGATAAATGAAGGAGGGAGACGGCGCGAGAAGCGGCTCCCAAGGGATGAAGGGGTACGGTGGTCAGACGCGAGCGAGTCCGCACCCAGGACATCAGAATCTGCCGTGCAGCCTGACCGACATTTGGGAACACCCCACAGTCGGAGGGGGGCGTCAGCATCCGCCTATGTAGACAGATTGAGGACATTGCCAGGTAGACGACGATGCAGAAATGTTACTTCCGTGATAGACAGGAGACCCATGGGGAAGGAGAAGGAAGACTGCACATTCCAATTTCCACTGATAGAAAAAGGGGGAATAAGACCACAATATATTCCATGGCCACACATGGATCGAGAGAACCTGAAAAATAAGCTTCCAATGCTAACATCGGGAGCCGGGAAGTGGATATACGAGTTAGAGAAAATGACAGGGGGTGTCACGTTAGCTATAGGGGACATTAAGGGCCTACTAATCGCTATACTTGGTGAGAGAGCAGACAATGTGTGGAAAAGAGCAGGGTACCCTGGGGTAACCATAATTAACACTACCCATGACAGAGCACCATTTAATAACTGTAGTGCAGCAGTGTGGAAAGCGCTATGAGTGCTGTAGCCAGACACTTCCGATATGGGAGCTATAATGACTCAAACAATGAAGGAGTCAGAAGATCCGTTGATTTATATCCAGAATTTCCAGGACGTGTGGGTGCTCGAAACGCATGAATCTTGGACGAAACCTATCCCTGTATTCTACCATATATTGCGCTAAGGGTTACCAGAACCAGTGCAGAAACAGCTCAAGAAATTGGTAGGAGTAGAGGCTAAACCTTGGGCCGAAATACAGTTGATTATTGCACTTTACTGTAGATTATTGCAAGAAAAGAATCAAAAAAAGGAGGCAACTCGTAAGGGTGAGGAAGCGAAGCTGGTGCAAAAGAAATTATCAAAGTATGCTCTCGAAGGAGCTATGCTGACAAGCCCAGCTGAACCGAACATACCACAGGTGACTAACCCGCCACAGAACAACCAGGGTAACGCAGGATTTTTTCCGAGGGAAAGAGGATTTAGAGGAAGAGGATGGCAGAGTTTTCAGGGAGGTTTCCAGAATAATCAAGGAGGCTTTCAAAACGTGCCGATGGCCAATCCAGATATGTCATGTGGACAGATAGCCCGACAACCGCCAGTATGTTGGCTGTGTGGTATGACAGGGCATGTGGCACGTGCGTGCAGAAGCCAATGCACGTGGCAAAATGGACAAGGAATGGGAGCAGGCACGGTGAATCTGCCTGCTATCCCACAACAGGGCGGTGCACAAAATCACACAGTACAGCAGCAAGCACCAGGCCTGCAGCAAGGTGCGCAACAAGGGGTTCAAACCTCAAACCTGGGGAACCCACCACAAGGGTAATCCCAACAGGCCCCACCGCAAATGTCTCAGGGCACAAACTCCGGCAGGGTAGGTAACCCTTGGAATGGAGAAAATCTACAAGCATATAGTGGACCAAACTTATATAGGAACTAGGACAGCTCACTGGGAACTCTGATGTGCTCTATCCTATCAGTGACACCAGACCCTAACAGGGAACCAAGGGTGAATGTCATCATAGGGGGGGAAAGAATATTCCTTCTTAGTTGACACGGGTGCAACCCACTCGTGCATACGAGAAGGCAAGATTTCTTTGTCTGGCCAGGTCATAGATACTCAGAGTTTTACAGGAGCTCACAGCAGAGTTCCCTTTACAGACAATGTCCCCGTCTCAGTAGGAGAATGTGAGATGAATGTGGCGTTATTGTATTCGCGTCAGACCCCAGTAAACATCTTGGGCCGAGACTTAATGACAAAGTTAAATATGACAATCTCGTTCACGGAGAAGGGCATAGTATGTTCCACTCCAGGAATGCATTATTCAAACATGTGCGAAATGATTAGAGCATACTCCAGACATATAGCCATGAGAGCTATACCGTTAGAACCAGAAGTCTTTGCATATGGGATACGTGTGCTTATAGCGGGGTTGCCGGGTCTTGCAGATAGGACCATGAGAACCCCTGATGAGTTTCTATTCAGACCAAGAATACCCATGCTTGAAGAAGAGGGACAAGTATTTCCCTTAACGATACATATTGCAGCAGTACGAGATAAGTAGCAATGGTGGAAGGGTTCGACGACGAAGGCAGACAATGGTGTGCAATTATCGCCATTGAAGAAGGATATCGAGTGACTGACTCACCGATGATGATCTGTTCGAAGAACACCCTGACATAGAAGAGACGAGGGTGGAAGTAAGTCTCATATTCTGGGTCAAAATGATCAAACGAGAAGTGCCACAGAGAATGATGTTAGCATTGATCCGTCCCGCATGCTTTGATGACGATATGGCCCAGGTGCCTGTCTCAGTATGGACTACAGGGCCCTATGATGTAGGACTGCTGAAAGGGGCAGAGGAAGTGAAAATTAAACTGAAACCAGGATCAATTTTTCCAAGGGCATGACAATATCCCATGTCCAAAGAAGTGGATGAAGGGATCGCGAAGACAATTGCTGCCATGATGGACCAGGGCATCCTAGTGACATCAGAATCACCCTGTAATACGGTGATTTATCCCGTCAAGAAATCAAAAGGAGGATCTTGGCGTTTAATCCAAGATTTAAGAGCATTAAACAATACTGTTGAAGCCGAGTTCCCTCTAGTCACTAATCCATCTACAATTCTATGTAACATACCAACTGAGGCGAAATATTTCACAGTGATTGACTTGAAAAATGCTTTCTTCTCAATCCCGCAGCATCGTGACTCACAAGATCTAACGTCATTTACTTTCAGACAAATGCGTCTGAAAAGCACGAGGTTGCTGCAGGGGTATTGTGAATCCCCGTCCATCTTCAACAGAGTTCTGCAAATGGACCTAAGCAGTATTGCAGTAGACAGTGTTGTTTTGCAGTATGTGGATGACATTCCGATCTGCAGCACCACTGAAGAACAATGCAGACAGGATTCTATCCAGTTACTGACTATACTGGCTGAGAAAGGATATAAGGTTGACAAGGAAAAGCTACAATACTGTCAACAAGAGGTGCTGTACATAGGCCAGTTAATTTCACATGAAGGTAATAAGGTGACCCCAGAAAGGGCTGAAGCCATCATGAACACGGTTAAGCCACTCACGATAAAGCAAATGCAGAGCTTCTTAGGCCTGTGCAATTATGTTAGAGCATGGGTCTTCGACTACAGCTCGTATACCAAGCCCCTACTGCAGGCCCTAAAGAAGGCCCAAGCGACAAAGGAACCGATTAAATCGACTGAGGCAATGGACAAAGGGTTCACAGAACTTAAGAGAGCAATTTGAACGGCTCTAGTTCTCGGGATTCCTAATTATGCAGAGGAATTCTACCTGTTCTCACACACAGATGGCAGAGTTATGACGGCAGTGCTCGCTCAAAAAACCTTGTTGGGGTACAAGCTCCTTGCGTATTAAAGTGGAAATCTGGACCCAGTGATGATAGACCAGTCCCCTTGCAAACAAAGCTTAGCTGCCGCAGCATTCGCCATAGAGAAGGCAACAACCATTGTAATGGGATGCTCCATGACGTTGTAGGTCGAGCACTCATTATTCGCCATTTTAGAGAAACCAAAAGGCACATTGACATCTCAGAGAGCTTCTGCATATGAAGTGATCATATCCAATACAGCGATAAAAATAGTTTAATGCAAAACTGTAAACCCAGCTACATTCCTAGCTGAGCCAGTCACCAAAGTCGAGCCGATACATGATTGCGCAAACTATGAAGAATTCTATGATGGAATCCCCAGGGTGAAGGAAAATGACCTGGCGGGTGGTGAGATCGTTTTCATTGACGGTTCTTTGAGAATCGACCAAGAAGATGGGCAAAGATACACAGGCGTTGCCGTAATAAAACACATAGCAAACAGAGAATTTCAAATACTCGTCAGTGCACGAATACCATCTCATTATTCAGCACAGGCGGCAGAACTATTGGCGTTGATACTCGACATTGAGAATCAGGCAGATCAGTAAGTAACAGTTTACAGCGACTCCGCCTATGTGACGTCAACAGTGCAAGCAGGTTTAGTGTGCTGGAAAAGGAGGGGTTACCTTCAAGCAGACGGCACGCCAGTGTGCATGCAGCCTTATTGAACAGGCTGATAAAGGCACTGCACCTCCCAGTGGGCATAGCGGTCGTGAAATGCACCACCCATACTCACGGGACAGATTTTGCATCACGTGGAAATCACGCAGCAGACACGGAAGCCAAGCGTGTGGCATCCAAGAATGAAATGATCATGGAAGTAGAAGTGGCACGCACCCATGAACGAATGATGGTAGCTCAAGCCACCCGAGAAGCCTACATAATATGGGGCAAACTCAACTGATGGAGATTCAAGGGGAGGCACCACAGGACGAAAAGAACCTGTGGAAGCTTCGAGGATGTTCTTTAAACCCCTCTGACGGATTGTGGTGGCAAGTAAGCACTGGTAAACCAGTCATGCCGGTAGCCCTATTGAAAATAGCATTGCAACAGGTGCATTATCCATTTCATATGACAAAAGAAAATCTTGCTGCAACGCTCGCAGAAGACTGGTTCATACCGAATTTAGCGGAGCATGTTGCATTGTTCATGGTGAACTGCATAATCTGCCAGCAATTCACTGCTGGGCACACATTAAAAGTAATGAGAGGAGTCATCCCCCGGCCAAATGGGCCTTTTCAGCACTTACATATCGATTATGTCGACATGATTCAAGTGTGTAACGAATACAGGTATTTAATTGTAGTGGTGTGTCCATTCTATAGATGGATAGAAGCAGGTCCCTGTAGACACCCAGACTCAACCTGTGCTGCCAAATTCCTGGTGAGGAAAGTGTTCCCTAGATGGGCGGTATGCGAGGTGATGAGATCAGACAATGGGGCTCATTTTGTAAACTCTGTCTTTGAGCAAATTAGCCTGCTGCTTGATATAAAGCACAAGTTCTCGGTGTATCATCCGGAAGGTAATGGTATTTGTGAGAGGCTAAACGGCTTGTTAAAGGAAAGGATAGGCAAGTTGAAGCTTACTCTAAAGAGGGGATGGTTGCACTGCCTTCCACTGGCGTTGTATGCTCTTCGGAACCAACCAGGCTCCGACCATCATCTTATGCCGCACGAGAAAGTCACAGGAAGAAGAATGAACACCCCCCTTACCCCACGAAATAGAGCTAGATGTGATGCCCGGTCAACCCGAGAGGTCCTGGGAACCGAATTGTCAGAATACCTGAACTGCATGACATCAAGCCTTCTTATCGTTTCAGTCCAAGTACAGCGACAACGAAAAGGGCCTAGCACAACACAAGACACAGCAGGAGGTGCTGAAACAGACACAGTTCAAGGTCTATGTGTGCCAATCATCTTCCCTGGTGATGCCGTGCTGGTAAAGAACCACACGAGAAAAAGGTCGGACAAGCCAAGATTCAACGGCCCTTTCATCGTTGAGGACTGCACTCTGTCAGCAGTTAAATTGCAATGCAGGTGAGCATGGATCTTCCTTAATGACATTAAACCCTATATAGGTGAGATCCCTCTAGCTGCACCCCACCGGGAAGAAACTACAGACTACAGGGAAGAACCTCAGCATGTGCAGACGAGATCCATGGCGAGGAAGACGGATGCATGAGCAGGAAAGCCAAGACAAAGAGCCCGTTTTCAAGTTGTGGCTTAAACTGGACATGCCCTCTAAGCAAAAAAGGGGATAAGGACATAATGGGCACTCTGTGCATCGTAGTTGCAAGGTGAAGAAGAGAATTGCGCATCTAAGCCACAACACACTGATAATACGAACTTTTGAATCAAGCCATGCTTAAGCATTGTTGAAAAACAAAACTCTGAGAGACTGTGAGCAAAGACGTTCTGTGTAAGAGCATAAAACAGTTCCTGAAGCAACCAACACCAAGACTTTGCTTCGCAGAATTCATGGTATCTCCAGGCAGAAATCCCACATGGGATGTACTCACCTACTTCCAGTTAGTGGTAATATCATATCCATCACTTGTAGGGAGAGTCACCAGTGTCACAGACTTTATTCAAGAACCTGCCAACAAGAAAGTAAACCGGCAACTATTGACTGTCATCGCGGAAGCCTTCGCAGAATTACCCAAATACAGTGATAAGGACACAA